>NC_090450.1:901393256-901693256 GCF_031143425.1 Pleurodeles waltl
ATCGTAATAGTGTAATGTTTGTCTTTGCCTTGTTATTGCCAGCACTTAATGGTGCTGCTGTCCCACACCAGCTTCACTCATGCTTTTTATGTAATCCGTCTAATGACCTGTGCACTGACGAATCTGTTGGTTATTGTAAAACATTTTTAAAAATATATTTTTGTTTTTTTGCGTTTCAACCGATACATTAACATTAAGATCACAACATCCCCCCCATCACTCACTCAGCCCTCTTACAGTAGTGTTCTTGGGGTCTGTCTTCGGTCCTATCCCACTTCTCTGGTCAGTCTCCTCCAGGTATCCACCACTATTCCCGTTGCCGGGGTCGCTTTGGGCGACAGCCTGTCCCCTTATAATACATGTAGATAACTATTAGTTCCCATTCCTATCCTGTCTTGCCTGTAAAACATTTTTTGTGTGTGTTACTTTGGGAAGTTGCTTTCTCACTTCACCTGTAAGGGTTCAAAAGGATGAGACTAGTATAGTGACTGTATTGAGCAGAAAAATCCAAAGTAATCCTTTTCTTTAAGTCTATCTAACTCCAAGGTGTCTCATGGCATGCTCAAGATGCCGTCGCAAACATGTTATGTGGCACACATGCTCTCAAAATCTGCTATACCTTACAAAATATTTTGTATGTGACTGCTTATTACAAAAGGAATGTACTTTAAAAAAAAAAAAATCTTGAATTACAAAACATTTTGAAAGTAGCTATTTACATGGGGTAGAATTTTCTAAGCATTCTTTTTCACAAATATGTTTTTAAAGAAAATGTTATAGCGCTTTTTTTAACAGGCAATATAAGTGATCTCTTTTAATAATACAATCGCTCTACATTACCGAACTGTATAGATCTCAGGGCAGTTGAAAGCTGATATATGTATTCTCCGTAGGAAGCCGAAGCCAAGCGCAGTGTTAAATTTGGAAAGTGTATTCCTTCCCATGGTATTAAACATAATCTATATAGGACACCTCTTTCGTGCAGCTTCCCATGTCAAAGGATGGGACTCTGAAATTCCTATCCCGAAACAGTATACACAATCTTTAGGTGGCTCCAGTAGTCCTACTTGGACCAAGCAAAACGTCCCCATCCCTTGTTGGCTGTTTGCCTTATTTGTAGACATTTTTTGTGAACCGTTGGGTCTGCTCATAGAAGGGGACAATCTTGAAGGGAGATGCTTGCATAGTTTAACAGCAGAAAGTAGATAAGGCCCCAAAATATGTTACCAATAAAGGACTGGATATGCCACTGGCTTGCACTGGCATCCATAGAACTTGGAGGATAGAGTAGATAATAACTTATTTCTATGCCCACTATTGCTGTGACAGAAGTCTATATTAGGCCTGTTGAGGCCCCTCTTGGAAGTGTTCATGGGAAATGAATATTGTCCCTGGTTCCAAATATGCCCTGAGCATTAGTGATTGGATAAGAAGTGCCACCATTTTTTCAGTTCTTAATGGCATCTCCTCCACAGGGAGTGCCATAAAAGTAGAGATAGGGCTTTTGCTTGGGATTGACAGTGGTCTGTGGAATGCCATGCTCCATTATATGCAGCCAGAAGGAGATGTAATTGATATTCTGCACTCTTGGTAGTGCTGTCCATTTTACCTTTAAGCTATAAAACTCTGATTTTGTGAAGTATTGTGTTCTGGAGGCAGAAGTAGTTTGGAAGGTTTTTGTTATTGGAGAGCCTTGTGCAATTGAAAATTGGTATGTTGATATGTTGAGAGATAAAATGCATTGCCAAGTAGTGTACATCGTTTTTTAAGTTGCTCTTTATTGAAATGGTTACATGGTAGTCACAGTAAACCAATGTGCATCATTGCTGATGGTATATGAACAGGGCATATGCGACTCAAAAGCAGATGTCAACATTAAAAAAGCATAACTTTACCAAATTCTAGGCAACTGTTCATGGGGATGACGGCATGTGATGCACGTGACCTCAAAGGAATGTAGATAGTTATGGCCACCGGAAGAGGGGACTTTACCCCCCCTTGTGTGCCGGACAATCAGTGCGGCCCTCTCCCCTGCTTATGGTGGCCGGAGGTCAGAGCTCAGTTCCAGAGTTAGAAATATGGTGTCCCACCCTGTGATCATTGTGGCCTTGCCTTCCCTCAGTTATAGGCAGCTGGTTACTTCATCTTTAGTCAGTGCCTGTTCCCAGAGTAAAAGTTTCCAGGACTAGATCGATGGGACGTCTGCTGCCTTCCAAGTCATTGCAGTCTCTCAGTGTGCTAGGTAAACAAACTTATACCCTTTCCTGTTCGTCTAGGAGGGCAGCATTAGACATGTCTAAGGGGTGCTTATGTCCTTTCTGTCTGGTGTGTGTGTGAGGAATATGCATATCGATTCACAATAAGGCCTCAGCATGAGGCACTGCAAGGTCAAATGGAAGAAATCTGCGTACTCTGGGCCACACTTGGGTCATTTGTCGAGACAGACGGGAACAGTCTGTGCAATAGGGATGGAGTGTGGTATGTACGATGTACATAGCTAAATTGGAGTAGCTTCAGTTTGGCAGTCCTTAAATGCTTTGTAGACACCACTCAGAATGTTGAACCCAATCCTGATCAGTCAGTTTGATTGGCAAGTCCTGGCTTCAGCAGAGCCAGGTAGTGGTGGAGCATTGTATGCACCAGCACCCTGGTCCTGTTACTTATCCTATATGTGTTCGATGTAGTACACATAATTGATACATTTGGATGATGCCACTGATAGCTCATTATTTCAGACGTACCTGTATTCCTTGCACAGTGTTACGGAACAACAAGGATGATGTGCCGTGCTGAATGTCAGTAAAGATGTTTACAAAGCTGCAGTGCTTCAAGTAATATCTGGATTTTCCGGGGAACTTATCTGTATGTGGCAGTGTAAGGGTCATTTCTAAGAACACATGAAACTGCCAAGTTTGTTTCATACCAGACCGTTTATTGCATATCCATATACTCCTTACTTTACTCCCAGCTTTGTATTAAATTATGTAAAATTGGCACCAGTAGGTGTGTTGTTTTTTTATTTTTATTTTTTATTTCTGTTGCGCTGTACACTTAGTGGATAGTAATCCTTAAGTTGTGTGCAGGCACCTTCATCACTATGACCAATGCAAAGTTCTCAAGCGCACTTGTGAGCAAGTAGTAACCCTCTCAATACTGTCAGTCCTTAACCTCGGAGTGTTCCATTATCTGAAAGTGGCCAAGCTGTGACATAGTGACACAACACCCTTTATAGTAGCTAATTGAAACTCTGTGGGATTTAAGCAATTTAAAGAAACTGTTATTTCTCTGGAGCGTACAAGTGCATTTTTGAAGAATCTTTTACTGTCCAGTGTTTAATTGTAGCAGCTTAAGCATTTGATAGCCCTCGTTTAAATACTTCATAGCCTATTTCTAGATCAACAACCGTAAATTTTTAGTAATCGTTTATTTTTTATTTTTTTATTTTTTTAATATTTCGTTTAGCGGAATTGGTCACGAAGCTGTACGAGGCAGCTGTGAAGAAAGTGCCAAGCAGCGAAGATTATCATTCACACCTTTTCATGGCCTATGCTAGGGTGGGAGAATACAAGAAAATGCAACAGGTATGATGTATGTTTTTGTATTTCTAACTCTGTGGAGGCATTGTGGATCTTACGTTCAAAATATTGAGGTATAGCACATCAGGCTGAGTTTAAAAGATTTGCCTAGATCTGTCATTATGCTTCTCTGTGTTTTTCAGTCTGTTTGTTACTTTAAAATTACATAGCGCCACCAATTTAGTTTTTTTGTTGTTGTTTTTTTTTTTTTAATTTATTTTATTATTATTATTATATAAATCTTAAATTGGGTGAAAATTTAAAGGAAACTGCTCTCTCCAGTGAGGCTTAGCTGTGATTGTAGCTCATATATCGGACAATATACACCGCTTATTTATTGTACGGTATACACCATTACAAACATTACTTGCACTTGAGATACATGAAATAATTAAATAAGTGTCTACTAACTTCATGTGCAACATTTAAGCCATTTTCATATCCTCAGTGTTCAGATTTATTGAGTACCATAATCGTCTACTCTAGTGAAATATAAATCCAGAGACTGATATCCAAATAATATAGCATATGCATTCCACCTCAAATATGAAAAACTGGGCTTCTAGCTTTAGACCTGTCCAGGCACACCTGTAACCATTAAATTGTGATGCACTTTTCCGAAGAAGGTTTACTATGGTAACTATATATAACTTTATATATATATATATCTCTCCACCAAATGCTCGATACTGAGCTCAAACGCCACAAGAGGGGTGGTGCGGGAAACCTGAACATCTGCTTTTCATGTCTCAGAAGATCCACATTGCCTCCACCACTCTTAGCTACATGTGGAGTTAAACCCTATGTAGTGATACATGTGCAAGATAACAATACATAGCGATTTTGGTTGCCATTGCTATGCTTGCCGTGTTCCGTGCTGTGTGGCGTGCCCTGTGATACACCTTTTCCCACTCTTTGGTCATGAGGGGCCTTCTGAGTTTCGAATCCCAGTGTTTTTGCCCTGGCGTCTTCGGTGAGGTAGGAGTGTTTAACAGGATGCCATACTAGTCAGTGGTAAGACCTTTGTCTGTAGTTTTCATCAGGAGCCATTTTTCACAGCCTGTGAGTGGTCACTGTGCCCCTCCCGCATTGTCAGTTGCATCACCCAGTGGTGGATCTGCAGGTATCGCTTTCTCTCCGCCTCCGGTAGGGCATGGTCAGCTCGTACCTGCTCAAAGGAGAGTGAACCTTCCTCATCAAAGAAGTGCCTGATGGAGCGACACCCTGCATTCATCCTGGTCTAGGCCACATTGCCAACTATCGGAGTTAACAGGGAGGGAAATATGAAAAAGGGCTTTCTGCTTTGCAACCTGGTCCCACACTTTGAGTACCGTGCTAGTGCCTGGTGAGGAGTATAGGCCCGTGGTCTCTGTGGGGGAGTCAGAAATGGAACCCTCCAAAGGGAGGTACCAGCAATTGCTCAGTCCATAAACAGCCACCATTTTTCAGACTCTTCCCTTGACCACTCTACTACGTAGCGGAATTGAGCGGCTTGAAAATAATGGAGATTTGGGATCCCCAGTCCCTCCTATGCTGGGGGCTGAAACCTCCCTGCCCTCACAAAGCAATGGAATCTGCTCTGTAGGGACTGAAGCGTGCCTGTAGGAGTCTTCATCAACAAGGCCTAACCAGGACAGTGTATGGTCGGGGCAAGTTGTATTCCCAGATACAGGACAGAGATGGGCTGCTATTGTATTTGATAGCAGCGCTCAAGGAGCGTTATCCCCTTTTACGGGACTGAGAGGTTGAGGGCCTGAGACTTCTGAATGTTGATCCAGAAGCCCGAAACATTCCTGAAGATCTGTCTCCTGCACAAATGCAGGAAGAGATTCCTGTGGTTTGTCCAGGGTGAAAATAACATAGTCTGAATATAGGGCCAGAGTATGCATTTCTCCACCGAAAGTGATGCGGTGATGTCAGGATTGTCCCTAACTCGTTAAACAAAGGGCTCCATGTAGAGGGCAAATAACAGGGGTGAAAGGGGGTACCCCTGTCTTGTTCGACAAATAGGGAATGCGGATGAAATCTGGCGGTTGACCCACACTGTTGCTCTGGGCTGAATATAGTTACTGAGGATCCCAGATTGGAAACTGGGGCCAAAGCCAAGGTGAGCCAGACTCTCTTCCAAATATGGCCAGTGCACCCAGTCAAATGTTTTCTCTGCATCTGTGGCCTGGAGCATAATTTCCTGTTTGTAGTGCTTGGCTTTATCTAGAAGGTGTAAGATGCACTTCGTATTATCACTGCATTGCCTGTGTGGGACTCAGTCCTCTTGGTCTGGGCGAATCAGCCCTGGCATTTGTGGACTCAGCCGGGAGGCCAGTATATTGGTAAGGAGTTTGATATTGACTTTAACATTTAACAATGATATTGGCCTGTAGGACCCACATAGTTGGGGATCCTTCCCTGGCTTGGGAAGAACGACTATCCGCGCCACCATCATAGAAGGCAGGACCAAGCCGGGTCCAGTTATCGGGTTGAAGAGGCGAATCCGTATGGGCACCAGGAGCGGGCAGAATGTTTTATAAAATAGAGACTGGAACGCATCGGGCCTGGTGATTTGAGGTTTCAGTTGCATAATGGCATACATACCCTGTTCTATTCTGATCAGACAGTCTAAGGCAGAGGTCTTCAATCTGGGGGTCGCGACCCCCAGGGGGGCCGTGGAGTCCTGGAAAGGGGGTCGCGCATGCCCCCAGCCGATCCTCAAAATGCCTCCGCTGAACTTTGAGTCTCCTGTGCTGTGAAAGCCGCACAGACAGCAAAGGAGGCCTTACCAGGGCGTCTGCTTCCTGAATAAATTGCAAATGTGCTCTACGAGCTCATCTGCAAATGTAAAGGGTGCTTGGCAGCAGCTTTAAATGATCGAATCTCTAAAAGCTTTGCAATGACAAGTATTTATTCTTTTTGAGGGTAGTGCAAAGAGTTAACAACTGCGCTGTGAAGTGCGTGCTTTTAATTGTCATTGTATTTCCACAGTGCTTACTTGAAGGGACAGCTATTAAAAAAAAAAAAAAAAAGGTATTGCATATGCTCTGATATTACTTAAATCTACATTTTGGAACCACAGTTTTAGCTTAAACCTTTTTGTAGTGGCCTATCTTATACTGTGTGTAATGCAAGTATAAAATAATGCCCTACATATTCACAGTGGTTTCTGACACAGGCTGTGAACTCGTGACACTAAAAATACACAAGTCACTATTCTCAACTGCACTAATCAAGATTTAGTTCTGTCGCTCTCTGGTTACACGCAGACCTCTGCAGTGCATGAACTAATAGAGGTTTCATAATGCACTACAGTTCATTTACCAATGAGTAACAACTTTCTTTTATTTATTTTTCATTTAACCTGGCTGTTATTTTATATGTAGCTACCTGACAGTGAAAGACCTAAAAAAAAACGTAGAGAATATTTTGGGTTTGTTTATGAGAGGCTTGCGTGCTGGAGCATCACTTTTTTTTGACGCTCCAGCGGCACAAGAATCTCAATCATACCTATGAGGTGACGCAAAGCCTCCCTGAGTGGCTTTGAATGGCATTGTAGATATGGAGAAAGGCAAAGCAGCGCAAGCTGCTGCATTGCCTTACTTTGCGTCGAGGAGGCGTTCCATGGGAGTAGTGGTGGGTGTTCCCATGCAACACGCATGGATTTTGCCGCTGCCCAGATTTACAAAATCACATAAACTGGAGCAGTGCCAAAACCTTATGCCTCCCCAGAGCAGGCATAATGAGGAGAAATGTTTTCATTTCTCCTTGTTTTTTCCTCTTTCCATGTGTGTTGCGTTCTGCCGCACATATAGAAAGAGGTACAATGTCTCTCTGGATTGTTTTTGTGCAGAAAGGTGTCCCTTCCTGCACAAATACTATCCTGCCTATATTGGCGCTAGGCAACATTGTGCGCCAGCACATGGGGAAAGGACAGGAATGCACTGTTTCATAAATACGGTGCATTCCTGCCCTTTTGTATTGGCGTGGGGCAGTGTAGCAAGAAGACTTGTGGCACTGTCCTATGCCAAATCCTCATAAATGAGTACCTTTGTTTTTAGCCACACCCCTGACCATGCCCCCACACTCACTGATCTTTGGTTTGCTAAACATTGTTTAATATTATTTCCTCACAGTAAAAATGATTTGCTGTGGGAAAGGGGGACGTTTATTGTTGTTGTTGATGATGAGGAGTACCAGGTTCTAGACATTGTTATCAGAAGGGGGTCCTTACACCTAAACATTTTTAAGAGGGGGTCCCGGCATCAAAAAGTTTGAAGACCTCTGGTCTAAGGCCTCTGCCTGTTCTGCCGTCAATCGCTGGTATACCTTTGATCCTCCCCTGTATGAGAGCTTTGTGAGTCGAGATTTTCATAGAATTGGCAAAATACTGACGCAGTGTGAGCATCACCTACAATTGCAGTGCTATCCTGCGCTTGGAGGAATTCCACCCCGCTGCCTGTCTGAGCCCGGGGCCAGTTAATCAGCAAGCGGCTACACCTGTTATGTTGCAGTAGAGCGTATCAGCCTTGTCTTGATCCAGTCCCACAAGCTGTGTTCTAGATGCTTCTCTCTATCGCCAAATGTGAGGCACACCAGTACTTTTATGTATCCATTCCCGCTCCAAAACCTACTGGTGGAAAAGCTCCCTCTTATCCAGCCGGAGCTTGTCAGCCTCAGATAATGCTATTAGTCACCCACTGTAGGAAGCTGGCTCTGTATGTACTATTTCAAAGTAAGAAATAGCATGCACAGAGTCCAAGGGTTCCCCTTAGAGGTAAGATGGTGGCAAAAAGAGATAATTCTATTGCTTCTTTTTTGTGGTAGTGTGGTCGAGCAGTAGGCTTATCAGAGGGTCGTGTTAAGCATTTGTTGAATACACACAGGCAATAAATGAGGAACACACACAGTTGCTTCTTTGTTGCAAAGTTGCAGTCTTTGTGGAACAGGGCCGCTGTCCTCGGGAGTTCTTGGTCCTTTTCGATGCAGGGTAGTCCTCTGAGGCTTCAGAGGTCGCTGGACCCTGGGGGACGCATCCCTGTTGCAGTTTTTCTTGAAGTGGGGAGACAGGCCGGTAGGGCTGGGGCCAAAGCAATTGGTGTCTCCGTCTTCTCTGCAGGGCTTCAGGTCAGCAGTCCTTCTTCGTCTTCAGGTTGCAGGAATCTATCTTGCTTGGTTCTGGGGCCCCTAAATACTCAATTTAGGGGTGTGTTTAGGTCTGGAGGGTAAGTAGCCAATGGCCACTAGCCCTGAGGGTGGCTACACCCTCTTTGTGCCTCCTCCCTGAGGGGAGGGGGGGGCACATCCCTAATCCTATTGGGGGAATCCTCCATCTGCAAGATGGAGGATTTCTAAAAGTCAGCCACCTCAGCTCAGGACACCTTAGGGGTTGTCCTGACTGGCCAGTGACTCCTCCTTGTTTTTCTCATTATCTCCTTCGGCCTTGCCGCCAAAAGTGGGGCCGTGGCCAGAGGGGACGGGCATCTCCACTAGCTGGGATGCGCTGTAACAAAGGGGGTGAGCCTATAAGGCTCACGACCCAAGTGTTACAGTTCCTGCAGGGGGAGGTGAGAAGCACCTCCACCCAGTACAGGCTTTGTTCCTGGCCACAGGGTGACAAAGGCACTCTCCCCATGTGGCCAGCAACATGTCTGGTGTGTGGCAGGCTGGTAAAACTAGTCAGCCCACACTGGAAGTCGGGTATGTTTTCAGGGGGCATCTCTAAGATGCCCTCTGGGTGTATTTCACTATAAAATGTACACTGGCACCAGTGTGCATTTATTGTGCTGAGAAGTTTGATACCAAACTTCCCAGTTTTCAGTGTAGCCATTATGGTGCTGTGGAGTTCGTGTCTGACAGACTCCCAGACCATATACTCTTTTGGCTACCCTGTACTTACAATGTCTAAGGTGTTGCTTAGACACTGTAGGGGCATAGTGCTCATGCACCTATGCCCTCACCTATGGTATAGTGCACCCTGCCTTAGGGCTGTAAGGCCTGCTAGAGTGGTGACTTATCTATGCCATGGGCAGTGTGAAGTTGGCATGGCACCCTGAGGGGATTGCCATGTCGACTTAGTCATTTTCTCCCCACCAGCACACACATGCTGGCAAGCAGTGTGTCTGTGCTGAGTGAGGGGTCTCCAGGGTGGCATAAGACATGCTGCAGCCCTTAGAGACCTTCCCTGGCACCAGGGCCCTTGGTACCAGGGGTACCAGTTACAAGGGACTTACCTGGATGCCAGGGTGTGCCAATTGTGGAGACAAAGGTACAGGTTAGGGAATGAACACTGGTGCTGGGGCCTGGTTAGCAGGCCTCAGCACACTTGCAAATCATAACTTGGCATCAGCTAAGGCAAAAAGTCAAGGGGTAGCCATGCCAAGGAAGCATTTCCTTACACCCACCACCTGCCCCTATTACAGCTTTTAAAGCCTCCCAGAAGAGCGAGACAGAGACATCAGTATTGTTCACTTCAGGGTAACATGTGATGGCCTGTGTAGTTTGCTGCACCATTATCTGCTGCAGCAGGAGAGTTTTTCTCATTCTCCATAAGCAAAAAGCCCTTTGCAGGGGTGAGAGCCCTAGAACCAGAGAAACCGTGGCATGATTGGATAAGCAGCAGGGTTCTATGTCAACATCTGTAGGAGATCATGAATTCCTATGGTCCCCAAAAGTGGTCCAGTCGGGCACACGTCTTATTGGCATGGGAATAGGAGGTAAAGTCTCATGTCTGAGGGTGGCGCTCATATGCGAGGTCCCGGAGACCCATCTCCCACACCCACCGGGCCCCCACAGTAGAGATGGCCGCAGCCGCCACATACCTGTGTGCTGATCTTTTCAAATCATTATAAAATACGAGGTTCAGATCCCTGCCCATGAATACCAGCTGTCTTCCCACTTGTCCACCAAGACTGTTTACAATTCCTGAGCTCCCGCGGGGCAGGGTGCCAAGGGTAGTCTGAGGGAGTCTAGATTTGCAATCCCTTGCAAGCCACTGTCAAGGATCAGTGTTGCTGGAGTTCCCCCTCCCAACAGAAGATAACGCCTAAGGGATAACCCCAAGAGTATGTTATTCCTTTATCATGGAGTTAGGTTGTAACAGGGCGGAACTCTCTTTGGTTTTGCAATATGATGGCTGATAAGTCTTGGTACAGGACCACGATCTGTCCTCTGAATGTCACCGGGTGCAAGTCTCTGACTCTACGTAGAAGCTATTCTTTGAGTTGAAAATCATTGGTGCTGGCCAGAATGTCGGCCAGCCAAGAGTTCACAGATCGTGAAAGACCAACCCTATGGATCCTGTCGAGCTGGAAATCCTTTCCTGGTGCTGATTCTAGGATTTGGGGAAACAGGGCTTTGACATAGGTCATGATGTTTGTCCCTTCTGTGTTAGTTGAGGCCATCCTTATACTGTTCCTTCATGACTGTTCACTAGGTCTCCAGCATGGGCTTGTAGGTCAGTCTGCTGTTTGCGTAGCCATAGGACTTCCTGTTGGAATTTTTCTATTTCCTCGTCTCAAGGAGTCTTGTGATCTTCCAGGGTGGATACCCTGTCGCTTTGCACCGGACTTCCTTCAGGTCCTGTTAAAGGTCCCGCTTCACCATCTGCAAATCGTGCATATTGTGAATCCATGTAAATATATAATTACCAACAGTCATGACCCATGTGTTGTATTTTATTCAAAAAAGTGGAAAAGTGGACAGCTTCTATTTTGTGTTGAAATCAGTTGTGTGCTGATCAGATTCATTAGAAGCTGGGTAAGATCACATATGAAATGCCTTGAAAGTGTGCGATAGATGCAGTGGGTATGATGAGCTTTAAGAAGTGGAAGGGAATAGGAGAACTGTATGAAAGGGTGATGTTGAATGATTATTAGGGTTTAGTTTCAGAGTGATTCTTCCAGCAGCAATCCTGTGGTGCTTAAGGAGAATTGTGCTTGATGTAGAGTTAAAAAAAAAAAAAAAAAAAAAAGGAAGCACCTAGTGCTGAAGTGCTGTCAAAATCGAGGAGCGGCTCACAAGTATCTTAATTATATCTGTGAGAGAAGTTGAGAATTTGTCATGTTTTGATGTTTGTATACTATTGTTAATTGTTTTGGCCAACAGCATTGCCTACATTGAGGTAACTATTGATATATTTGTTTGCTCTTAAAAAGACAGTTTTGTTCCAAGTCAATAAAATGAGTCACAAACATTACTCAAAGCAGATTTTTTTAAGTGCGCTCCTCACTAATGTATCTTGTTTTACAGGCCGGAATGGCGCTTTATAAAATAGTTCCGAAGAATCCATACTACTTTTGGTCAGTTATGAGCCTAATAATGCAAGTAAGTGCAGACCTTCCACGAGAGTGCAACTTTTCTTTCTTTCTTTCTTTCTTTCTTTCTTTCTTTCTTTCTTTCTTTCTTTCTTTCTTTCTTTCTTTCTTTCTTTCTTTCTTTCTTTCTTTCTTTCTTTCTTTCTTTCTTTCTTTCTTTCTTTCTTTCTTTCTTTCTTTCTTTCTTTCTTTCTCTATGCGGTATAGTTAAAACCTATTCTTCTGCTGCTGGATATTTGAGATAAAACGTGGGTAACCACTGGCCTTTTTCAATTTGGTTTTAGTTACAGTATTGCAGAATAACATTCTTGGTGATTTCGAAGCATCATTTATATGTCATGCTTTTGAAATGAAAATTTGAAGTTAAGGTCTGGTTCAAACATAGTCTGCCTTCTGCTTACTGCAGATATGTTGTGCTAAAAGGTGATGCTCACCCTGAGATTGGGTGGGATCAGTTCTCCATTTGTTGAATAGGAATATGGAGCACCTGACCTCGGTGGCACCGCTGTGCATGCAAAAATGGTAAACCTTTGTAATTGGAGAGGCCTAGGCCATTAATTTTCCTGTTCTCCCCAACTAACTGCTGCTTAAACAGAGTGCATATTTTGTAACTCTAGTAATAATCTATTCTCATCGAGACTTCTGTTGACAGATTCCTTACCTTTTGAGTATTCCCCAAGTGTGACTGAAACTGGATCTGAAAAGTTTTCAGCAGTTCCTCTGCATGCCGGAAGGTGGCACTGTGCAGCTCTGCACTGACATTGTCCCACTCTGAAAGTGATATCATTGTGCAGGGCATGTCATTCTCCCCCCCCCCCCCCCAATATAAAAATAAAATTAAAAAAATAGTCAGATTTTAAAACCTATCGGGCGATCGGGCTCCGTCACAAGCAGATGTTGGTGTCAGATTCCCACCAGGTATGCCTGTTACATCTTGTGTCAGATCACAACTCCAACACTGGCAGAGTCTGCATCTCAATGCATCTCAATGCCATTAGGGAGTGTGAGGCAAAACTTTGTATCCAAGAACAAAAATATGTTGGTGACTTTCATTTGGGGGGGGGGGGGGTGTGGTTGTGTAAGGAAATGCCTTCCTTGCCATGGTCACCCCCCCCCCCCACCCCCCCCCACACCCCCCCCCACACACACTTTTTGCCTAAGTGTTGATGCTAGCTTTGATTGGAAGTGTGCTGGGACCCTGCTAACCAGGCCCCAGCACCAGTGTTCTTTCCCTAAAACTGTACGTTTGTTCCCCCAGTTGGATTAACCCTGGCACACAGTTAAGTCTCTTGTAAAAGGTACCCCTGGTACCAAGGGCCCTGTGGCCTGGGAAGGTCCATAAGGGCTGCAGCATGTATTATGCCACCCTCAGGGACCCCTCAGTCAGTGCATGCTTACTGCTTTGCAGCTTGTGTGTGCTGGTGGGGAGAAAAGACAGTCGACATGGCAGTCCTCTCAGTGTGCCATGCCCACAAACCACTGCCCGTGGCATAGATAAGTCACCCCTCTAGCAGGCCTTACAGCCCTCAGGGATCGTGCAGTATACCACAGGTGAGGGCATAGCTGCATGAGCACTATGCCCCAACAGTGTCTAAGCCAGTTCTTAGACATTGTAAGTGCAGGGTAGCCATACTGAGTATATGGTCTGGGAGTTTGTCATTACGAATTCCACAGCACCATAATGGCCACACTGAATACTGGAAAGTTTGGTACCACGATGCCAGTGTGGGATTTATTGAAAAATGCACCCATATTGCATCTTAGAGATGCCCCCTGTATGTTAGCCTAACTGCTAGTGCTAGGCTAACCGGTCTCTGCCAGCCTGCCACGTCCAGACGAGTGTCTGACCACATGAGGTGAGTGCCTTTGTGCACTCTATGGTCAAACAAAGCCTGTCCTGGGTGAGGTGCTTCACACCTCCCCCTGCAGGAACTGTAACACCTGGCAGTGAGCCTCAAAGGCTCAAGCCTGGTGCTACAATGCCCCAGGGCACTCCAGCCTGCCCCCCCCCACCCCCAGACGAGCCCCCACTTTTGGTGGCAACTCCTGAGGGATAATGAGAAAAACAAGGAGTCACCCCCTCAGCCAGGTACACCCCTAGGGAGCTGAAGTGACCCCCTCCTTGAGTAATCCTCCATCTTGCTTTGGAGGATTAGGACAAATAGGGATAGAGATGTGCCCCCCTCCCCAGAGGGAGTGGGCACAAGGAGGGTGTAGCCACCCTCAGGGATAGTAGCCATTGGCTACTGCCCTCTGACCCTAACACACCCCTAAATTTATTATTTAGAGGCAACCCTGAACCCAGCTCTTCAGATTCCTGACTAACTCACGAGAAGAAGGACTTCTGAGTTGAAAACCCAGCAGAGAAGGGGAGACGATAACAGCTGACTTGGTCCCAGCCCTACCGGGCTGTCTCCTGCTTCAAAGACCCTGCAACCGAATAGTGACGCATTCTACAGGACCAGCGACCTCTGAAAATACTCCAAGGGACTGCCTGCAACACTGAAGACCAAAAACTCCCATGGGCAGCGGCTCTACCCAACCAGAAGAAAAGAAATCCATCTTTAAAGGGACTCCCACCTCTATCCAGAAGAGTCCCCAATACTCTGCACCCGACACCCCTGGCCCGTGTCCAGAGAAACCAACTATCCAGAGAGGACCCCAGACGACTCAGACGATGTGTCCACCCTGTGCTGACCTCCCTGCACCCCCACGCTGCCGCCTGCAAAGCGAATCCCGGGGACCCCCTAACTGCGACTGCCTAGGACGAAGATATCCTACACCTGGAGAAGCACTGACAAACCGACCACCAGTGCAGCAAAGACCAGCCAGCGGCCCTCACCCTTGCCCAGTCGGTGGCTTGTCCGAGAGGACCCCCCTGTGCGCTGCCTGCAGTGCCTAAGTGACCCCTGGTTCCCTTCATAGAGTTCTATTGAGAACCCGATGCCCTGTTTGCACACTGCACCCGGCGGCCCCTGTGCCGCTGGGTGAGGTTTTTTGCCTACTTGGGGCCCCTCCAGTACTCCTCCAAACTCCCCTGTTCTGCTCTGACACCCCGGGTACTTACCTGCAAGCAGACTGGAACCGGATTACCCTGTCTATTTAGGCGCCCACGTTATTTTGGCTCCTGTTTGACCTCTGCACCTGGCCGGCCCTGTGTTGCTGGGTGCTTTGGGTGCCCTGAACCCCCAACACTGGGCTACCTATGCCCTGGAGACTGATCCCGTAAGTGTGGTACTTACCTCAGAAACTGTACTGTACTTACCTCCCCCAGGAACTGTTGAAAATTGTAGTGTCCACTTTTAAAAAAGATTTTTGTAATTTTAATGAAAATTGTGTACCATATTGATTTGATTCAAAGTCCTAACTATTACTATGCAAAGTACCTTTCATTTAATGTACTTACCTGCTAAATGAATCTTGTGGTTCTAAAAATAAACAAAATAATATTTTTCCATATAAAAACCCATTGGTCTGCAGTTAAGTCATTGAATGTGTGTTTTCACTTATTGCTTGTGTGTGTATAACACATACTTAACACTACCCTCTGATCAGCCTAACTGCTCGACCACTCTACCACAAATAGAGCATTAGTATTATCTATTATTGCCTCTGCCAAGCCTCTTGGTGAACCCCTGGACTCATTGCACACTATATCTCATTTTGATATAGTATATACAGAGCCAACTTCCTACAGCGGCGGTTCCAAATCCCACTCAAATTTGAAGGCCCAGTCCCAATCCCATTCTAGGGTCACATAGCTGCTCTCAAGGCCTGTCTTCACACTCTGTGTTCGGATGCATGCAACAGGATTCAGTCGGCATTGGGTGCAATGTCTGTTGGATTCGGCCCAGTATTGACTCTAGGGGGGTCATTCCGACCCTGGTGGTCCATGACCGCCAGGGCCGGGGACCGTGGAAGCACCGCCAACAGGCTGGCGGTGCTTCCTGGGCCATTCTGACCGCGGCGGTAAAGCCGCGGTCAGAAAAGGGGAACCAGCGGTTTCCCGCCGGTTTTCCCCTGGCCCAGGGAATCCTCCATGGCGGTGCTGCTTGCAGCGCCGCCATGGGGATTCCGACCCCCTTCCTGCCAGCCTGTTCCTGGCGGTTTTTACCGCCAGGAACAGGATGGCGGGAACGGGTGTCGTGGGGCCCCTGCACTGCCCATGCCACTGGCATGGGCAGTGCAGGGGCCCCCTAACAGGGCCCCATAATGATTTTCAGTGTCTGCTTTGCAGACACTGAAAATC
The DNA here is from genome assembly GCF_031143425.1 of Pleurodeles waltl. Lineage (NCBI taxonomy): Eukaryota > Metazoa > Chordata > Amphibia > Caudata > Salamandridae > Pleurodeles > Pleurodeles waltl. Next base: position 901,409,384 of record NC_090450.1, read on the forward strand.
GCGATGGGTGCCACTGCACCCGTCGCACCCCAGCAACTCCGCCGGCTCCATTCTGAGCCGGCTTCATCGTTGCTGGGTCTTTCCCGCTGGGCCGGCGGGCGGCCCTTTGGGAAACCCAGAATGGCCGCTGCGGTCTTTTGACCGCGGTGCGGTCATTCGGCGGTTCCCGCCAGGCGGGCGGCTACCACCGCCCGCCGCGGTTGGAATGACTGCCTATGACAGAAAGGATAATCTGGACCATCTTTATGGGGAAGCGGGTGGCTAAGTTGGTCTGGGCATAGGCGCTTCGAACATTATGGTGGCAGCACATCTTCAGAAGTCAATGATGCCAGTCTTCCCCTACCTTGATGAATGTCTGTTGAAGTTGGGCTTGTCCCATGCAGTTGTCAGCCACCTCCAGACTATGGCAAGCCTCCTGTTATCTTTAGGGTTTACTATAAATGTGCTGAAGTCCCACCTGACACCTTGTCACACGCTCACTTTAATCAGAGCCATTCTGGGCACAGTTCAGTTTTGTGCCTTTCCTCCAGGACATTGAAGTCGTAATCCCGATCTTTCAGCGTTAGTCCTGGATTTCAGTGAGGTTGTCTCTGAGGCTGCTGGGATTTAGGACTTCCTGCGTCATGTTGGTCAAGCACGCCGGGTGGCCTATAGGAGCTCTGCAGTGGAATCTGAAGTCCCAGTGGGCCCAGAATCAAGGGAACCTCTCTGCCCTGGTCCAGATTCAGAGGAGACATGAGAGCCCTCTCCCTTCCCCTTCTAGAGCTCTGGCAGTGTTGATCAGTGCTTCGCTTCTCAGCTGGGGTGGCCACCTGGGAGAGGCGGAGATCAGAGGCTGCTAGTCTCCGGCTGTGTCCCTACTCCACATCAACCTTTTGGAGGTGAGGGCACTCAGCTTGTCACTGAAAGCCTTGCAACCATCCGTCAAAGGGAGGCTGGTACAGGTCCTCACGGACAACACTACTGCCATGTGGTACTGCAACAAACAGGGTGAGATGGGGGTCTCGGACCTTGTGCCTGGAGGCCTTGCTCCTCTGAACTGCAAGGGATCTTATTGGTGTTAAACTACCTGACAGGCTACCTGAGCACCATGGCAGACCAACTCAGCTGCCGTCACCTTGCAGATCACAAGTGGTAGTTTCACCTTTAAGTGTCCTCACAAACAGGCAAAACATTGTCTCAGTTTGCCACCATTCAGAACATTCAGTGTTTGCACTTTTGTGCATTGGAGTTTCCAAGACATACCTTGCTCGGAGTCAGGTCTTGAGTATGTCTTTCCGCCGTTACCGCTCATGCCCTCGAGAAAATCTGGTCCAAATCATGCTAGTGGATCCGGCATTGCATGAAAAGTGTGGTATCCAGAGCTGCTGGACTTGTGTATCTCCATTCTGAGTAGACCTATTGTTGAAGCAGCAAGGTCGAGTTCTGCATCCTGACCTGCGTATTCCCCCTCTTCATGCATGGAGATTGAGTGGCAGAAGCTGAATGCCAATGACCTCATGTCGGAAGTTGTTGAAGTTATGCTGGCAGCAGGACGTTCATAGACAAAGACTGTATTTGCCTGTTGTTGGGAAAAGTGTCTGGTTTTGTACGTCATCTACCAGGTTGACCCCCATGTCATGCCAAGTTTTCTGATTTGCTTCTCTTTGTTCTTTCTCTTGCCCACACAGACTTTGCTTTGGGCACTGTCAAAAGGGTATCTTTCGGCCTTGATGGGTTTTCTTCAGTTACCTGATCAGCCTCCTTTATTTAAATCACCAGTTCTGATGTGGTTTTTGAAAGGGCTACAGCATCTGTACTCCTTCACCCTTTCTAATGCCCTAGTGGGATCTGAATTTAATGTTGACATTTCTGACGTGTGCTTCTTTAAAGCCTCTGCGCAATTGTTTCCTGCAGCTCCTCACCCTGAAAACTGTGTTCATTATTTCCGTCACCCTAGCACGAAGAGTGAGGGAACTTCAGGTGGTTTGCATCCATTCTTGGTACACCACTTTCTTCTGAGATAAGTTGGTTTTGCTTACCAGAGTCTCCTTTTTTTCAGAAGTTGTGATGTTGTTCCAAGTCAGAAATAACACCATCATGGAGGCGTTCTAACCACCTACTCACCCTGCTATGGAGGAGGAAAAAGTCCATCGTTTGGACCTCAAGAGTTCTCAGCTTTTACATTGATTGTATCTAAAAACATGGGTAAATGATCATCTCTTTGTGGTGTTTCTCCAGAGCTAAGAAGTGCAAAGCTATATCAAAGGGAATCATGTGCTGGGTCATGCTGTAAATTCAAATCTGGTATGTGCTGGTGAAGAAGCAGCCGTCAGAGTAACTGCAAGCCCATTCCACCAGGGCCACAGCTGCTTACCACTACATAGGCATACAGAGTCCCTGTCCTAAACATCTTCCAGGCAACTATGTGATCGGCCCTCCATATGTTCATGAAGCACTATTTTCTGGACAGAAGATCCTCCAAGAGGGGCATTTTGCCTGCTCAGTGCTGCAGTGCTCCAGTAGATACTGCTTTGATATCTATTGAAAAGGTGAGGAACATATCAGAAGAACATGTTACTTATCTTCGGTAACACACTGTTTGGCGGCATGTGTGGCTTTAGATACACATGCTTTGCATTGTCCTGCCATTAAGTATTGGGTCCGGAGTGTTACAAGTTGTTTTTCTTCAAAGATGTTTTTGGAGTCACGGGATCGAGGGACTTCTCCCTCTTGGTTATACTGCGCATGGGCATCGAGTCCTTTAAATTGTTTTCTTTCGACTGTCTGGTTCGGACGTGTAATTCTTCGCTCCATCTTTGACTCAGTCCAGAGTGAGACTTTCCCCCGTCTTTTCTTTTCAACTGCATTTTACATTAGATTGAGGTTTTCGGACTCTCACATCAACCGTTTTCTTCAATATTGGTTCCAGTTTTTTTATCATATGCCCTTTGGGGTGGAGGCACGTTTAGCCATTAGGCCTTGAAACTCTTGGCACCAGAGAGAATGTAAGCCCGATGGAACTGACGCCATTTTGGTTTTGCCATTGGTGCCTTTCTAAGTACCCCTACACCGATCGTCATCAAGTGTGTAACTTATGCCTCTCGCCAGACCATCAAGAGGCCACCCATGAGGCATGTCAGTCCTTCCGGTCCAAGAAGACACTCTGAGATCGAAGAGCTCATAGGCTAGATATGGTGCGCAGATCTCGAGATGGCACCCCGGATATCGTAGGTGAAGAACATGCGCAGGAGGAGTCCCACCAGCAAGTAATCTCCATCCCAGTTTTGGATTCAGACGTCCAATCTGATGTCGAGAGCAAAGAGAGGAGTTCAGTGCAAACTGTGAGTACAATGCCCCCCGCCTTTTTTTTTTTTTCCCATGAAAAAAAAAAACAAACAAAAAAAAAAACATCCCAAGGTCACCCCCGGACCGCTTGTGCATTCAAGCCATGGACAGTCTTGGAATTTTTTTTCAGATGCCTCACCCATCAGCTCAGTACTGAAAACAATGAAGAATGTGGCTGAATCATTGGCTCTGACCTCATCTACTTCGGTCTGACCTTTCACCACCAAGCACTTGGCAACGACCACATTGGTTGTAAGCCGGCAACTTCAGATCTGAGCTCTGCGGCAAAAAACAAAAATCTGACCTAAAATTTTGGTGCAAAAAACAAAAGAAAATGTTCCTTCAAAGCATTTGGAGTCAAGCCACTCCTCCACCATGCCGTCACCTATTCAGCCAATATTAGAGACAATGGACGCTAGACAGCGCTAAATATTTATTCAGGAAGGTACAGGGTGAATTTTAGCTTCCACTACAGTTAATTTAAAAAGTAAGTTAATCTTCCAAGTAGGCACTGGACACCACACAACCTAAAAAAAACTCCCTAAGGAAAAGACAGCTTCCACAGAGGAGCTTGTTTATCCTGTTCCTCCTCCTACTTCACCTCCACCTACTTCGCCTCCCTCTCACTTTCCCACTTCTCCAACTGAGGGGAGACCGCACTCCACAGGGTTCACAATTATTTGAGGAACACTATCTAGAGGAAATACCACCAGATTAGGATCCCTGGAATTTTTATTATCCAGACTGTTATTAATACAGATCAACATTTGTATCCTGCCAGACCTTACCCTCCAGAGGATACTACCAGCTACCAACAAGTCATTGCTAGGGCAGCTGCAAACCATAATGTACCTTTGCACAAGGATCCTGTTGAACAGTATTTTCTGTTTGATACGCTGACCAGCACACACAGGGACACTCAATATCTCCCCATGCTCTCTGGTATGTGACATGCAAACAGCATTTTTCAAGAGCCTGTTCATTCAAGAACAATAACACCAAGGGTAGATAAAAATTACAAACCAGCTCCATCTGACCGTTTATCAGATCACAAGTGCCGCCAGACTTTATAGTGGCTACCACCGCCAAGAAAAGAGCTAATAGCCAGCCCACTGGAGACTCTCCCCAACCTGGCAAAGAAAGTAAAAAGATTGATATGGCAGGTATAGAGTAGCTGTGCAAGCCCCTAATCATTGGCAGATAGCCAGTTTCCAAGCTCTGCTCTCTAGACAGAGCTCATTGTAATGAAATGGAGGATCTCCTCTAATACCTTCCAGAAGAGCAACGGAAACGTGGCCAACAAATTGTGTTGCAGGGGCAAACTATTGCTGACCGCTCGATTAGATGCGCCCAGAATGCTGCAGACTTCTCAGCACTCACTATATGCCTCGGCACTTAAAGGGTTTGATTCTCAGGTTGTTTATCCTTGACCTCTTTTTCAATTTAATCATGATGTTCTGCTTTTCCAGTAGCAGGATACATGATGCCAGCTACTCCTGATATCTGATCTTTCAATGGTTTCTTTTAGAAAATTAATTTTTCCTCCAGTGACAATTGCCTCCACTGCACTCCAACCTTGGGGCCCTAGACATTTTTGCATATTTTCCTGAGTTGAACTTCTCTGTTTTGATGTAGTCTATTTCCTCTTTATTTTCCTTGAAAATTCTTTCTATCATACTTTGTCACCATTGCGTATGCTGAGAATGAGTGACCTCGGCAACCCCCCTAGTCCCCACTACACAGCAGTCACAACCTTTACTTTGTATCTCAAATCTTTATAAATTGATAAGAGAGCTGTCTTTATAGATCCATCTTGTTGGACATTTTAAATCTAGGATGCTTTATCATTTGCCTCCTGGTGTACTGATTGAGTCAGGCCTAGAGAGCCTCAGACAAACAGGAGTGGCTTTGTAACATGTCTCTCTTAAAGGTCTCTGCTCTAGCGCTGCTGTCCCCTGTCTTTCAGCGATCAAGCCTCTTTCTTTGCTAAAAGATTTCTCCTTTGCAGTGGAGTTGCTGTTTCGCCCCAAAGCATACCTCCTCCTTGCCAGCGTACTTACTCAACATCCTTAGACTTGCTGCAGTGTTTCAGATCTTCCTCAGCACTTTGAGTCTCTCCAAACTCAAGGGCGCAGGTTGCTACTCAACAATTGTGATATCAGTTTTGTTAAAGTTTATAACACAGGTGTTAGACCTGCTGTAAAGAAATGGCTCCCTGTTGCAGTTACCCCCCACTTTTTGCCTGATACTGATACTGATGCTGACTTGACTGAGAAGTGTGCTGGGACCCTGCTAACCAGGCCCCAGCACCAGTGTTCTTTCACCTAAAATGTGCTTTTGATTCCACAATTGGCACACCCTGGCATCCAGGTAAGTCCCTTGTAACTGGTACCCCTGGTACCAAGGGCCCTGATGCCAGGGAAAGTCTCTAAGGGCTGCAGCATATCTTATGCCACCCTGGGGACCCCTCACTCAGCACAGACACACTGCTTGCCACCTTGTGTGTGCTGATGAGAACAAAACGAGTAAGTCGACATGGCACTCCCCTCAGGGTGCCATGCCAACCTCACACTGCCTATGCAGTATAGATAAGTCACCCCTCTAGTAGGCCTTACAGCCCTAAGGCAGGGTGCACTATACCATAGGTGAGGGCATATGTGCATGAGCACTATCCCCCTACAGTGTCTAAGCAAAATCTTAGACATTGTAAGTGCAGGGTAGCCATAAGAGTATATGGTCTGGGAGTCTGTCAAAAACGAACTCCACAGCTCCATAATGGCTACACTGAATACTGTGAAGTTTGGTATCAAACTTCTCAGAATAATAAACCCACACTGATGCCAGTGTTGGATTTATTAAATGCACACAGAGGGCATCTTAGAGATACCCCCTGTATTTTACCCAATTGTTCAGTGCAGGACTGACTGGTCTGTGCCAGCCTACTGCTGAGAGACGAGTGTCTGACCTCATGCGGTGAGAGCCTTTGTGCTCTCTGAGGACAGAAACAAAGCCTGCTCTGGGTGGAGGTGCTTCACACCTCCCCCCTGCAGGAACTGTAACACCTAGCAGTGAGCTTCAAAGGCTCAAGCTTCGTGTTACAATGCCCCAGGGCACTCCAGCTAGTGGAGATGCCCGCCCCCTGGACACAGCCCCCACTTTTGGCGGCAAGTCCAGGAGAGATCATGAGAAAAACAAGGAGGAGTCACTAAGGTGTCCTGAGCTGAGGTGACTCTGACTTTTAGAAATCCTCCATCTTGTAGAAGGAGGATTCCCCCAATAGGGATAGGAATGTGACCCCCTCCCCTTGGGACCCACCCTCAGGGCTAGTAGCCATTGGCTACTAACCCCCCAGACCTAAACACGCCCTTAAATTTAGTATTTAAGGGCTTCCCTGAACCTAAGATATGAGATTCCTGCAACTTACCGAAGAAGAAGACTGCTGAGCTGAAAAACCCCTGCAGAAGAAGAAAGAAGACACCAACTGCTTTGGCCCCAGTCCTATCGGCCTGTCTCCTGCCTTCTAAAGAACCCTGCTCCAGCGACGCTTTCTCCAGGACCAGCGACCTCTGAATCCTCAGAGGACTGTCCTGCTTCCAAGAGACCAAGAAACTCCCGAGGACAGCGGCACTGCTCCAAAAGAACTGCAACTTTGTTTCAAGGAGCAGATTTAAAGACCCCTGCAACTCCCCGCAAGAAGCGTGAGACTTGCAACACTGCACCCGGCGACCCCGACTCGACTGGTGGAGAACCAACACCTCAGGGAGGACCCTCCGGCGACTCCAAGACTGTGAGTAACCAAAGCTGTCCCCCCTGAGCCCCCACAGCGACGCCTGCAGAGGGAATCCCGAGGCTCCCCCTGACCGCGACTGCCTGAACTCCATTTCCCGACGGCTGGAAAAGACCCTGCACCCGCAGCCCCCAGCACCTAAAGGAACGGAACTCCTGTGCAGGAGTGACCCCCTAGGAGGCCCTCTCCCTTGTCCAGGTGGTGGCTACCCCGAGGAGCCCCCCCCTTGCCTGCCTGCAACGCTGAAGAGATCCCTTGATCTCTCATTGATTTCCATTGAAAACCCGACGCTTGTTTCTACACTGCACCCGGCCGCCCCAGTGCCACTGAGGGTGTACTTTTTGTGTGGACTTGTGTCCCCCCCGGTGCCCTACAAAACCCCCCTGGTCTGCCCTCCGAAGACGCGGGTACTTACCTGCTGGCAGACCGGAACCGGGGCACCCCCTTCTCTCCATTGAAGCCTATGCGTTTTGGGCACCTCTTTGACCTCTGCACCTGACCGGCCCTGAGCTGCTGGTGTGGTCACTTTGGGGTTGCTCTGAACCCCCAACGGTGGGCTACCTTGGACCTAAGACTTGTAAGTGATTTACTTACCTGACAAAACTAACAAAAACTTACCTCCCCCAGGAACTGTGAAAATTGCACTAAGTATCCACTTTTAAAACAGCTTATTGTGTTTTATGTAAAAAGTATACATGCTAATGTAATGATTCAAAGTTCCTAAAGTACTTACCTGCAATACCTTTCAAATGAGATATTACATGTAGAATTTGAACCTGTGGTTCTTAAAATAAACTAAGAAAAGATATTTTTCTATAACAAAACCTATTGGCCTGGATTTGTCTCGGAGTGTGTGTTCCTCATTTATTGCCTGTGTGTATGTACAACAAATGCTTAACACTACTCCTTTGATAAGCCTACTGCTCGACCACACTACCACAAAATAGAGCATTAGTATTATCTCTTTTTGCCACTATCTTACCTCTAAGGGGAACCCTTGGACTCTGTGCATACTATTCCTTACTTTGAAATAGTGCATACAGAGCCAACTTCCTACACCTGCCCCATAGCTTCTTAACAAGCCACCTTTGTAAAGGCAGCCTCAAGTCCTTATTTTGTCCATTTAGCCATTTGCTAAAATCTCTCTTCCTTGGCCTCTCTGATTGTGGTCCTTCTGCTGTCTTGCTGGTGAGATCAACAGCCACTATCCTGCTACCAGTTTTTATCACAGTCCTACTTCCAGTGGTATACTGTCTGGGGGAGAGGGCAACCTCTGTTTTTCAGGGCTCTATCACATCCATAGTGTTTATCTACCAAACTATAGCTTTTGGTGACTGCCTTCATCCTATGTCTCTAGTGATTTCTCATGTATCTTGTCTGCCTCTGGGTTTAGAGCCCTACTGTTTGTTTTGTTGTTGGGTTTGACATTGTAAAATCTCCTCACCCCTTCTGCTGTGTGCATACTGGGCTCAGAACCATCATTGCAGAACTGCTTACACACCACCCAGGCATTGGAGCCTACTTGAAAACACTCCTGACGCTGCTGCTCTATCTGGCATGTCCACTGCGTCAGAGTTGAGGAGACCACCACACCTCACTGCTCTTCATAAGTGCAGCAAACAGAAGAATTCCGTTTTTCCAGCTCTCTTCGGCACCTATTTGTTTTTGCACTCGCTGACTGCCCCCCTCATGACTGCCATCTTGCCAATTGGTTATTGTGGATTTCAGAGGGGGATGGAGGAGTCAGGGTCTCCTTGTCAGGCCACCCATAATGTGTCGCTAGCGCCTCTTCCAGTCATTAAAGACCTGCTGCTAGTGGTCCAAAGGTCCTCCCGAAATTTGCTGTTTTTTTTGTTGTTTTTTTTAATTAACCCCCCCGTTCCCCATCCCCCCACTCCCCCCCAATCTTTTTAAACGTGCAGCATTATTTTGGAACACTGGCCTTTGATCAAGAGAGAACAGACATGCAACACAGCATTCATGAAACACCCCTGAGTGCCATATATACAACAGCCAATGACCCAATAACTCATTCTTGTGTAGTCCCAGTTTACTAACATGGCTCCTGTTTCAAAGTCTTTCAACTAATTTTCCGTAATGCAAATTATACATTAATGTAGAAAATACGTAGTGCTTGCCTAATTGGGTAACTTGTTCTGGATTGTAAAGTTCTTGTGCACCAATTTTAAACAATTAGGACCACTTCTTATAAAATTTCCCCTGACATTGAAATACAGATTCCTGCTTGGCATGGATAAATGGAAAATCTCAATCTTCTCCCTATTGGATAGTCATGGTGTTGTTAATTTTAAGGGTTCAGCAGAATGGAGTGAATTCCTTGCTGTAAACCAGCACTCTAGTAATGATCCATATAATTTGTACAAATCAACAAAACTAGATAATAAATATGTAATGTTATTCAATGTGAGCAATTATTTGCATGTGCACTTACATTTCTAATGCCCTTTGTCTTGGAATATGTTTTTTTTCTCTCTAGTCCATTTCTGCACGGGATGAAAAACTCTCAAAAACAATGTTTCTGCCTCTTGCTGAGAGAATGGTAGAAAAGATGGTGAGGGATGACAAGATAGAAGCAGAGGCTGAAGTAAGTACTGAGGAATAGTAGTATTTTATTTAGGCATCACTTAATTATAATTGTCATTGGAAAGATTTTAATGTTGAATAAATTGGTACGTTTCATTATAATTGATAATGACTAATAGAGATTTTCTCAGTACACTTTTTTCTGTGCAGTGGTCGCACACTGTTGGATCCAAAGAAAATGCATTTTTTGTTGTAAGCAATGTTTTTTAAAAAAAATTATTGGGTTTTCACAATCAATAAGCATGTGACAAAAAGGAGCAGGTGAATACGATGGCAATAAGGAAATAAAGCAGTATAATCGTATACATACGTTTATTAGCAGCATCCACATTGTATGTTTAGGCAAGACTAATAGTAAGGTATCCTGTATGTGTAACTGAGGAGAGACAGTGAACTGGGTTAAGGGATGGGCAGGCGGGGGGGGAACCAAGTGTTACAAAGTGAGAAGGATAAGACCAGTGGAGTGCTGTAGGCAGGTGGACAAAAGGTGGTTGCGATAACTGTGAGTGTGGGCGATGGAGTTGTGTGGGTGGGTTTTAATGGGGAATCCTACTGCTGTGGGAGTGGTCTTGATTTGTCTATGGGTGTTGTGATATAATCAGGGAGGAAAGTCATCAGGTGTGACCGCCTGTTCAAAGTGCTTGAGGATGGTGGGCAGTTAAGAGGAGATTGGCCAACTGGGCAGGTGCATTCCTCCTCGTACTGAAGGGCATCCTTTTCTGCTGTGCCCCATTTGCATACCACTCCAAGCCATGCAGCCCCATGGGGTCAGGGTGTGGCATTCGGGAGCACCAATGAAGTGCGAGTGTGCACTTGGAAAGCAGGAGCGCCAGAGCTATAAAGCAGGAGCACCCTCTTTGGTGCTTCCTGTGTTTCAGGATAACTAGGGAGCACCCTTCCTGTGTAGTGCTATCGAGCAGCTCGGTGACCTTGCGTAAGGTGGCATGAACTGAGCGCCAGTAGCATTGGTGGCGTAGAGGCAGCCGATCTGTGCCCCGGGAAAGTAAAAGTTTAGGTGGGCCTGGGTTAAGTACTCCCTGTGGAGTATGAAGAATTGTATGTTTTTGAAGTGGGAGTTTCGGGAGACCTGTCCATGGAATTCAAGTGCCAGATTCCATTCCTTATCATGAATTATTCTTAAGAAGTTATCCTCCCATTTGTGGGGCTATGTGGTGAGTGGGGTGACTGTCAGGTCACGATCGGCTTTATATAGCCACGTGATATGGTTGCAGCTGTCTCCCATTTAAAAAATGGTGTGTAGGACAACGTGTATGGTGGGTTCTTCCTCCGAGATGCCGCAGAACGTTTGGCAAGTTAGGCTAAGTTGTCTAAAAAGGAGCTGTGCAGGCCTCGAAAAAATCATTAAAATGTTATTAGACCTGCAGGTCGAGTAACTTGAATAATCTACTCGACTTAACTGTAATGTCCTTGACATGTAAACAGGTCTTAAATCTTGTAATTCTAGGCAAATATTTTATTTTACACAAATATTTTATTTTACATTCACCTTTTTCTTCATTTTCACACGAGTGCATCTTCAAATATGTGAGTTCAACATTTCTGCTGTATAAAAAAACCTCATTTGTTTGATTAAATAGACTAAACGTTTGATCCATGTCCAATAAGAATGTAGCCAACACATAGGATACACATGATCTATGACTTGCCTCTTAGTTTATTAATAGCATTGCTGTCAGGGCAGAAGTGTTTCTTAGTTTTTTTTTTTTTTTAACCCCTTCGCTGCCAGGCCTTTTTTTGGGGCTATTTGGGGCAGTTTGCACTTAGACCCTCATAACATTTTGTCCACATAAGCTACCCACGCCAAAGTTGCGTCTTTTTATTTTCCCCAACATCCGAGGGCTTCTAGAGGTACCCAGAGTTTGTGGGTTCCCCTGGAGTAGAACAAGAAATTAGCCATTTTTGTTTTTGTTTTAAAGAATCGGAAAAAAGGGCTGCAGAATAAGGCTTGTGCTTTTTTTTTTTTTCTTGGAAATGGCATCAACAAAGGGTTTGTGGTGCTAAAATCACCATCTTCCCAGCTTTCAGGAACAGGCAGACTTGAATCAGAAAAACAAATTTTTCAACACAATTTTGGCATTTTACTGGGACATGCCCCATTTTTACTATTTTTAGCGCTTTTAACCTCCTTCCAGTTAGTGACCGAAATGGGTCTGAAACTAATGCTGGATCCCGGAAAGCTAAACATTTCTGAAAAGTAGACAGCACTCTGAATTCAGCAAGGGGTCATTTGTGTAGATCCTACAAGGTTTTTCTACAGAAATTAACAGCTAAAATAAAAAAATATATATTGAAATTGAGGTGAAAAGCAGCCATTCCTCTTCACGTTTTACTCTAACTTATTTCCTGCGATGTCAGATTTTTGAAAGCAATATACCGTTACGCCTGCTGGACTCTTCTGTTTGCGGTGATATATAGGGCTTGTGGGTTCATCAAGAACCCTAGGTACCCAGAGCCAATACATGAGCTACACCTTGCAGTGGGTTTTCATACTATACCGGGTGTACAGCAATTTATTTGCTGAAATATAAAGAGTGAAAAATGGGTATCAACGAAACCTTAGTATTTCCAAAATGGGCACAAGATAAGGTGTTGAGAAGCAGTGGTTATTTGCACATCTCTGAATTCTGGGGTTCCCATACTAGCATGTGAATTATATAGTGCATTTCTCAAATAAACGTTTTTGTTACACACTGTCTTGCATTTGAAAGGCAAAAGTGTAGAGAAAGACAAGGGGCAATAACACTTGTTCTTCTATTCTGTGTTCTCCCAAGTCTCCCGATAAAAATGGTACCTCACTTGCATGGGTAGCCTAATGCCCAAAAACAGGAAACGCAACATGGACACATCTCTACATTTAAATCTGACGTGTTTTTTACAAAGTGCCTAGCTGTGGATTTTGACCTCTAGCTCAGCCGGCACCTAAGGAAATCTACCACACCTGTGCATTTTTGAAAACTAGACACCTAGGGTAATCCAAGATGGGATGATTTGTGGGGCTCTCACCATGTTCTGTTGCCCAGAATCATTTGCAAACCTCAAAATGTGGCCAACCAAAACACTTTTTCCTCACATTTCGGTGACAAAGTTCTGGAATCGGAGAGGAGCCACAAATTTCCTTCCACCCAGTGTTCCCCCAAGTCTCCAGATAAAAATGGTACCTCACTTGTGTGGGTAGGCCTAGTGCCCACGACAGGAAATGCCCCAAAACCCTATGTGGACACATTCCAAATTTTCAAATACAAAACTACCTGTCTTTGTGGGGAGGGGGGTGGGTGCACCTGCATTTGTGCTCCTGGGCTCAGCAGCCATCTAGGGAAACCTACCAAACACAAATATTTCCGAAAACTAGACACTCGAGGACGTCCAGGGAGGTGTGAGTTGCATGGATCTCCCAGTGTTTTCTTTCCCAGAATCCTCAGCAAACCTCAAATTTAGCTTAAAAACAAAAAATCACATTTTTCCCACAGTTCTGTGCGAGATCACAGCTCAGGCACAAATTTCCTACCACCCAATGTTTTCAATCTCCCGGTAAAAAATGATACCTCAGTTGTGTAGGTGGGCCCAAGTGCCTGTGACAGGGAAGAGCCAAAAACATGTTGAAAATTAGGGGGAGCCAAAGCGGGTCTAAAGGGGCAGTTTGAGAAAAAAACGTTTTTAGGGTAAAAAGTGGGGCAGACTTTTTTTCGGTATAGATGTGACAATGCTGGGTGGTAGGAATTTTGTGGATTCCTGCAGATTCACAAAAATGTGGGGAAAAATGTGTAATTCCAAGCAAAGTTGGATGTTTGAAGGGCATTGTGGGTGAGAAAATGGTGCGGGGCCACCCTGGACTCACCCAGATGTTTAGTTGTCAGATGTGTCGAATTTTCTACATGGCACCGTCCCAAAGTCCAAAAAGTGCAGCCTTCACCATTCCAAGCGGGTCGATTTTGAGAGTTACACAATCTCTCATGTCTCAAATGTAAAACCCAACCCCGAAATAATCAAAGTCCTCTTGTTTGCCATGGGATAAGATGTTTAACGTGCAGGGAGAGAGCTGAAAGACTGTTACCCCCTTCAGTTGGGGTGGGGGCATAACCATGCCCATACTGGTACGTTGCCACCACCCCACCCCATCTTTTTTTTTTTTTTAATTCCCTGGCATCTAGTAAGCTTTCTGCCCCCTGGGGGAGTGAATTGGGGTTAATTGCCCTATCTGTCCACTAGCAGAACAACTTTGTCCCCATTTATTTGGGGTAAGGGTGATGGCCATATCCCCACCCTCCCTTTTTTTTTTTTTTATTCTTTTTTTAAACTGTCTCTGGTCGGTTACTCCCTCCCCCTCCAAAATGGGGGTAGATGGACCTTACAAAAATAGGCAGAAATGTCCAACAATAATGAAAAGCCCTTGAAAATAATTACCCCCTTGGGGAGCGACCCTTGCCCAAGGGGTCGCTCTCCTTATGCCACTTTCACTTTCAAAATACATCCCTGGTGCCTAGCGGGCATTTCAGCAGAAATACTCTGAGAGACATTAAAGAGAAGGAAATTCCTTTCCTTCCCTTTGATGCCTCTTAGGCCCCCATCACATGATTGGAAGAGAAATGTTTTTGCATTTCTTTCAATCTGCAGCCTCTGATGAGGTCAGCTTGCAATCTCACGCCGGTGTCATCAGACGTAACGGGGGGATGGTGGAAGGGGAAGCGATTGACTTTCGAGCCCTGCCATGGGGGGTATGGGGGGCACCCCCCCCCGAGGGCCAGTACATGGACGTAACCATTACGTCCTTGGTGCCCAAGGGGTTAAACACTCACTTTTAATAAATATACTACTACATCATAATGTGGTAGTGCACTGTCATTTACAGACTGTACATTTCCAAGAAATGTCCAAAACCTACCATCTAACTTACAGCTTTACTGATAAAACTGTATAATGTAGTGACAATATGTGAAAATTAGGTTGCAGAAAACATATTTAGCATATGTACATCAAGATGATTTGTTTTCATCCTGTTTAATTATTTTTTTCATCACACAGAAATACAAAAAATGTACTTTGTTAACTACTGAAATATATTTTGAAATGTTTGTACAGTTGACTTAGGTTTTTCCTATCACACAATATTTAAATAACTTCCACCCTACAGACTTTCATTTCATACTCTTTGTACAGCAGGCCAGACAGTTCACCTTACAGAATCCTGGAACTCTGCAGTCTGAAGGAAAAGTAATTGTAAGAAGACAAACTGACTTTTGACCCCTGTCAGTGAACACAGAGCAAATGTGACAAGATAAGACCAAGATTTAAAGGTGTCATCACTGTTCCTGCACTTTCTGACTGAACAGAACACCCGTTGTTTGTCAGCTCGCCAAAAGGGCCGAGTAGGTCCTAAAAATAGCTCGACCCAATAAAATACGACTTGCTATAGCAAGTGGGCAGGTAGATTTTTCGAGGCCAGTTGTGCCAACGGGAGTCCTTGCTCCTCCCCAGATGGTTAAAAGGAAACCAATTGGCTGTTGGAGAACAGGTCACCCAGCGTTGGCACTAAGTTGCCAGCAGTGTAGAAGCCTGGGGCATGGAGGAGGCTGATCAGGGGCAACAGGAGTGTTCAGCAAAGCGGCTCAGGAGAGGGGATTTATCTGGGCCGTACAGGTCTGAGGGACTACCACCAATAAGGGCCAGGGGGAGGGGTGCAGAGCCTTTGGTAGCCGAAAACCCGGATCAGGGCCACTAGTAGAGGTCCTTGTTTGTTGAAGGCTTGGCCCAGAAAACATCTGGCTATCCAGCGGGACAGCCATTGAAACAGTGCTGCTAGGAAGTATGACCCAAAGGAGGGGGCGCAAAAGCCTCCTCGGTCCACTGGTAGCTATAAACTCGTGAGCACGACCGCCACGTTTGGAGCCCCATAAAAACATACAGAGGAGAGTGTCAAGTTCCTTGAAGGAACAAGGTGGAATGATTTGGAGATAAGTGAACTAGTACAGGAGGTGGGGGCAACATGATCATCTATACTAAGGTGATTTTACCTATTGGGGCCAATGGAAGGAACTGCCAGAAGTATACAAGGGCTTTTATTCCAGCCAGGGCCTTATGGAGGTTCCCCTCCCAGAGGTCTTGGGGATCTTGATATGGATATACTCCTAGGTAGCGGGTAGCCTGAGTGTGCCAGTTACTGTGTTTGAAGCAATATACCACATCAGAGTTTCTCCCACTCATACTATCTAAGCCAGCTGTGGGATATGAGAGTTTGCTTATTGGGTATTTCATCTCCATTTGAGGACAAGATTTTGGGGTTGCTTCCTGTGGGGAGGAAGGAGTACTTGTGGATCTGCCTTATAAAGGGTACCTTCCCTGTACAAGCATTACTTTATGGTCCACAAAGGTCAAGTCAGGAAACAATTGTGGGATTTACATACAAATATCCAATGATGCAGAATAGTGTGCTCCCATTAACTGGCAGAGCTCATGCTTCTGTTCACTTTCTTAGCAAAGTTATGAAAGAAGAAAAGGCGTAGAAGTTCATCCTTTAACTGTTAACTGTTTTACACTGTTCACTTCTGTTGTGGTGTGATAGGTTCTAAGAGTTTAACTAAAGTTTCTGTCTTTGAGTATAGGCTTTATCCTTTGTTTGTGAACCACAGGTAAGTCCTTCTGAGTTTCATTGTTTGGGCTCTCCCAGTTGCAGTCTATATCCACTCAATACCTGATATTTTCTGTGTGAGCCATACATTGTAGCAGAAGAGGGAGAGGAACACAGTAAGCTCATATCTGCGGAATAATAATCAAGTTTTCCAACTTGACTCCTTGACTTCCTCTTCTTGGTGTTAGCCCTTACCGTCCTCATCTCGGCATCTCCTTCCTCCTTTTTCTACTCAGCATCACCCCCTCCTTTCTCTCTTCGTTGTCACACCCCACTTTCTCTCTTCATTGTCACTCCTACTTTCTCTCTTCCGTGTCACCCCCTCCTTTGTCTCCTCTGCATCACTGCCACCTTTCTCTCTTCAGTGTCACCTCATGCTTTCTGTCCTCGGCGTCTACCACTCTTTTCTCCATCCTGCATTGATCCCTCTTCTCATTGATCCCTCTTCTCTCCATCCTGCATTGCCCCCTCTTTTCTCCATCCTGCATTGCCCCCTCTTTTTTCTATCCTGCATTGCTTCTCCTTCCTGCACTGTCATCCCCCCCTTTCCTGCACTCTGTGACATCCTCCCTTTCTTCACCTGTCACTGCTCCCACCCTCGCTTTTCATCTGACCTACACTTTATTTTTTGTTTGTTTTTTAAACTTAACCCCATAATGTGTTTTTTTTTGGTCTAAGGTTGAACTTTACTATATGATACTGGAGCGTTTGGGAAAATACCAAGAAGCTTTGAATGTTATTAGAGGCACACTTGGAGGTAAGGCAGTTTTATTGTATGTTTTTCTTTCTTCTCTGAGCATATGTTAAAAGAAGCATAGTTATGTGACAATGGTATGCCTGTAGAGGAAGACAGCTGGCTCTCTGTGAGATTCCGGCCTCCATATTGGTTAATGAGCCTTTAACATAGACTCATTGTTAGAATTTGTTTATGTCTTCTAGATGAGGTGACACTGAAACTGCCTATGGTATAATTCCCAATTGATTTCTAAAATTAGAAAAGTCAGTGGGTAATTTACGGACTTCCTTATCGTTATCTACATCCCTACCACCAGCACTTTGCACCTTCTCCTAGCATCTTTCTGCCACAGACACTCAAGGAAACACCCCTTGCAAATGTAAACCGGTGAAGTGCAAATGGCCTTTTTTATATGGTCATTCAGCGGGCATGACTGTCCACTGTTAAACAAGGACAGCAGATGGATTGAGATGCACCTTGCTATTTTGTTTTGTAAAGGGACCTTGACATTTTGAAGGTTCAAAAATGCATAGATCTGAGTTGCTCTACTTTGTTCAGCAGGTACCCGCCATAACTTTTGCCAAGGACTATTAACAGCATTAATGCAGACATCTCCTCTATCCAGCAGCTTACGTGTCAGTTCTGCAGTAGAACGCATATGGTTTTCCAAAGTACTACAGGTTCTGCCTAAAGATATTAAAGATGAGTGATAGGATCGCAAAACGTCTGTTGGTAGCCCTAAGCCAGTTATTTATGAACACATTGATAGTCTAGCATTAATTTTTGCATATGCTTTTCCTCCTCCCCACTGATGCCCTGTGTGGTCAGGAAATCGAGACAAACATTCCTCACCCACAACCTGGTGGCTCCAAATATGGCCAGACAACCATGGTCCTCAACCCTTCTGAGATATATCTTCCCTCTTAAGAAACTCCCCAACTGCTTGAAACTTCTTAGACAAAGGTCTTAAACAAGGTCCCTGTTGTATTTATAACAGATTTGATAGGATCATTGCTGATGCTCTTTAGGAAGGCACTACTGGCTTTGATAAAGAAGCTTGCGGGTGAATCATGTGACATTGATATCAGCTGAAACAAAACTGTAAAAATACGCCTGCGATATAAACTGCTGAAACCATGAGTGCTGTTTTTAGCAATATGAATGTAAAGTATAGTTTCACTTGAAGGTCCTGGCTGCTTATGGGGCTTGATCTGATCAGAACTCATTTGCGTACCATACTGTGTACGAAATCTGGGAACCTTATATTTCTCAGTTCTGTGCTCTTGGTTGTTGTGGCAACATCACTCCTCCCACAAATGAATAAACAGTTATTTAAACGCAGAATGTGAAGTTTCTACTCTACTCAAGAACAGGGCTTAAAGTACAGAATGGCAATCTGGTACTGTATTCAACGTCCTGGTCTGATCTTAAACATTACTACTTTATACAACTACAGTGTTAAACAGTTATGTATGTTAACAGTTGTATTTTAAATTGGCTTTATAAATGAGAACTGGGTTCGGATCCTATCAGTTAGTTTATTTTGGCTGTAGGACTTTAATGGCAAGTTATTTGCTAAACTAAAACATTCTCGGTGTCCTTTCGAGCAGAAATTGCATGAGTTCCAAAACCTGGCTTTCATGCCAATTGTTCGACCATTGAGATTATGACCTTGATCTTTCTGACTGTTAGTGAAAAAACTATAGGAAGGTATTTGTTACACTGATTATTTAACTGATAAAGTGGATAGGAACAATCTTTAGGACAAACTGTATGCATAGGGATATTGGTTCCACTTTATTTATTTTATTATATTCTTGGGAGAAGTACATTTACAATCCTCTGTACCAGTTAGGATATGAAATGGAAGAGAACCACCCCCCCTCAAAATGTATATCCTCAATGGTCTGAAAAAGGGGCTGTATGCACTGATACTTCACTCTATATAGCTGACGGCCTATCTCCAAAGTAGAGTGATGCCAGGATCAGCCACGTTAAGTATGCTATTAATTTGGTTATTCTGTCTGTGATGAAGGTAGTGCTACGAATAGGCTTAACATAGTTATAGGATTATTAATTAAAAAATAAACGTATCCAAGACCAAGATTGCCTTTGTGTTGTCTGAAGTCAGCCTTTAAATTGATGATTTACTTTTCCTCGATTGAATGAGTCACTAATTATGGTCCTTTCTGGGTAATCATTTATCAGAAATGATATTTGATCTTGTGCCCCAGACAAAGGGGTAGTGTTTATGGTATTCCCCCCCCCACCCACCCAAGTGCATATATCTGGATCTTCCTTTAATGCAGTAACTTGCAAATTGATCAATATATTGTTGTATACCTATGTTATTGTTCCGTACCAAGAAAAGTTCTATTCACCATATGTCCTTCATTGTTATTTTCAGACATTATTCAATGTATTAATTTCATAGCCATCTGAACTAGAGCTGAGCTGGTAACTACATTCTGAAAGCACTAATAATAAGAAAGCCTTTGGTTGTAATCTAATTTGTGACTCATTTATTACTATCCAGTTAAGTAGAATCCTTACTTATTACTAGCTAGTCTGTCTGGATTTTTTAAAATGACTAACAGTGTGTAAGCAACTCTGAAATACTCCAGTGAAAAGATTGTTTTCTTAATGATTTTTCACTGTTGTATAAAGTGTACTTTTTAGATTGAGCATAGCAGCACGTAAGCATTGATTTTCGAACGGTTGTAATCTATTTGGTGGGCTTTAACCACGCCCATCTCATGCCCATCACTTTCATTCGTTCCTGGGTTTGTTTTTTTTCAAATCTGTTGTTGTCATCGATAAATGCTTTACGTTTGTCCTGCTTTGAGGGTCTTCTGTTACACCTTGCAGACTAACCCTGTTTTAAAACAAAATCTTTTTTTAATATCTTTTATTAACTTTTTAAAGCAAAAATTGTAAAAAAAAAAAAAAAAAAACACACCTACTGTGTAGAACAACCCCCTCCCTACCCCTCCCACTGTATTCCAGCATACAAGTTACCATTTCACAATTTTCATTCCACTTCTGTACATATAAGCTGATCCTTCATAGTTTAGCATATATTGACATTTATGTGGTAGAGGCATCGTCCGAATCCGAGCCGATGCTCCCCGCGAGCTGTCTGAGATTCTATTGTCTGGGTGTTTGAGGCAATCTAATATTGTGTTCCATTGTCATGCCGGGTCTCTGGACCCTCTTCCCTGTGCTGCTTCCTGATATAATATATTTCCCTCTGCCTCAGCCCATTTTATCAATGCATTCTGCCATCTTTGAATTTGAGGAGCCCCAGCTACCTTCCAGTGGCTCGTAATTTCTCTCTTGACCAAAATCAACGCCAGTTCAATATATTTATTGGTTGTCCTTTTGGCAGGGGGGCGGGGAAAATTTCCTAACAAAGCTGTCTCCCATCTGTAGTCGTGGTTTCTTATATACCTCTTCCCAATAAGGCACCATCTGCAGACAGTTCCATAACATGTGTTCTAACCCTGCCTCAGGTTCTGGGCATCTGGGGCAGCCTCCACCTCTAGTGGCATTCATCTTTGCAATTCTGTGAAGGGTAAGATAAGCTCTCTGATAGACATAGATGTTTATTAATTTAAAACAAGCGTTTCTAGTTGCGGGGTATATATGTGAGGTGATCCTGGCCCATCTCCACTCATCAATTGGAGTCCCCAACTCCGTCTGCCACTTCAATCTAAGTTTATCCAGAGAAGTAAAAGTATCTTTGTGTAAGGCTTTGTAAATTGCCGAAACCACACCCCTGTCTCCCCCGCGTGAGTAAATAATTCTGAAACCTTCATGTATTCGAGGTTCCTGAGACTCCAGGTTCTATGTATAATCCTAGTGATCGCGTTATATATAAGGAACATTCTGGGTGGAATATCATACTGTTCTCGCAGTTCTGCGAAGGTGCGCAACTGCCCATTATGATACAGGTCCCCCAGCACTGTAATATTATATGTAGCTAGTTTCCTAATCCCTGTTAAAGCCTGCCCCCCCACCAGTTGCTGCAGACTGGTCATTGGAATTTCTGGAGCATAAAGGATAGCCGTACAGGAGCGCCCTAGACCAAGCTCCCAGCACGCCCGCGCTGCATGCCACTCCGGTGGTAATCGCTGCTTTTTCCCACTAGGGGCCAGCAACACTCTCAGGAGGGCGTGGTGTAGTTCACTTAAATCATACTGTGTATTTTGATCCGCTGGATCCTCACTTAAGGATCTTGCCAACCATTGCAACTGGCCAGCCCAGAAGTAAATCTCCATGTCCGGGGCCGCCAACCCTCCTTCCGAGGTGGGTCTCTCTAAAGAGTGCTCAATGCCAGTCTGTGTTTACTCGATCCCCATATAAAACTGGATATCATGGAGTTAATGTTACTGAATACTGATTTCGGTATAACCAGTGGAAGAGAAGAGAAATAGTACAATAATCTTGGCAGCATTATCATTTTAAGGAATGCGCTTTCCCCATAACCCCTAACGGGAGTGTCCCCCAAAACTGCATATCAGTTCTCAATCTCCTTATTGCACTATGCATGCTCCCCTCTAGTAAGTCTGCTGTTTTATGGTATATGTTAACTCCTAGGTAGCGGAATGTAGTGGGTGCCCAGGGGAACCCCCGTATATCAACCATTTCGAGACCCCCTCTGTTAAGGGGAAGATGGAGGATTTCTGCCACTTTATCCGTAGACCAGATGCTCCTCCAAAGCTTTCCAGCATGGTCATTGCTCCCGGCAAATCAGTTTCCATGTCTCCCAGGAAGATCAGCATATCATCCGCATATAGTGCAATATAGTGCATCTGCGGTCCTACTTGAAGCCCTTCAAAATAGATGCCTGATCGAGCCATTCTAGCAAGCGGTTCCACCGCTATCGCAAAGAGCAGGGGTTACAGGGGACAACCCTGCCTGGTGCCCCTGCCAATTTGGTATGGATCTGATATAGTCCTACCCGTGCGTACTCGTGGTGTGGGATTCGCATAGAGTAGCTGCATCCATCTAACAAACTCGAGCCCCAGGCCTCGTTTCAGCATTTCTTTTTTCTAAGTAATCCCACCTAAGGCTATCAAACGTGTTCTCAATATCCACTGAGATAATCGCCGTCTGCTGCTCGGTTGGAGACTCAGAGTGGAGTATAGAGACTAGCCGTCTTATGTTCTGTGCAGTGCTACGCTTGGGGACAAACCCAGATTGATCTCTATATATCAGTTTTGTCATATAGGGCAGCAGTAGGGTAGCTAATATTCTACTAAGTATCTTATAGTCCAAGTTGAGCATGGACAGCTGGCAGTATGAGCGCACATCTCTCTCCGGTTTATCGGGCTTTTGAAGTGGTTTCATGATAGCTTAATTTGTGGACTGAGGTAGAGCATCCCTCTTTTTTTGCCTCTGCATATAGGCTACACAAGTGTGGGGCTAGTTTTCCAGGTAAACACTATAGACCTCCACAGGAAGTCCGTTAGCTCCTTGGACCTTTCCTTTCGCCATATTTTGAACTGCGGCTTTAACATCCGCTATCGAGATTGGCTCAGCGAGGACCTGTTTGTCCTCTTCCCAGGAATAGTAGTCAGCAAACCGTGTATTTATTGCACTCTGCCCATAAAGACGACAACCAGCTGCACCCTCAATTTCTGTTATCACTGTCTGCTGTCTCGGTGGGGCTGCCAGCCATGCCAAGAGTGAGCCTGCTTAATCTCCCTCTGCGTGTTGCCTAGCCAAGTATTTTCTGTAATCAAAATGGCTCAACTTTTCGGTTAGCTCTGCAATTTTTTCCTTGAGACCGGCAAGACAAGGGGCCACTTCTGGGTGATTGGGTCTCTGGCGTTCAATGTCTCTAAGGGATTCCCCATGTTTTTGGATTTCTAATTCAAAGGACGTTCGAACCCCCTACACTCTGTTATGCATATTCCTCTGATGACTATCTTCCATATCTCCCATTCTATTGCCCTAGTGGATGCCGTTGCTGTAGTAAGGGCAAAAAAATCTCCAATTGCCGCCAACAAGGAGTGTTTAAATGCCTCGTCTTCGAGCATCTCTGCTCTGAGACACCAGGTTGGAATGCTAGGTTTTTCCCTGCACCATGCCAGTGATAGTAGCAGGGGATTATGATCTGAAATAGTGCGGCACAGGTACTCTGCTGTTCCCACTGCGCTTTTTATCTCAGGGGAGGCAAGGAATGTGTCCAGACGAACATGCAAGTCATGTAATGTTGAATGAAAGGAATAGTTTCGAGCTTTAGGGTGGATATGCCTCCAGCAATCATCAATTCCCCATTGTTGCTGCCATTCAGAGAACAGTCTAGCCACTTCTGTGGTTTGGGACCGAGGCAGGGGTGGGTGAGACCTATCTAATGTAGGATCTGCAATACGATTAAAGTCTCCTCCTATTAAGGTGGCTTGTGTAAAATAGGTACCCAATACCCTCGAAAGTGTAGTAAGAAAAGCTCCCTGTTCCTGGTTTGGTGTGTATATTCCCCCTATTGTGATGTCTCTACCTTCTAGTCTCCCACTTATTAAGACATATCAGACACTCCCGGATGTACCCATATTAACACTCCCCTTGCAAAAGCCGAGTAAGTTGTCGCGAATACCTGACCACGCTTCTCTTCGCAAGTGCTCTGACTTCCTGTTACAATAGGTGGGTTTCCTGCAGTATGGCTATGTGGACTCCCCGTCTCTTAAGCTGACTGTATACTTTATACCTTTTACCCATGCTATTCAGGCCCAGGACATTCCAGGTAGCAATTTTATAGTTCAAGGGGGAACCCATAAAATACAAAGGTAGAAATCCAGAGTCTGTTCGTTCCTCCCCGACAGCTAGGTGCTTACCCTCAACCAAATTTCTGTAATGCAAAGTGTAGCTAATGCTTTTGTGCAGGGTGCAATTCTTTTATAACACACAAAACGAATACACCAGTACCCCCCTCCACTTCCCCAGGACCGGTACCTAAAACTATCCCTGTCCAAAACGTTAAAACTGTAGCTATCATCATTCAGGTAGGGCGGTACACGAGAAACCGAAAACCTGCTTCCTGATGTGCCTCCAGGGCCCAGTCAGATTATGTCACATATCAGCTATCCCGTTACACAATTGCCCCTGTTTCTATCTTAACTGATTATGCTGCGCCATCAGGGAACAGTGCCCCATCCCCCTATGAAAGCTACTTCAGATGAGTCAACATCCCTTGCTTCTCATGACCCCTGCTCATCCTATGAAGCATCAAACCCCATAGTTTAACAAGAGCTGTCACTGAGGGATGGCATGGGCTTTCTCTGCTACTCACAAATACCCAAAGGTGTTCAATAAGGTCCTCTGATGATCTCTGGGTTACTTGGGCATGCTGATGGATGTGTCTCAAGATGAGACGGAAATACTACCAGAATTGGAGTCATGATCTGAAAGGACCTCGGAGGACTGAGTCAAAACAAGGTTCCCTCCACTCATAACTGCTGTAGTATCCACTGCCTCTCGCATTTCCTGTAATGCCTGATGTTGTGGAGGAGCTGCGTCTGTTCAATGCTTGTTGGATCTGTTACGCCTTCTGTTGGTTGTGCGTGGGGTTCCTCGCTGTGGAGCAGATGTCGATGGGTCCAGAGTCTCCAGCCAGTCCCACACTAGCTTGGGCGAGGTAAAAAAGTGGGTCTTATCACCATATGATACTCTCAGTTTAGCTGGGAAGAGCATAGCGTATTGAATTCCTAAGTCTCGGAGCCGCCGTTTGGAATCTTTGAATGAGGCCCTCTGTTTTTGTGTTTCTCTGGTAAAGTCAGGGAAAATTGTTATCCGTTGGTTGTCTAGCATTATTACCCCCTTTAGTCGTGCCTGTGTTAGGATAAAATCTTGGTCTTTAAAATGTAGCAGTTTGGCAACCATTGGGTGAGGTCCAGCTCCCGGGGGGAGAGGTTTTAATGGCGCCCTATGGGCTCTTTCGATGGCAAAGAAGGTGGATAAGCCTTCCGGCGCCACGTCTTCCTTTATCCAATTCTTCAGGAAAATCTCCGTGCTTGCTGCTCTCAGCTCCACCTTTCCCGGAAGTCCCACTAGTCGGATATTGCTTCTACAAGCACGACTTTCAGCGTCTTCCGCCCTCACTTCCAGCAGTTTTACTCGAGAGGTAAGCTCCATCAGGTCTGTAGAGATGATTTTTTGGCCCGGGGTTAGCTGTTCCAGGAACCTCTCATTGGAGACCACTCTGTCCGTTAACCTCCGGTGGTCATCTCTCAGCAACGAGAGATCCACCGTTAGAGTGTCTATTTTCTGTTCAAGAGCTTCACAGGAGTCTTGGATCGCCTGAAGTATCGTGTACAGTGTAATCTCCGAGGTGGGTGCATCAGTGTTTGCTCCAGCTCTAGACGTTTGTTCAGGTGGTTTAGTAGCACCCACACCATCTGGTTCCTGCCCCTCCCGTCTCTTCGGCTTACCCATCGTGTCTGGCCCAGTTTCCTACTTCGTTGAGGACCAAGCACTGCCTGCATTGACAAGACCCCAGGTTTGGTTTAAGCCAGGAGGGTCTTCGGCCAGCACCTCTCCAGTGAGCCAGGGAGGGCTGGGGGTTGGGGGGGGGAATCCGTTCCTGTGAATCCGGTCCCTTTTATTTAGTCGTGGCACTTGTTGATGGGGAGTGATGCTGCTCTGCAGCTTCACCGGGACACTTGCCCACCTCTCACTCACTGGTTGGAACCACCCATGTTCACTATGTGTTGCCCTCAGGGCTTCCAGTCACTAGGGCATCCGTGTTCTTAATATCGCCCCTCTGTCCTTATTACTGCCCTGTGGGGCAATTGCAGCACTGTGTTGTCGCGCTTTGTTTCCAAATGACCAGTATCGAGGGTAGGGCAGAAGGGGGGCATCACCTCGGGTCCTTGCTCTCTCCTCCAAACTGCTGGGGCCTGCTCACGATAGTAGGATGAGCACCTCGTTTTCGCCATACCTTCTCGTGGGCTTAGTTCTCGATCCTCCTCCAGACGCCAGTCTACTCCGGCGCTATTCAGCCCCGGCAGTGCCACTCCGCTTTACTTCCGAGCCGCGGCCGCAATCTTAGCTCACCTCGGTTTGGGACTCAGGTGTTCCATTCAGTGGCTCTCTGCCTTTTTTTCCTTCAGGCGGCCACTGGACTCGGTGCCCTGGGTACTCTGAACCCCCGAGTGCCACTTGGAACCATGTTTGGGGCCGTTATGCCCTCAGGATACTTCGGGCACTGCGACTACCACCGGGAGCTCCGCGTTACGCGTGCTGCTCCATCAGCTGCAGGCCACGCCCCCCTTACAGACTAACCCTGTTATATGGATTATAGTACGTCTACCAATATACTTTAGCATGAGTGAACTACTTTGAACGTGCGACATTGTGTATACTTTTAAGTATACTTCTGTGGGCTTAAAACCATTTCATTTGTTCATTTCGGTCTCATTTAAAAATCCTTGCTTGCTAGTGGTCAGTCATGCCTCTTCATCCCTCCTTTTTCTCTTTGGAAGCAGGAACCAACTACTGTATAATTAGGCTTTGTCCTGTTTTTCTGCTCCTTGGGGGACGTATTATTTCCTGCTTGTGTTTGGCGAATCTTCCCTTTTCATTTTCAGAGCATTCTTGCTCTCAGCTTAGCCTTGCTGTTCACACAGTCATTACGGCTCTTTACAAAGCCCAGATGCTATTCTGCCTTTGTTCGCTCTGTCCCCGTCTTGCTCCAGCAGGATGCCATATTCCGCCATTCAGTCATTTTCAAGTCAGAAACACTTCTGCTATGTTTTATTTTTTTAAAGTACTTCTGCCCTGCATGGTAGCATACAGACAGAAACAATTTATCTTGTGTCTTGATAACCCTTGTGTGCTTTAAATGCCATCTGTCTACCTCTTTGCTATGCAGTAACGCAGTCTCCGTGATCCAGCTCTGGTAAGCTGATTTCGTGGTGAAATTCTGTCATTGTGGTAGGATGTGGGCAGGCAGAATGCTTTCAGCTGGTATGATTTCTGAAGCGGTGCTCGCTCCTCTCCCTTGGTATGGGTGGTTCACAGCCTCTGTATGGCAGCTTCTCCTTTCCACAGCACTCCAGATTGAGCAGTGTATGAGACAGCTCGGTGGTGAAAGCAAGCCCTCATTCCTTCCTTTCAGGGGTTTCCTTAGCTTCGAAAGAATCTGCTTGCCAGGTGCTCTGGAATCCAGAACATTTCTGTTAATTAATGTGGAAGTCATTCCTGACTTAAGAATCAAATGTCCGCTCCTAAATTCTTGCGTATACCGAAATATTCACATTTGAAACCTGTAAGGAAATGCCTCCTTGGCATGGTTGCCCCCTGACTTTTTGCCTTGGCTGATGCTATGTTTACAATTGAAAGTGTGCTGAGGCCTGCTAACCAGGCCCCAGCACCAGTGTTCCTTCCCTAACCTGTACTTTTGTATCCACAATTGGCAGACCCTGGCATCCAGATAAGTCCCTTGTAACTGGTACTTCTAGTACCAAGGGCCCTGATGCCAAGGAAGGTCTCTAAGGGCTGCAGCATATCTTATGCCACCCTGGAGACCTCTCACTCAGCACAGACACACTGCTTGGCAGCTTGTGTGTGCTAGTGAGAACAAAACGAGTAAGTCGACATGGCACTCCCCTCAGGGTGCCATGCCAGCCTCCCACTGCCTATGCAGTATAGGTAAGACACCCCTCTAGCAGGCCTTACAGCCCTAAGGCAGGGTGCACTATACCATAGGTGAGGGTACCAGTGCATGAGCATGGTACCCCTACAGTGTCTAAACAAAACCTTAGACATTGTAAGTGCAGGGTAGCCATAAGAGTATATGGTCTGGGAGTTTGTCAAACACGAACTCCACAGCACCATAATGGCTACACTGAAAACTGGGAAGTTTGGTATCAAACTTCTCAGCACAATAAATGCACACTGATGCCAGTGTACATTTTATTGTAAAATACACCACAGAGGGCACCTTAGAGGTGCCCCCTGAAACCTAACCGACTGTCTGTGTAGGCTGACTAGTTCCAGCAGCCTGCCACACCAGAGACATGTTGCTGGCCCCATGGGGAGAGTGCCTTTGTCACTCTGAGGCCAGTAACAAAGCCTGCACTGGGTGGAGATGCTAACACCTCCCCCAGGCAGGAGCTGTGACACCTGGCGGTGAGCCTCAAAGGCTCACCCCTTTGTCACAGCCCAGCAGGGCACTCCAGCTTAGTGGAGTTGCCCGCCCCCTCCGGCCACGGCCCCCACTTTTGGCGGCAAGGCTGGAGGGAACAAAGAAAGCAACAAGGAGGAGTCACTGGCCAGTCAGGACAGCCCCTCAGGTGTCCTGAGCTGAAGTGACTCTAACTTTTAGAAATCCTCCATCTTGCAGATTCCCCCAATAGGGTTAGGATTGTGACCCCCTCCCCTTGGGAGGAGGCACAAAGAGGGTGTCCCCACCCTCAGGGCTAGTAGCCATTGGCTACTAACCCCCCAGACCTAAACACGCCCTTAAATTTAGTATTTAAGGGTTACCCTGAACCCTAGAAATTAGATTCCTGCAACTACAAGAAGAAGGATTGCCTAGCTGAAAACCCCTGCAGAGGAAGACCAGAAGACGACAACTGCCTTGGCTCCAGAAACTCACCGGCCTGTCTCCTGCCTTCCAAAGATCCTGCTCCAGCGACGCCTTCCAAAGGGACCAGCGACCTCGACATCCTCTGAGGACTGCCCCTGCTTCGAAAAGACAAGAAACTCCCGAGGACAGCGGACCTGCTCCAAGAAAGACTGCAACTTTGTTTCCAGCAGCCTTTAAAGAACCCTGCAAGCTCCCCGCAAGAAGCGTGAGACTTGCAACACTGCACCCGGCGACCCCGACTCGGCTGGTGGCGATCCAACACCTCAGGAGGGACCCCAGGACTGCTCTAAGACTGTGAGTACAAAAACCTGTCCCCCCTGAGCCCCCACAGCGCCGCCTGCAGAGGGAATCCCGAGGCTTCCCCTGACCGCGACTCTTTGAATCCTAAGTCCCGACACCTGGGAGAGACCCTGCACCCGCAGCCCCCAGGACCTGAAGGACCGGACTTTCACTGGAGGAGTGACCCCCAGGAGTCCCTCTCCCTTGACCAAGTGGAGGTTTCCCCGAGGAACCCCCCCCTTGCCTGCCTGCAGCGCTGAAGAGATCCCTAGATCTCCCATTGACTTCCATTACAAACCCGACGCTTGTTTCTACACTGCACCCGGCCGCCCCCGCGCTGCTGAGGGTGAAATTTCTGTGTGGGCTTGTGTCCCCCCCGGTGCCCTACAAAACCCCCTTGGTCTGCCCTCCGAAGACGCGGGTACTTACCTGCAAGCAGACCGGAACCGGGGCACCCCCTTCTCTCCATTCTAGCCTATGC
Source organism: Pleurodeles waltl (assembly GCF_031143425.1). Taxonomy (NCBI): domain Eukaryota; kingdom Metazoa; phylum Chordata; class Amphibia; order Caudata; family Salamandridae; genus Pleurodeles; species Pleurodeles waltl. Next base: position 901,438,834 of record NC_090450.1, read on the forward strand.
GTTTTGGGCACCACTTTGAACTCTGCACCTGACCGGCCCTCAGCTGCTGGTGTGGTGACTTTGGGGTTGCTCTGAACCCCCAACGGTGGGCTACTTTGGACCAAGAACTAAGCCCTGTAAGTGTCTTACTTACCTGGTTAACCTAACAAATATTTACCTCCCCTAGGAACTGTGAAAATTGCACTAAGTGTCCACTTTTAAAACAGCTATTTGTCAATAACTTGAAAAGTATACATGCAATTTTTTATGATTTAAAGTTCCTAAAGTACTTACCTGCAATACCTTTCGAATGAGATATTACATGTAGAATTTGAACCTGTGGTTCTTAAAATAAACTAAGAAAAGATATTTTTCTATAACAAAACCTATTGGCTGGATTTGTCTCTGAGTGTGTGTACCTCATTTATTGTCTATGTGTATGTACAACAAATGCTTAACACTACTCCTTGGATAAGCCTACTGCTCGACCACACTACCACAAAATAGAGCATTAGTATTATCTATTTTTACCACTATTTTACCTCTAAGGGGAACCCTTGGACTCTGTGCATGCTATTCCTTACTTTGAAATAGCACATACAGAGCCAACTCCAGTCTCTTTGGTGGATCAGCGGTGGGGTACAAGACTTTGCATTTGCTGGACTACTCAGCCAATACCTGATCACACGACAAATTCCAAAATTGTCATTAGAAATTCATTTTTGCAATTTGAAATTTTTCTAAATTCTTAAAAGTCCTGCTAGGGCCTTGTGTGTTAAGTCCCTGTTTAGCATTGTCTTTTAGAGTTTAAAAGTTTGTTAAAAGTTTGAAATTAGATTCTAGAAACAGTTTTAGATTCTTTAAAAAGTCTTCCAACTCTTAGCAAAATAATGTCTGATACAGAGATGAATGTGGTGGAACTCGACACCACACCTTACCTCCATCTTAAGATGAGGGAGCTAAGGTCTCTCTGTAATATCAAAAAAATAACCATTGGCTCCAGACCTACCAAAATTCAGCTCCAGGAGCTGTTGGCAGAGTTTGAAAAAGCCAACCCCTCTGATGATGACCTCACAGAGGAAGAAATTAGTGACTTGGAGGCCAATGTCCCTCCTCCAGTCCTAAATAGGGAAAACAGGACCCCTCAAGTCCTGTCTCCAACTGTGTTAGTCAGAAATAGTGAGTCCCTCACAGGAGGGTCCCACATTTCTGAAATCACTGAGGATGCTCTCAGTGAAGATGACCTCCTGTTAGCCAGGATGGCCAAAAGATTGGCTTTAGAGAGACAGCTCCTAGCCATAGAAAGGGAAAGACAAGAGATGGGCCTAGGACCCATCAATGGTGGCAGCAATATAAATAGGGTCAGAGATTCTCCTGACATGTTAAAAATCCCCAAAGGGATTGTGACAAAATATGAAGATGGTGATGACATCACCAAATGGTTCACAGCTTTTGAGAGGGCTTGTGTAACCAGAAAAGTGAACAGGTCTCACTGGGGTGCTCTCCTTTGGGAAATGTTCACTGGAAAGTGTAGGGATAGACTCCTCACACTCTCTGGAAAAGATGCAGAATCTTATGACCTCATGAAGGGTACCCTGATTGAGGGCTTTGGATTCTCCACTGAGGAGTACAGGATTAGGTTCAGGGGGGCTCAAAAATCCTCGAGCCAGACCTGGGTTGACTTTGTTGACTACTCAGTGAAAACACTAGATGGTTGGATTCAAGGCAGTGGTGTAAGTAATTATGATGGGCTGTACAATTTATTTGTGAAAGAACACCTATTGAGTAATTGTTTCAATGATAAACTGCATCAGCATCTGGTAGACCTAGGACCAATTTCTCCCCAAGAATTGGGAAAGAAGGCGGACCATTGGGTCAAGACAAGGGTGTCCAAGACTTCAACAGGGGGTGACCAAAAGAAAGGGGTCACAAAGACTCCCCAGGGGAAGGGTGATGAGACAACCAAAACTAAAAATAGTAAAGAGTCTTCTACAGGCCCCCAAAAACCTGCACAGGAGGGTGGGCCCAGAGCCTCTTCACAAAACAATGGGTACAAGGGTAAAAACTTTGATCCCAAAAAGGCCTGGTGTCATAGCTGTAAACAGCATGGACACCAAACTGGAGACAAGGCCTGTCCCAAGAAAGGTTCCACTCCAAACTCCCATCCAGGTAACACTGGTATGGCTAGTCTCCAAGTGGGATCAACAGTGTGCCCAGAGCAAATCAGGGTCCACACTGAAGCTACTTCTGAGGGTGGGGTGGATTTAGCCACACTAGCTGTCTGGCCGCCTAACATGCAAAAATACAGACAGCAACTCTTAATTAATGGGACTAGAATAGAGGGCCTGAGGGATACAGGTGCCAGTGTCACCATGGTGACAGAGAAACTGGTTTCCCCTGGCCAATACCTGACTGGAAAAACTTACACAGTCACCAACGCTGACAATCAGAGAAAAGTACATCCCATGGCAATGGTTACTTTAGAATGGGGAGGGGTCAATGGCCTGAAACAGGTGGTGGTCTCCTCAAATATCCCAGTGGACTGTCTGCTTGGAAATGACCTGGAGTCCTCAGCATGGGCTGAGGTAGAACTAAAAACCCATGCAGCAATGCTGGGTATCCCTGAACTGGTGTGTGTGAAAACAAGAGCACAATGCAAGGCACAGGGTGAACAAGTAGAGCTGGAGTCTGGAAGAATGGCCCAGCCTACCAAGAGAACAGGAAAGTCAGTTGGGAAACCAACTGCAACACAGCAAAAGAAAGGGAACCTCTCTTCTCAGGAAGAAGTTCTGCCCTCTGAGGGAACTGAGCCTTTGGAGCTTGAACCTTATCAGGTTGAGCTCTTAGGCCCAGGGGGACCCTCAAGGGAGGAGCTGTGTAAGGGACAAGAAACCTGTCCCTCTCTTGAAGGCCTTAGGCAGCAAGCTGCTGAAGAGTCCAAGGGCAAGAAAAATGGAACACATAGGGTCTATTGGGAAGATGGACTCCTGTACACTGAGGCCAGAGACACCAAACCTGGTGCCACTAGGAGAGTGGTAGTGCCTCAGCTGTTCAGGAAGTTCATCCTAACATTGGCCCATGACATTCCCCTTGCTGGACATTTGGGACAAACCAAGACGTGGGAGAGGTTAGTCAACCACTTCTACTGGCCCAATATGTCCAACATGGTTAAGGAGTTTTGCCTCTCCTGCCCCACCTGTCGAGCCAGTGGTAAGACAGGTGGGCATCCAAAGGCCCCCCTCATTCCACTTCCAGTGGTGGGGGTTCCCTTTGAAAGAGTGGGTGTGGACATAGTTGGTCCACTAGAACCTCCCACAGCCTCAGGAAATATGTATATCCTGGTAGTAGTGGATCATGCTACCAGGTATCCTGAAGCTATTCCCCTTAGGTCGACTACTGCCCCTGCAGTAGCCAAGGCCCTCATTGGTATCTTTACCAGAGTGGGTTTCCCTAAGGAGGTGGTGTCTGACAGAGGTACCAACTTCATGTCAGCATACCTAAAGCACATGTGGAATGAATGTGGAGTGACTTATAAATTCACTACACCATACCATCCACAAACTAATGGCTTGGTTGAGAGATTCAACAAGACATTAAAAGGCATGATCATGGGGCTCCCAGAAAAACTCAAAAGGAGATGGGATGTCCTCTTGCCATGTCTGCTTTTCGCTTACAGAGAGGTGCCACAGAAGGGAGTAGGATTCTCACCCTTTGAACTTCTGTTTGGTCATCCTGTAAGGGGACCACTTGCCCTTGTTAAAGAAGGCTGGGAGAGACCTCTCCATGAGCCTAAACAAGACATAGTGGACTATGTACTTGGCCTTCGCTCTAGAATGGCAGAGTACATGGAAAAGGCAACCAAAAACCTTGAGGCCAGCCAACAGCTCCAGAAGTTTTGGTATGACCAAAAGGCTGCACTGGTTGAGTTCCAACCAGGGCAGAAAGTCTGGGTTCTGGAGCCTGTGGCTCCCAGGGCACTCCAGGACAAATGGAGTGGCCCTTACCCAGTGCTAGAAAGGAAGAGTCAGGTCACCTACCTGGTGGACCTGGGCACAAGCAGGAGCCCCAAGAGGGTGATCCATGTGAACCGCCTTAAGCTCTTCCATGACAGGGCTGATGTGAATCTGTTGATGGTAACAGATGAGGATCAGGAGGCAGAGAGTGAACCTCTCCCTGATCTTCTGTCATCAGACCCAAAAGATGGCACAGTAGATGGAGTGATCTACTCAGACACCCTCTCTGGCCAACAGCAAGCTGATTGTAGGAGAGTCCTACAACAGTTTCCTGAACTCTTCTCCTTAACCCCTGGTCAGACACACCTGTGTACCCATGATGTGGACACAGGAGACAGCATGCCTGTCAAAAACAAAATCTTTAGACAGTCTGACCATGTTAAGGAAAGCATCAAGGTGGAAGTCCACAAGATGCTGGAATTGGGAGTAATTGAGCGCTCTGACAGCCCCTGGGCTAGCCCAGTGGTCTTAGTCCCCAAACCTCACACCAAAGATGGAAAGAAAGAGATGAGGTTTTGTGTGGACTACAGAGGGCTCAGTTCTGTCACCAAGACAGATGCTCATCCAATTCCAAGAGCTGATGAGCTCATAGATAAATTAGGTGCTGCCAAATTCTTAAGTACCTTTGACTTGACAGCAGGGTACTGGCCAATAAAAATGGCACCTGGAGCAAAAGAGAAAACAGCATTCTCCACACCTGATGGGCATTATCAGTTTACTGTTATGCCCTTTGGTTTAAAGAATGCCCCGGCCACCTTCCAAAGGTTGGTGAATCAAGTCCTTGCTGGCTTGGAGTCCTTTAGCACAGCTTATCTTGATGATATTGCTGTCTTTAGCTCCACCTGGCAGGATCACCTGGTCCACCTGAAGAAGGTTTTGAAGGCTCTGCAATCTGCAGGCCTCTCTATCAAGGCATCCAAATGCCAGATAGGGCAGGGAACTGTGGTTTACTTGGGCCACCTTGTAGGTGGAGGCCAAGTTCAGCCACTCCAACCCAAGATCCAGACTATTCTGGACTGGGTAGCTCCAAAAACCCAGACTCAAGTCAGGGCATTCCTTGGCTTGACTGGGTATTACAGGAGGTTTGTGAAGGGATATGGATCCATTGTGACAGCCCTCACTGAACTCACCTCCAAGAAAATGCCCAAGAAAGTGAACTGGACTGTGGAATGCCAACAGGCCTTTGACACCCTGAAACAAGCAATGTGCTCAGCACCAGTTCTAAAAGCTCCAGATTATTCTAAGCAGTTCATTGTGCAGACTGATGCCTCTGAACATGGGATAGGGGCAGTTTTGTCCCAAACAAATGATGATGGCCTTGACCAGCCTGTTGCTTTCATTAGCAGGAGGTTACTCCCCAGGGAGCAGCGTTGGAGTGCCATTGAGAGGGAGGCCTTTGCTGTGGTTTGGTCCCTGAAGAAGCTGAGACCATACCTCTTTGGGACTCACTTCCTAGTTCAAACTGACCACAGACCTCTCAAATGGCTGATGCAAATGAAAGGTGAAAATCCTAAACTGTTGAGGTGGTCCATCTCCCTACAGGGAATGGACTTTATAGTGGAACACAGACCTGGGACTGCCCATGCCAATGCAGATGGCCTTTCCAGGTTCTTCCACTTAGAAAATGAAGATTCTCTTGGGAAAGGTTAGTCTCATCCTCTTTCGTTTGGGGGGGGGTTGTGTAAGGAAATGCCTCCTTGGCATGGTTGCCCCCTGACTTTTTGCCTTGGCTGATGCTATGTTTACAATTGAAAGTGTGCTGAGGCCTGCTAACCAGGCCCCAGCACCAGTGTTCTTTCCCTAACCTGTACTTTTGTATCCACAATTGGCAGACCCTGGCATCCAGATAAGTCCCTTGTAACTGGTACTTCTAGTACCAAGGGCCCTGATGCCAAGGAAGGTCTCTAAGGGCTGCAGCATGTCTTATGCCACCCTGGAGACCTCTCACTCAGCACAGACACACTGCTTGCCAGCTTGTGTGTGCTAGTGAGGACAAAACGAGTAAGTCGACATGGCACTCCCCTCAGGGTGCCATGCCAGCCTCCCACTGCCTATGCAGTATAGGTAAGACACCCCTCTAGCAGGCCTTACAGCCCTAAGGCAGGGTGCACTATACCATAGGTGAGGGTACCAGTGCATGAGCATGGTACCCCTACAGTGTCTAAACAAAACCTTAGACATTGTAAGTGCAGGGTAGCCATAAGAGTATATGGTCTGGGAGTTTGTCAAACACGAACTCCACAGCACCATAATGGCTACACTGAAAACTGGGAAGTTTGGTATCAAACTTCTCAGCACAATAAATGCACACTGATGCCAGTGTACATTTTATTGTAAAATACACCACAGAGGGCACCTTAGAGGTGCCCCCTGAAACCTAACCGACTGTCTGTGTAGGCTGACTAGTTCCAGCAGCCTGCCACACCAGAGACATGTTGCTGGCCCCATGGGGAGAGTGCCTTTGTCACTCTGAGGCCAGTAACAAAGCCTGCACTGGGTGGAGATGCTAACACCTCCCCCAGGCAGGAGCTGTGACACCTGGCGGTGAGCCTCAAAGGCTCACCCCTTTGTCACAGCCCAGCAGGGCACTCCAGCTTAGTGGAGTTGCCCGCCCCCTCCGGCCACGGCCCCCACTTTTGGCGGCAAGGCTGGAGGGAACAAAGAAAGCAACAAGGAGGAGTCACTGGCCAGTCAGGACAGCCCCTCAGGTGTCCTGAGCTGAAGTGACTCTAACTTTTAGAAATCCTCCATCTTGCAGATGGAGGATTCCCCCAATAGGGTTAGGATTGTGACCCCCTCCCCTTGGGAGGAGGCACAAAGAGGGTGTACCCACCCTCAGGGCTAGTAGCCATTGGCTACTAACCCCCCAGACCTAAACACGCCCTTAAATTTAGTATTTAAGGGCTACCCTGAACCCTAGAAAATTAGATTCCTGCAACTACAAGAAGAAGGATTGCCTAGCTGAAAACCCCTGCAGAGGAAGACCAGAAGACGACAACTGCCTTGGCTCCAGAAACTCACCGGCCTGTCTCCTGCCTTCCAAAGATCCTGCTCCAGCGACGCCTTCCAAAGGGACCAGCGACCTCGACATCCTCTGAGGACTGCCCCTGCTTCGAAAAGACAAGAAACTCCCGAGGACAGCGGACCTGCTCCAAGAAAGACTGCAACTTTGTTTCCAGCAGCCTTTAAAGAACCCTGCAAGCTCCCCGCAAGAAGCGTGAGACTTGCAACACTGCACCCGGCGACCCCGACTCGGCTGGTGGCGATCCAACACCTCAGGAGGGACCCCAGGACTGCTCTAAGACTGTGAGTACAAAAACCTGTCCCACCTGAGCCCCCACAGCGCCGCCTGCAGAGGGAATCCCGAGGCTTCCCCTGACCGCGACTCTTTGAATCCTAAGTCCCGACACCTGGGAGAGACCCTGCACCCGCAGCCCCCAGGACCTGAAGGACCGGACTTTCACTGGAGGAGTGACCCCCAGGAGTCCCTCTCCCTTGACCAAGTGGAGGTTTCCCCGAGGAACCCCCCCCCTTGCCTGCCTGCAGCGCTGAAGAGATCCCTAGATCTCCCATTGACTTCCATTACAAACCCGACGCTTGTTTCTACACTGCACCCGGCCGCCCCCGCGCTGCTGAGGGTGAAATTTCTGTGTGGGCTTGTGTCCCCCCCCCGGTGCCCTACAAAACCCCCTTGGTCTGCCCTCCGAAGACGCGGGTACTTACCTGCAAGCAGACCGGAACCGGGGCACCCCCTTCTCTCCATTCTAGCCTATGCGTTTTGGGCACCAGTTTGAACTCTGCACCTGACCGGCCCTGAGCTGCTGGTGTGGTGACTTTGGGGTTGCTCTGAACCCCCAACGGTGGGCTACTTTGGACCAAGAACTAAGCCCTGTAAGTGTCTTACTTACCTGGTTAGCCTAACAAATATTTACCTCCCCTAGGAACTGTGAAAATTGCACTAAGTGTCCACTTTTAAAACAGCTATTTGTCAATAACTTGAAAAGTATACATGCAATTTTTTATGATTTAAAGTTCCTAAAGTACTTACCTGCAATACCTTTCGAATGAGATATTACATGTAGAATTTGAACCTGTGGTTCTTAAAATAAACTAAGAAAAGATATTTTTCTATAACAAAACCTATTGGCTGGATTTGTCTCTGAGTGTGTGTACCTCATTTATTGTCTATGTGTATGTACAACAAATGCTTAACACTACTCCTTGGATAAGCCTACTGCTCGACCACACTACCACAAAATAGAGCATTAGTATTATCTATTTTTACCACTATTTTACCTCTAAGGGGAACCCTTGGACTCTGTGCATGCTATTCCTTACTTTGAAATAGCACATACAGAGCCAACTTCCTACAAAACCTTTGTCTCTGATTTGCTTCTCGCATACTTTTATTTTTTGGTTTGAGCTTCTCATATGACGTTACAGCGTTGATTTAGTCAGTGGCGCGGCGTTGCATAAAGGATGTAGGGATGGTTGGCTGTGAGTTGACTTTTTAACAATGTTTTACTTGTTACTGTCATTTCAGAGAACTATAGCGGGTGAAGGTATTGGAACATGTTCTGTACTTATATGGGATGTGAATCCTAGGCTTCTGAGTAGTTTAGCACAAGAAAAATAAGCTCTTTGTGTGATAACCAAGGGGCACAAACTATCAACAGTAATGCATGCACTTGATAGGCTGACACAGTGCCCAACAAAATACGTTCCACTTTGGTAGAAACCCCACTTGACCAGTTAGAGGTGGTTTCTGCGGGATAACTTCCCGGGAAAACTTGTGTGGGTTTTCACAATGGGCCTGATTGACCGCATTTTTTATTCTCACCTAAGCTTGTCTTGAACATGAAAGAAAGTTCACTTAGAAAATATATGTTCGATGGCATCTGTCGCTGTAGATACACATGTTGTGCATAGCCCGCCATCTGGTGTTGGGTCGGAGTGTTACAAGTTGTTTTTCTTCGAAGAAGTCTTTCGAGTCAGGGGACCGAGTGACTCCTCCTTTTGTCTCCATTGCGCATGGGCGTCGACTCCATCTTCGATTGTTTTCTTTCCGCCATCGGGTTCGGACGTGTTCCTGTCGGTCCGAGTTTCGGAATGGAAAGTTAGCTAACTATCGGAAGATTACGTCGGTATTGTTGCGTTCGGGATCGGCTTAGATAGAATCGACACCGCATCGAAGTTTGAAGAGCTCCGGTGCCCTTCGGGGTAGCTTTCGATCCCCCGTCGGGGCCTGGTCGGCCCGGCCGCGTGTCAGACAACGCAGATGGAACGGACCCCGTTTCGTTTCTGTCCCAAATGCCACAACAAATACCCGTATTCAGACCAACATTTGGTCTGTAACCTGTTCCTGTCGCCTGAGCACAGTGAAGAGACTTGCGAGGCCTGTCGTGCGTTCCGGTCCCGAAAGACACTCCGTGACCGTCGAGCCAGAAGACTTCAGATAGCGTCCATGCCGACAGCACACCGAGAGTTCGAGGAACAAGAGGAGGAAGAAGCCTTCTCGATCCACGAATCGGACTCCGACGAATTCGACGATCAAAGAACTGTGAGTAAGACGTCGAAGGCAACACACAAGAAAAGTGACAAGGCCCAGGGGACGCCACTGCCACCAGGCCATGGCTCGACCCATAAATTCGGTGATCGACCGTCGGCACCGAAAAAGGCCGAAACAGTGCCGAGATCGTCCGACTCCGGTCGAGACACCGGCACACAGCCTGCTCGGGACCGAGACAGTGCTGCTGAAAAGGATCGACGCAGAGATAGCGGTGCCGAAACGGCTCGACGCCGAGACAGTGGCACCGAGGAAGATCGACGCCGAGAGGTTTCGACTCCAAAAAAGAAAAAAGTCACCTCGGAGCCGAAAAAGAGTACAGGCAGGGTTTCGGTGCCAAAACGAGCCGCAACCAACCCAGTTACCGGTTCCTATTCAGAGGAGCAATCACTGTCCTCTCAGATGCGAAAGCATAGATTTGAGGAAGAGTTGCATTCCACCGAAGTGGACCATACGCAGAAACGTATTTTCATACAGGAAGGAACAGGGAAAATAAGCACCCTTCCCCCAATTAGGAGAAAAAGGAGAATGGAGTTTCAAACAGACCAAGCAAGCACCACAAACAAAAATGGTGAAAAAGGTAACTCCGCCACCCTCTTCTCCACCTGTAACTAATGTTTCACCAGCACAAACTCCATCACATTCCCCGGCTCACACCACCGCGAGCCAAGGTGACCAGGACCAAGACGCTTGGGACTTATACGACGCCCCAGTGTCGGACAACAGTCCAGAGGCGTATCCCACAAAGCCCTCACCACCAGAAGACAGCACGGCTTATTCACAAGTGGTGGCTAGAGCGGCAGAGTTCCACAACGTAAACCTCCACTCAGAACCAGTCGAGGATGACTTCTTATTCAACACCCTCTCCTCCACCCACAGCTCCTACCAAAGCTTGCCTATGCTCCCAGGAATGCTTCGGCACGCAAAGGAAATCTTCAAGGAGCCGGTCAAGAGTAGGGCAATAACACCAAGGGTGGAAAAGAAATATAAAGCGCCTCCCACAGACCCTGTTTTCATCACCACACAGCTGCCACCAGATTCCGTCGTAGTAGGAGCAGCTCGCAAGAGAGCCAACTCCCACACATCTGGGGATGCACCACCCCCAGATAAAGAGAGCCGCAAGTTCGATGCAGCCGGAAAGAGAGTCGCAGTACAGGCTGCAAACCAGTGGCGCATCGCTAACTCCCAAGCACTACTTGCGCGCTATGACAGAGCCCATTGGGACGAGATGCAACACCTCATTGAGCATCTACCCAAGGAACTGCAAAAGAGGGCGAAGCAGGTGGTTGAGGAAGGACAGAACATATCTAATAATCAGATACGCTCCTCTATGGACGCAGCGGACACAGCTGCGAGAACAATTAACACATCTGTGACTATAAGAAGGCACGCATGGCTACGAACGTCTGGTTTTAAACCAGAGATACAGCAGGCAGTGCTCAATATGCCATTCAATGAAAAACAACTGTTCGGACCAGAGGTGGACACGGCAATTGAGAAACTGAAAAAGGACACTGACACTGCTAAAGCCATGGGCGCACTCTACTCCCCGCAGAGCAGAGGCACTTACAGCACCTTCCGCAAGACAACCTTTAGAGAGGGGTTTCGGGGTCAGGCCACACAAGCCAGCACCTCACAGACAACACCGTCCAGCTACCAGGGACAGTACCAGAGGGGAGGCTTTCGGGGCCAATACAGAGGACAATTCCCTAGGAATAGGGGAAAATTTCAAAGCCCCAAAACCCCTACAACCAAGCAGTGACTCACATGTCACTCATCCCCTCCACACAACACCAGTGGGGGGAAGAATAGGTCAGTATTACCAAGCATGGGAGGAAATAACTACAGACACTTGGGTCTTAGCAATTATCCAACATGGTTATTGCATAGAATTTCTACAAATCCCTCCAAACATACCACCAAAAGCACAGAAATTATCAAAACAACATTCAGACCTTCTGGAAACAGAAGTTCAAGCATTATTGCAAAAGAACGCAATAGAACTAGTACCAGAAACACAAATAAACACAGGAGTTTATTCACTGTACTTCCTAATACCAAAAAAGGACAAAACACTGAGACCAATCCTAGACCTCAGAACACTAAACACCTACATCAAATCAGAACACTTTCACATGGTCACGCTACAAGAGGTGTTACCATTGCTAAAGCAACAGGACTACATGACAACCTTAGATCTCAAAGACGCGTATTTCCACATACCAATACATCAGTTGCACAGGAAATACCTCAGGTTTGTATTCAAAGGAATACATTACCAATTCAAAGTATTGCCGTTTGGTTTAACAACCGCGCCAAGAGTCTTTACAAAATGTCTAGCAGTAGTGGCTCCACACATCAGAAGGCAGCAAATACACGTATTCCCGTATCTAGACGACTGGCTAATCAAGACCAACTCACTGACAAGGTGCTCACACCACACAAATCAGGTCATACAAAACCTCTACAAACTCGGTTTCACCATCAACTATGCAAAATCGCACATTCTGCCGTGCAAAGCACAACAATACCTAGGAGCCATAATAGACACAACAAAAGGATTAGCCACTCCAAGTCCACAGAGAATTCAAAATTTCAACAAGATCATACAACGCATGTACCCAACACAGAGAATACAAGCAAAAATGATATTACAACTCCTAGGCATGATGTCCTCATGCATAGCCATTGTCCCGAATGCAAGACTGCACATGAGGCCCTTACAACAGTGCCTAGCATCGCAATGGTCACAAGCACAGGGTCACCTTCTAGATCTGGTGTTGATAGACCGCCAAACATACCTCTCGCTTCTATGGTGGAACAGTATAAATTTAAACAAAGGGCGGCCTTTCCAAGACCCAGTGCCACAATACGTAATAACGACAGATGCTTCCATGACGGGGTGGGGAGCACACCTCGATCAACACAGCATACAAGGACAATGGGACGTACATCAAACAAAACTGCACATAAATCACCTGGAACTGCTAGCAGTTTTTCAAGCACTAAAAGTATTCCAACCAATCATAACTCACAAGTACATTCTTGTCAAAACAGACAACATGACAACAATGTATTATCTAAACAAAGAGGGGGGGGACACACTCACCGCAGCTGAGCCTTCTAGCACAAAAGATATGGCGCTGGGCAATTCACAACCACGTTCGCCTAATAGCACAGTTTATTCCAGGGATCCAGAATCAACTTGCAGACAATCTCTCTCGAGATCACCAACAGGTCCACGAATGGGAAATTCAACCCCAAATTCTAAACACTTACTTCAAACTTTGGGGAACACCTCAAATAGACTTATTTGCAACAAAGGAGAACGCAAAATGCCAAAACTTCGCATCCAGATACCCACACAGGCAGTCTCAAGGCAATGCCCTATGGATGAACTGGTCAGGGATATTTGCGTACGCTTTTCCCCCTCCCCCTCTCCCTCTCCTTCCATATCTAGTAAACAAATTGAGTCAAAACAAACTCAAACTCATACTGATAGCACCAACATGGGCAAGGCAACCTTGGTACACAACACTGCTAGACCTATCAGTAGTACCCTACGTCAAGTTGCCCAACAGGCCAGATCTGTTAACACAACACAAACAACAGATCAGGCATCCAAACCCAGCATCGCTGAATCTAGCAATCTGGCTCCTGAAATCCTAGAATTCGGACACTTAGACCTCACACAAGAATGTATGGAAGTCATAAAGCAAGCTAGAAGACCATCCACTAGACACTGCTGTGCAAGCAAATGGAAAAGGTTTGTTTGCTACTGCCATCAGAATCAAATTCAACCATTACACGCATCTCCAAAGGATGTAGTGGGCTACTTACTACACTTACAAAAATCGAACCTGGCCTTCTCTTCCATTAAAATACACCTCGCAGCAATATCTGCATACCTGCAGATTACCCATTCAACTTCACTATTTAGGATACCTGTCATTAAAGCGTTTATGGAAGGCCTCAAAAGAATTATACCACCAAGGACACCACCCGTTCCTTCATGGAACCTCAACATCGTCTTAACAAGACTCATGGGTCCACCCTTTGAACCTATGCATTCTTGCGAAATACAATTCCTAACCTGGAAAGTTGCATTTCTCATCGCCATCACATCTCTAAGAAGAGTAAGTGAAATTCAGGCGTTTACAATACAAGAACCTTTTATCCAACTACACAAAAATAAGGTAGTCCTAAGGACTAATCCTAAATTTTTACCGAAGGTTATTTCACCATTCCACCTAAATCAAACAGTAGAACTACCAGTATTCTTCTCACAGCCAGATTCCGTAGCTGAGAGGGCACTACATACACTAGATGTCAAAAGAGCATTAATGTACTACATTGACAGAACAAAGAACATCAGAAAAACTAAACAGCTATTTATTGCATTCCAAAAACCTCATGCAGGAAACCCAATATCAAAACAAGGTATAGCCAGATGGATAGTTAAGTGCATCCAAATCTGCTACCTTAAAGCAAAACGACAGCTGCCCATTACACCAAAGGCACACTCAACCAGAAAGAAAGGTGCCACCATGGCCTTTCTAGGAAATATTCCAATGCACGAAATATGTAAGGCAGCCACATGGTCTACGCCTCACACGTTCACCAAGCACTACTGTGTAGACGTGCTATCTGCACAACAAGCCACAGTAGGTCAAGCCGTGTTAAGAACCTTATTTCAAACTACTTCCACTCCTACAGGCTGAGCCACCGCTTTTGGGGAGATAACTGCTTACTAGTCTATGCACAACATGTGTATCTACGGCGACAGATGCCATCGAACTGAAAATGTCACTTACCCAGTGTACATCTGTTCGTGGCATCAGTCGCTGAAGATTCACATGTGCCCACCCGCCTCCCCGGGAGCCTGTAGCAGTTCGGAAGTTAGCTTAAGCTTTGTACATTTGTAAATATATTATTTAAACCTTAAATAGGTACATACTTAGTCACTCCATTGCAAGGGCACTATTACTACAACACAACTCCTACCTCACCCTCTGCGGGGAAAACAATCGAAGATGGAGTCGACGCCCATGCGCAATGGAGACAAAAGGAGGAGTCACTCGGTCCCGTGACTCGAAAGACTTCTTCGAAGAAAAACAACTTGTAACACTCCGACCCAACACCAGATGGCGGGCTGTGCACAACATGTGAATCTTCAGCGACTGATGCCACGAACAGATGTACACTGGGTAAGTGACATTTTCATTTCCCCCTCCTATTTCACAGATGTCAAGACTGCCATCCCTCGATCTGTATTGTTCTGCTGTCCATTCAGCTGTTTTGCTTCCCCCTTACTTTTTTTCTCTTTTATTTACTGATTCAATTTTGATCGGAAAACATAATAAAAAAAGTACTTTCATTATTTTATAGGGGTAGGCATTCTCCCTGTGTGCGCCTACAAAATCATGGCCAGACATGTTATAGACCTTTTTTCATTTTTTTAAAATCATAGATGCTGTGCAGCATGACTAGCCCCATTTGGCATAGACTATAGGCCCCAAAGTTGAGACAATGCTTGTGTTATTTCCTTTTGTTAATCTTCCTGTAGGCCTCATTGCATCCTTTGGATTTCCATTCCTCTCTCATTTTTATTAGGTCTTGTCGGCGTAATGTAATTAAAAAAATCATAAATAAAAAATATTTACTTAGAGATGCTTTAAATGGTTCACATTTTTGTTGTGGATAGAGGAAGAAGGTAAATGTAAGTGCTTTAGTTATATACAGGGTCACTGGAATTATGTGGCAGAAAAAGGACCAAATTATGAGGCAGGGTTGGCCAATTTATGAGGCAAGAAAAGTCCAAATAGGCATTTACAACGCTAGTAGCTCTAACTCTCGCGGATGTGAGACCTATTGCATTGCTAATGTTTGTTTCTTTTGACTCTCCCCTTCTTGCTCCATGACGCTTTGAAGTTCCATAGATCATGACCAGTGCAATCTCGTTCAAAGGTATTAGAGCATGCGTCACATTTTTCACACTGTTTAGTTTTATATAGTGCAAACTTGACCCAAAGGTTTTGGAGTGCTTTACATGAGCACAAGTCACGTTACTCAAGGACATATTCATTTTTGGTAGGCGCAGGGAAATTAAGTGACTTGCCCAGAATCACAGGATGTTGAGCAAATGCTGAGACTCGAACCTGATTTTGCAGCTCCAAAGTCAGCAGCTCTGGTGGTTACTCCCCATCCTTTCAGTTTGTCCTTCCCGTTCGCGCTTTATGGCTTTAAAAAATCCCTTGTAATTGGTAAATGCTTTAGTTTAAAAAAAATAAAAAAAAACCTGGATTCATCAAAGCGGGAGAGCCGTTACTACAATATTCACTGCACTCAGGGAAACTGGCCCCATAATGTTTTGCGTGGCATTCTTTTTTACAAAACATTTTTGCTCATAACTCAGGACAATTGGACCACCTTGAAAATGTTCAACAGGAGGTACTCTTTATATGTACCCATTTCTGGGTCCCCACACTAGGTTAGTGGGGACCCCAAAATAACCCCACCCACCATTCAGTGTCTTTTTAAGCTCTCTCATGGCTGGAACTTTTGCTTTCCACTCACTTGAGTGGAAACTAGTGATTACAGACCTCTGTGCGAACTGTGAATTTGTGGAGGCAACATAGTGCAAGGAAATGTCCCCCAAGAGCAAAATACAAATCCCCAACTCCCCAGCCCCAGGATAAGAACAACAAGCCTCCACATCCAAACCAACCATCAATCGTACAACTTTCACCCAATCAGATGTACAGTTGTCGCAGAGGGAGGTGCCTGCAGGCAGGTGCCTCTTTGCGTCACTTCTCACCATCCAGGGCAAAATAATGTATCCCAGCCCAGACTGCAGGTGGAAAGGCCCAGCTAGGAGCAGGGCCTTTCTCTGTTGTCCCATCAGCATCCAACATTTTCTTTCACTACCACGCACTACCTGGTGTCGAGTATAGAGTTCTCAAATAAGTTCATCCGTTGTACTGGGTGTCACCTGCGGACAGGAAACTCCTGAGACATGTGAGGAGAGCGAAGTGTGATCTGTGTTAGAGTCCTCCATTTCCGCATCTTCCAGTTCCATTGCTGGATTAGATCTCGCTCCGCTAAGGGCTGCCACCTCTTCCTCCACTTTCTGGCACTCCTGCAGTGCCTGCGAGCAGGACGGGCCGGTCTGCGCTCCTGCAGTTGTTTTCCTTTGCGAGGACTTCATGTCTCATTCGAAGCTGCGCCTGGAACACCATGGCATACTTTATCCCCAGTTTCCTAAGTAGTTTCTTAGCTTCTGTGAAGGAGGTCTGTTGCTTTTGCACCTCTCTTGTAAAGTCAGGGAAGCTCATTCTTTTCTGATTCTCCACAGTGAGGCTCCCCTTTGTGCGGGCTTCGGCCAGAATATGGTTACGATCTTCAAAGTGCAATACTTTGGCTATTACCGGTCTAGGGCCTGCTCCTGGCAATGGGGGCTTGACTGTCAAGCTTTGAGCTCTTTCTAATGCATAGAATGAGGAAAGGCCCTCCAGTGCTACCTCATTGCAAAGCCTGTTCGCCAGGAAGCCGGTCATATCTACACCAGGGCACTCAATCCGTTCAGGCATTCCTATGATATGGATGTTATTTCGTCTGGCCCTGTTCTCTGCATCCTCTGCTCAGAATTCTAATGTTTCTACCTTCCGTACTAATGCCTTAAGCCTCTCTTGCATATTGGTAATATTGGGGCTACGGTCGTCTACCCTCCTTTATGTGGTGCTAATTCTCTCAGCCAAGCGGCAATGATTGTCGCACCTGAGCTCCAGGTCTGTCAGCTTGGTGTCAATTTTAAGCTCAAGAGCTTCACGTGATGCAGCTATGGCTTGGAGGATAGTGTCCAAGGTTGTAGCATGGCGGCCTCTGTGCATGGGCTTTACAGTCAAGGCTGTTGCCTGCATAGTGGGTTTTGCTTTCCTGTTCTCCTTTTTGGATTATTTGTCCATTGTGGTTAGGGTGATGGTGGCCGTAAGCAAGTTGGGATCCCTGTAGAGGGACTCAGCAATTGTGTCCAGTGAGTAGTTTAAGCTGCCAGGCAAGGTTCAATAATCAAGTTGCTTCACCTTCCCTTCAGATGCCTCAGGCAAAAAGGCAGTGGGGGCCCTTCTCCTGCTCTGTGCATGCCCTTAGTCTTTGTTCTGTTGTTAAGTGCTAGTTCCTAGGTGATTCGTGCAGTGCAACAACCGGGAGAACACCCCAGAGCCTACTCATGGAACTTTTCACTACCATCCACTTAGTACTAATATGCCGGGGTGCTGGGATAAGTAGGATTTGTGCATGCGCTCCTTTTGCTGTAAGTTGCACCCCACTCATGAACCCCAGGGCAGCCAGCCCTGCCATAGCTGGAAGGGTGCTCTAGCCTCTGTATCTTTCCTCTCCCATGTGCCCTGCAATCTTAAAGCCACAAAAAAGAGCCCTGATATTCCTGCCTTTGTAAGTCTACCCTCTCATGTGCTCTGCAGTATTAACCCCTTCGCTGCCAGGCCTTTTCCCCTCCTGTGCCGAGCCTTTTTTTTGGCTAGTTGGGGCAGTTTGTGCTTAGGCCCTCATAACTTGTTGTTCACATAAGCTACCCACGCCAAATTTGCGTCCTTTTTTTCCAACATCCTAGGGATTCTAGAGATACCCAGATTTTGTGGGTTCCCCTGAAGGAGACCAAGAAATTAGCCTAAATACAGTGAAAATTTAGTTTTTTTCAAAAAATTGGGGGAAAAAGGGCTGCAGAAGGTTTTTCCCCTGAAAATGGCATCAACAAAGGGTTTGCGGTGGCAAGATCACCATTTTCCCAGCTTTCAGGAACAGGCAGACTTGAATTAGAAAACCCAATTTTTCAATACAATTATGACATTTTACTGGGACATACCCCATTTTTACTATTTGTTTTGTGCTTTCAGCCTCCTTCCAGTTAGTGACCGAAATGGGTGAGAAACCAATGCTGGATCCCAGAAAGCTAAACATTTCTGAAACGTAGACAAAATTCTGAATTCAGCAAGGGGTCATTTGTGTCGATCCAACAAGTGTTTCCTACAGAAAATAACAGCTGAAATAAAAAAATATTGAAATTGAGGTAAAAAAACAGCAATTTTTCTTCACGTTTTACTCTGTAACTTTTTCCTGCAATGTCAGATTTTTTAAAGCAATATACCGCTACGTCAGCTGGACTCTTCTGGTTATGGGGATATATAGAGCTTGTAGGTTCATCAAGAACCCTAGGTACCCAGAGCCAATAAATGAGCTGCACCTTGCAATGGGTTTTTATTCTATACTGGCTATACAGAAATTCATTTGCAGAAATATAAAAAGTGAAAAATAGGTATCAAGAAAACCTTTGTATTTCCAAAATGGCCACAATATAAGGTGTTGAGAAGCAGTGGTTATTTGCACATCTCTGAATTGTGGGTGGGCCTACTGCCAGCGAAAGGAAATTCCCCAAAACACTATCTGGACACATCAAAATTATCAAATACAAAACTACCTGTTTTTTGCGGGGGCACCTGCGTTTTTGGTCCTGGGCTCAGCAGCCTTCTAGGGAAACCTACCAAACGCAGACATTTCTGAAAACTAGACAACCGAGGGAGTCCAGTGAGATGTTTTCTTACCCAGAATCCTCAGCAAACCTCAAATGTAGCTAAAAATAAATCTCATTTTTCCCACATTTCAGTGAGGGATCACCGCACTGGTACACATTTCATACCACCCAGTGTTCCCCTCAGTCTCCTGGATACCTCATTTGTGTAGGTGGGCCTAGTGCTTGTGAAAGGGAAGAGCCAAAAACATGTCTATATTGTGGGGGAACCAAAGGGTGTCCAAAAGGGCAGTTTGCAAAAAAACATTTTTAGGCTGACAAGTGGAGCAACATTTTTATTGGTATAAATGAGACAATGCTGGGTGGTAGGAATTTAGTGGATTCCTGTAGATTCCAGAAGGTTCCATCACAAAAACGTGGGAAAAATGTGTGATTTCCAGCAAAGTTGGAGGTTTGCAGGGGATTGAGGGTACAACAGTGGTGCTGGGTGCATGTGCAACACACCACCCTGGAATCACCCAGATGTTTAGTTTTCAGATGTGTCAAGGTCTTGTGGATTTTTCTAAATGGCAGCGTCCCAAAGTCCATAAAGTGCAGCCCTCACCATTCCAAGTGGGACGATTTTGAGAGTAAGCCAAGCTCTCATAGCCCAAATGTAAAACTAAAACCCAAAATAATCAAATGTCTTCTTGCTTGCTGTGGGATAAGATGTTTTAGAGTGCAGGGAAGAGCTGAAAGACTGTTTCCCCCTTCAGTTGAGGTGGGGGCGTAACCAGGCCCATACTGGTTGATACCCACGACCCCAATTTTTTTTTGGTTTTTTTTTAATTCCCTGGCATCTGGGGTGTGGATCCGAGGTAATTGCCCCATCTGCCCACTGGTGGGCAGAACAACTTTGGCCCCATTTATTTGGGGTGGGAGTATGGCCATACCCCACACTCTTATTTTTGAAAAAAAAAAAAAACTTCCCTGGCCTCTGGTGTGCTTTCTGCCCCACCTTGGGGGCAGATGGGCATTCCAAAAATAGGCCCATCTGTCCCCAATGGGGGGCAGATATGGCCAACAGTAATGTGCCCCCATGGGGTGCGACCCTTACCTAAGGGGCTGCCCTCTAAAGAAAACACACGCATACACACACACCAATCCCTGGTAATAGGCCGATCTGTATCCAACCCTGTCCCCCACCCCCCT
This sequence comes from Pleurodeles waltl, assembly GCF_031143425.1. NCBI lineage: Eukaryota > Metazoa > Chordata > Amphibia > Caudata > Salamandridae > Pleurodeles > Pleurodeles waltl. Next base: position 901,459,127 of record NC_090450.1, read on the forward strand.
GGAGCGACCCTTGCCTAAGGGGTCCCTCCCCACCTAAAAAAAAAAAAAATCCCCAAAAAATGTATCCCTGGCGCCTAGAGGCTTCTGCCCCCTCTGGGCTAAGGGGTCGCTCCCCTTGCGTGACATTGGCAAAAAAAAAAAAAAAAAAATCCCTGGTGCCTAGTGGTTTCTGCCCCCCTTGGGGGCAGATTGACCTAACAAAGATTGGGCGAAATGGTCTAACTACAATTTTTTGAAATACGAAATGGGTCGCTCCCCATCTGAAAAACAACAACAAAAAAATCCCCGGTGCCTAGTGGTTTCTGCCCCTCTTGGGGGCAGATCAGCCTAATTAAAATATGCTGATCTGCCCCCCAGGGGGACAGAAATGGGCTAAAATAAATTTGCCTCCCAGGGGAGCAACCCTTGCCTAAGGGGTCGCTCCCCACCTCTTTAAAAAAAAAAAAAAAAAAAAAAAAAAAAAACTACAATTTTTTTTTATCCCTGGTGCCTAGATGTTTCTGACCCCCCCCCCAGGGTTGCTCGCCTTATGCCAATTTATTATATAAAATAAATCCCGGGTTTCTAGTGGGCATTTTAGCAGCCGGATCGCTTCGCAATCCGGCTGCTAAAATGCTCAGAGAGACTTCAAAGGGAAGGAAATTCATTTCCTACCCTTTGAAGCCTCTCAGGCCTCCTCCACGTGATCGGAAGAGAAATGCTGAGCATTTCTCTTCCGATCGCATGGGAGGAGGCCTCTGTGATGGTCAGCGCGCGATCGCGTGCTGACATCACAGGGGAGTGTGGGGGGGTCGGGGGCTGTCGGGGGTGTGTGTGCCCAGGACATAGTGGTTATGTTTTGGGCACACGAGCACTGTGCCGCAGGACGTAACAATTACGTCTGCGGCACAGAACCGGTTAAAGGTCCAGTGTCTTGCAGTTACTTGTGCTGCTTCAGACGCTCACCTGTTGGCAGAATCTGCAAGTGAGCTGCCTAACGCTCATCTAACCAGCAGCCGCCAAGCTAGTGGAGCAGATACAGGCCCTCTCCGCAGCTCATGCTCATGGCCCAGCCACGATTGATCCTGCAGGAGCCTCCACACACTTAAGGCTTCAAACACCTATGGGCCTCCAGCCGCAGCAAGCTGTGCCGTACCCAGGAGTCCCACAAGATGAGTGCCTTATGAATTCTTGCCATCCGGCACCATTTCCAGACCTTTCAGTGGCGCCCAGTCCTTCGCAACCAACTCAGTCACTGGGTCTGGTTGTGTGGCAATTCTGCAATGTTTGGTATCAGGGCCCGGTCCCTTTGTGCTGATATCCTCTTTTTGTAGTAGAGCACCGTTGATCTACCTCTGTCCTGCCCCAAGCCTCTGCTGGCTGCCATTTTGTTGAAGACTGCTATGCCGAATGCAATGTGGCCTTTCCTGTTACTAACCAGGAGGGGATTTCAAACGTTCAGACTTCATTCTCTGGACATCAGGGTGATTGCGGGGGCCAGATCTGTGATATGTTGGGATGGGGGCAGGTTATGGGGGGAAGAATGGGCCCAGATGGGATAGTTCAGCCAGGAGTGCCGCTACCTGCATCTCACAGCATCGGCGTCAGGCCATGGCGCCCCACAGAATCCCCAGTATTATCTTCGCCAACAGTCGAGCACTCATACACTGCTGCCACGTGAGACCTGAGTAACGTATTTATCCCCATCTGGCCAGACACCCTAGAGCTGTTCGGAGCAACTAGGGACAGTATCAGCGGTGAGGGCCTCTCTCCCTGGAGCAGCCAGGCCAATATTCAGCCCGACTTATCTTCCTCTCTATGGAGTCTCTGCCAGTACTTCCTCCAGGTGTAGGTGGTCAGTCAGTCCCACATTTCCACCACTCTATGGTGCACTACAACAAGTTTCCCATTGTCTGCTTGTGGGTTAGGCTCCCAATGCTAGAGATGAGCCAAAGCCTGTTCCTCCTTGGTGAGGTCCCTCTGTAGCCTTCGTCCGATACCGCTGACTCTCGACAGGCAGTCGCCCTGCACCCACAATGTTTAGAACCCCCCATTCTGTACCACGGCATGCTGTGGATTCCTAGTTGGATTTCAAGTATTCTGCCAGCACCTCATGAAGCTCCTCATGGAATACCGGATCTTGCAGTACCTCAGGGTGGAGACTCCACAATGGGACTGCTGGCCTCACAGTGTAATTTCCGTATTCCAGAAGTAATGGTGCATGAGCCGACAAACTGGGACTGATACTAAACCTTCCGAACATACAGTGCACACGCCTCAGTCACCAGAAATCTGTCCAACCAACTGTACGCCCTGTGTGTAACAAGAAAATACTTTGGCTGACAGATGCAGTTCATTCTAGATATCCCTGCAGCCCACTTTGTCCCTCAACTCTGCAAGCTTAGCTGTCATGTGTGGCTTAGTGCCAGGCAGAGGAGTGTCTGTCCAGCATGCCGTACAGCACACAGTTAGTCACCGCTCCATAAGATTGGCATTCCCACTTACTTGCATGAGCTCCCCTTCCACCACTGTTAAAACATTTTTTTTTAAATAATAATAAAAAAAAATAAAAAAAAGTGCCTTCATCTGTCTTAGGAGCTTGCCCGTTAAGGAGACAGACCTCCACCCGATCTAAAGTTCCATGGACAATGAGGAAATCCCGTTCAACATAAGCCCTTAAGCTACAAACCCAAAATGGAACTTGTGGTGCAATCCAAATGGAGACCCCTCAGGCATAACTGGAGTAAGCGGAGGAGAAAAACTGTCCTCTCCTCTTTTCTTGGAGCTTCTGAGCCTCTGCCTCAAATGAATGTCTCCTGCAACATGGCAATGTAGATGCTTCAAGACTCTGGAAACATCAAAGACAGGACCTCGCCAGGAAAAATAAAAAAAAGTTTATTTTAATGTGACACGGCTACTGTGACTTGCAGAGCCAAATTCAAGAGTCCCAATTTGCAGAACTTCAACACAATCTTTTATCCATAAAAACCACAAAGGCGTAACCAGGCGTGACATATATTGTCCAATCATTATTCGCCACCTGATGAATTTCTTGAATATTACAACTGAAACTCCAGCTAGGATTTCATAACATTGTATATAAGGTCAAATAGGCAAAACAGTTACAAAAGTTACAAAATGATGGCCTACGTGTGCCACATGATGATCAGGGGTACGTTCCACTTTGATAAACCATATGTGCACAGGGAGATAGATGTCTTAATATATTGCTCAAGCTAGCATGCAAGAGTATATCATTGTGCTGTTTTCTTGGCAGACCTTGCATCAAAACTGCATTCCAAGTATATATAAAAACAGTAAACATGGTTCTTCAGAGTTATCAACTTATCGTTTACTCTCTTATCATTGAGTATCGCAGGGCCAGGAAATCCAACATAGATTCCATTCCTGGTGAAAAAATTGCAATTCTTCAGCAACGTGAAACCCCAACCTGCATAGGTAGGCATTCACTATGTACCTTTTAACAAACTTGTTGAGGCCCGCACATTCTTTGTCACCATACGTACATGTCACCCCATGGGAATCCTGTAGTGTCTCCCGCTGTCCCACCCCTCAAGAGCGGGGACCTTCCCCCAACCCCACTGGCCCATCATGTTTCACTGTAGACACGTGATTTAGCGCCCAATCAACTTTATGCTGCAAAAAACTCAGAAAACATCTCATTCCAGTAACCCTGAAAGCCTCCCCCTGGGTAAGTCGTCCTCCTCCCCCCCCACCCCCCTCCCAAGCCCAGTTCTCGACGGGGACCATATTGTCCAAGGGGTCCAAGAGGAAGAGATCAAATGTGCACCCCCACCATCAGAAGTATAGTTATTTCTCAGCCCCGTTCGTGTCGGGAGAGTCCCAAGTTCTGCAACATCAGGGAATCAAGGCACCTTCCCCTCTGGAGTGTCATTGACCACTCCTGAGGCGCTCTCATTTGAGGCTGCCGACGTCACCAGCTCCACCATTGCTCTTGCCACCTCTCGTTGCAACCTGATTCTCCACATCCAGTGACTCGTTCCAGCAGACCACTATCTTCCCCCCGACCGCCTGGAATTGAACCTGCGACCACTCTCATGGCCTCCTCAGCACCAGTGCCAGTATCACGGCCTCCTCCTGGACCTCTGACCAGTCCCACACCTCTGGGGATGTGAAGAAATAAGAGCACCCATCATGGAGTACCTTGAGTTTTGCAGGGAGGAGGAGCATATTGGTAAGTCCCATCGCTTTGTTTGGAAGAGGGGCCCAGGCAGGAGAGGCAGCACAACTGCTCCACCACAAAGACCGTGGAGAGGGCAGTCCCTGATAGCACACGTCTGATTCATTGTTCCAGAAATCATTTGGCGGCATCCCCCACAACACTCTGGGGAAAGCCACAGAGCACAGATCACTGCAGTAGGAGTGACTATGGCTTGCATCTCCAACTTGGATGTCTGCGTGATTAACATGGCAACTGCAGAACAAAGATTGTTCACCTTGTTCTGAAGCATTTGGACCTGCTGTTCTGTTTCCAAGGAGCGCTCTGCCACCTTCCTGAGATGGACCCCTCACCCCCTGTGTGTTTGGTGGTCACTGGGTGTATTAATGTCCTTGCTCATCCTGCAAGTGGTTCCCCAACTAATCGTCAGAAGGTTCAGCTGGAAAGCTTTGCTCACCCCGAGTTACAATATCTGTGGGCAGATCAGTTGCCAGAAACTGCAGGCCCAATAGCAAAATAGACCAGGATTTCCAATGAACACCCACCCCAGGTATGCAGGAGCAAGGCAAGCAACCTAACAGCGACGCAACCCACCATTCATTCTCCCTCACCTCACCAAGTACTCAGCATCCTTCAACAGTGACGTCCCTCAAGTGTTGCTATGTGCCAGTGAGCATCATACCCCACTGCTGCACTCCGGAAGTACCAGTGTCTGCTCCCCCGCAGTGCACACGTGACTGGCTTTTGGCAGCTAGGGCAATGAAGTTGCTGGTGTTGTTGGGCTCCCTAAGCAGGCGCACACAGTCAACAGGCTGCCGACTGGTCTCCAGAAGCCCACACCTCTGCAGAGCAGTCCCTTTGTAGGGCAAGAAAATCAGGGGAGGATAGGGTACCCTCAGGACCCAGATCCCCAGTTGGCAGGAGCCGCCCCTCAGCTGTGCCCAATACCCTCCTTAAGGGGCTCTAAAGTGGCCTCTGAGCCCTCACTCACAGGCTCTGTATTGTCCACAAAGGCTGCAGTACCTCCTGTCAAGGCCTCCCACAATCTCAGCTGAGGTTTAAAAAAACAAAAACAAAGAGTTGTGCTCAGTCCACACGGGCCTCCTCAGCAGGTCTTCACTGTGTTGTGAAGGCTGCAGTCTGAGCGCTCAGCTCCACCACTGTGCGAGCCTCCGCCGTCTGTCAGCATCTCCCGCTGTGTTAGTCCACAGTAAGAGGAGTCCTACGTGCTGCTTAGATTGTGGCCGCAGCTGCAAACGCTGAAGCCATGTCCGTGGTATTGGTTTCAGTGCAGCCTTAGATGCACACCTCAACCACTGCATGAGCCCCGAGCGGGCTCCCCAGCACCCATGGCCCAGGGTCTACCCGCAGCAGACCGGCAACAGTCCACGGTCCATCACACAGATGCTCTGAAGTCCTCTCCCACCAAGAGTGTATTGCCTTGCCTTCCCCCAGGTGAACTCGGCTCTGGTGTTGCCGGCTTTCCCAGAGGCAGAGGAGTATACCTCTGTGTGTCCTGCAGCAATTGCTGTCCTCGCCGACTCTGAAATCAGTGGTGTTGCGGCAGGATGATGAAGGATATTGTTGGAAGGTGGGTAGCTCCCGTTTAGAGCTGGCAGGCGGCCACCTTGCCAGCCACGACCCATCACCCCCCCCCCCCCAATACAGTAAGCTTTTTACCTATCTAAGGGTACCTCAGTGCAAAAAACGAAAATGTTTATTTTTATCTGTAGTGTTAGCAGAATGGATCTGTATACCTGCATTTGAGCCTTGATGGTGGGCTGCTTTATGACACCTTACCTACCTGTTGCACATTGTGAATTTTTGCAGATTTTGATTTCTAACTTCGCTTCTCTGTAAACCATATGAGGGATGTTTATGTAAATTAACATATTTAATGGACATGTTCTTAAGTTATTTTTTTTGCTTTTCAGAAAAGTTAACAAGTGAGCTGCAAAGTCGAGAAAACAAATGCATGGCTATGTACAAGAAGCTCAGAAAGTGGCCAGAATGCAACGCACTTTCGAGAAAACTTTTACTGAAAAAGTAAGATGGTGTGCTGAATAAGTATTGTGGGTTAGTTAATGGCAGCTAAAAGCAATCCTTAAAGGCTGAATGGGTCAGTTAAGTGGAATGACAAGCTTAATCAGCAGGCTTCCTTCATCTAGAAAATAGCAGATGTATCCTTCTAAGACTCCTTTTTTTACGTATACTAATATTTCTGTCCTAAACTGTTTTAGGGCTTAAGTATTTTCCCTCCCTTCTGTATCATGATTGGATGATGGATAGCTTTTTTAATTAACTAAATATTAAAACATAAGATGAAAATTAAAAAGGTACCTAAAGTTTTGCAGCATAAATCCTTTTCTGGATTCAGATGCTGTGGATTATTCCACCATGTAGTGATTGGGTCTAAAATTCTCTTTTTTTTTTTTTTTTTTTTTGCCCCTCTTTTGGATGTCATCGACCAGCATTTGGTGTTTGGTCGTCCCCTACATGACGTCAGATGGCGCCCGGAAGATTCTGTGCGTAGTAGTCCTCTTCAGATTCTTTTTTTTCCGCCGTTGGGTCTGGAAGCAAAAGGCGGAGCTCTGAAGTTTCAGACAATGTTGAAAAAAATCAAGAGAAATCAAGGTTTCTTTTTGGGAAGATCTCTCAGAATGAGGGAAGTGATGAGCGACCAGGAGAAGGAGAGCGCATCCCCAATTTGGGATGCCGACAAAATCCATACTTGGCAGGGGACTGAAGCAAGGTAGGGGTCATGGAAAACGCCCCCATTTAAATTCTGCCCAAACTGCCACCACAAATTTGCCCAGCATGACCTGCACAAAATCTACAACCTCTGCCTGCTAAAGACCACAGGGACGAGGGCTGCGAGGCCTGTGTCGCTTTTGTACCCAAAACTCTCTGGCATGTCGAAGGCAGAGAGAGCAACACCACGCATCAGTGCAGTGCCAAAAACATCAGGAGTCGCTAAGGGAACTAGGCCTATCTAGCGACGAAGAACAGACTGGAGGCGCAGATTTGACCCACAGAGGGTCGGACATTGAACTCCCTGAGGGGAGACGCCAAGAAAAAATGCCCACCAAAGAAATTGACGAAGGACGTTGAAAGAAGACACGAAAAGGTAAAGAGCCTGCTGAAATAATTGGTGGAGAAAATCCCAGAGAAGTTGTACCACAAGGGAGTGCCATCGGCAAGAAAGCAACGATCGAAGGCCAGCCATGAACAAGAGTGCCCCACGGATCCTAGACCAGGGATACCGAAGAAGGCTGGGCACGGAAACAGGGAAAACCCTCCACGGGGAAGAAACCCAGAGGTCTTTGGAGGAAGAACAAGCAACGCTGAAGAAACGACCATCAATGACACAAGACAATGGCAGCGCTCCTGTAGTGAAAAAATGAGTTCAACGATGCACTAAAACAATTCAGAATTCCACCAAAACCCTTTACAAGCATGGACATGAAGGAGTAGGAGACTCCGCTCGAGGCACCGGCAACCCCCGAACCTCATGAAGAAGAGGTGAAAGAGGAATTCTACGGCCCGAAGGGGAGGAAGCAACAGGGAGTTCCGAGGGTGACTGGAATGACCTTGAAACGGAGAGCCCAGAAGAGGAGGTCAACAGCTACCACTTGAAGCCTTCCGTGATGAAATCATATGCTACAACAGCCTAGTGAAGAGGGCAGCGGACATATATGGAGTACACTTAGAAGAAGAGAAGCAAGACTCCTGCTTCCTATTGGAATCCCTCATGCCATCATGCAAGGCAAACCTTTATCTCCCCATGTTTCCTAGCATAGTAGACCAGGGCTAGGAGGCCTTCAAAGGGGGTAACATCAAGAGTGGAGAAAAAATACAAACCCTGCCCAAAGGACCCCAAATACATCCAAGGGAACACAGTGGCGGATTCTCATCGTCACAACGCAAGAAGGAGGGGCAATGAACTCACCTCCACAGGCTTCCTGCTTGAAAGATAAAGCAAGAGGCTGGACATAATAGGGAGAAAGATAGAGAGGGAAGCAGCAACACAATGGGGTTAAGCGAACTCCAACGCCCTCCCAGAAGGGGACAAGAAAAGGGCAAAGGCCATCATCCATGAAGGCAAAACCATGACCAACGCCTGCCTAAAATCGCTGCTGGATGCCTCCACACAGCCAGCAGACAAATGTGGACAGGGACAACCCTAAAGAGACATGCATGGCTCAGAACATCCAGTGTCAAGCCTGAGGTACAGGCCTTCATCATAAACAAGCCCTTCACTGAAGAGGCCTTATTTGGCCAAGAGGTGGATGAGTCCTTGCAACAGATCGAAAAGGACAACAAAACAGTAAAGACAATGTGGGCACTACAATACAGAGGCAGTTTCAGAAGGGGAGGAAACACTATCAGCAGACCCACCCGAAGGAAAGGAGAACCTTTGCGCCAGGGCAACAGCTGCAGCAAATTACCCCCCCCCCCTTAAAAAGGGGGAGTACTCAGCAAACTGGCCAACAGATAGGGTACCAGCAATGGCAACACCCCACAAGACAGCCCTTTCGAAGGAGAGGGGAGAGCAAGGGGTCAACCACCCAGAGGAGGAGGAACAGCCAAATTACTCAGGAATGCCCTGAAGCCTACACACAACACCGGTGGTGGGCAGATTAGCACAACACCCACAACAATAGGAAGAAATTATTACAGACAATTGGGTTTTAATTGTGGTACGCCATGGCTACTGTATAGAACTCTCAAACTGACCACCACTGAACCCTCCAAAGAAAAATAGATATCAGAGAACAGATATGGTACAGCTAAAGAAGGAAGTGAAAGAACTTGTGCAAAAACAAGCAATAGAAAGAGTGCCACAAGAGGAATTAAACAAGGGAAACCACTCACCCTACTTCCTGGTGCCAAAACAAAACCTCACACTAAGGCCAGTCCTGGACCTCAGATTCATAAACAAATTCATCCATACCAAACATTTCAAAATGACGATCCTAGAGTAGGTAATCCTACTCATGCAAAAGGGAGACTACATGGCAACCATAGACCTCTAGGGCGCCTATCTGCACATATCGTAAACTAGGCACACAAAAGATGTCGAAGATTCATACTCAAAGGGGTTCACCACCAATTCAAAGTCTTGCTCTTTGGAATAAAATCAGCACCAAGGGTTTTGACAAAATGCCTAGCCACAGTCACATTTCTAAGTAGGAGCGGTTTTACGCATACCCCTACCTGGACGACTGGCTAATATAGTCACATACAAAAGCAAAATGGCGAAGGGTTACCCAAAGAGTGATCACAACTCTACAGGGGCTAGGAATCAGCATAACTTACAAAAAAAATCATCCCCAAAACCATAGCAGGAAAAGATCTTCCTAGGAGCCAAACGGGAGGCAAGGAAAGCACATGCTTCTCCTACCTAGAGGAGAGTTCAGGCAATCGCAGAGCAAACTCTCTTCTACCAGAAGGGGTGACCTCGGACAGTGAGGACAGTCATGAAGCTAATGGGCATGATGGCATCATGCATCCCCCTCATAACCACATGCTACCATTCCAGAAATGGCTAGACAACAAACTAGCCCAAGAAATATGGAAGTACCACAAGGGATCAACTTACGAACAGTCCACCTACCAAGGAGGGACAGCATAGAGACAGACTAAGCAGACAGGAAAGCAGCATACATGAATGGGAGATAAAACAAGAGCCTAGAAAAAATCTTCAAGACTTGGGGCACACCTAACAATCAACTTGTTCGTATCAGCAGAAAGCAAAAAATGCTAACTCTTCGCCTTCAGGTTCTTACCACCAGTCAAAGGGGACTGCCCTGTCACTAAACTGGTCAGGGAGATTGGCCTACGCTTTTCCTGATTTCCATTATACCGAAGGTACTGGAAAAGGCCAGGGAACCAGGGACTAACCTCATTCTAATATCCCCTCAGAAGGACAGACAAGCATGGTTTTCAAACCTACTCAAACAGTCCAAGGGACAGATGATGAAGATCAAGGTGGAACGGGACCTACCCATAATTTAAAATGGGTGAGTGTTCCGGAACCAGCAACACTCAATCTAGAATTTTGACACCTAAACCTACCAGCTAAAACCATGGAGATACTAAAGAAGGCTAGGAAACCAACAACAAGAAAATGCTATGCATCAAAATGGAAAAGATACCTCCTATGGTGCACAGAGAATAATACCCTAGAAGCAATAGCTAGACAAGAAACAATAATAACCTATCTTATGGACCTGCTGGACAGCAGAATCAATTACTCTTCTTCAAGGTACACTTTGCGGCAGTTGTGGCCTATACCTGGGGAGCATTATGTAAAAAAATATATTTTCAGAGCACCTGTTATATGGAGGTTTCTAGAGGGACCCGAAAGAATTGCCCCTCCAAGAAGGGCTCCAACCCCAATGTGGAGCTTAAACAAAGTATTGACGCAGCTGATGACAGAACCATTTGAACCCATGCACAAAGCTGACGTTTACTGCCTTCCTGATAGCTATCACATTGCTACGAAGAGTAAGTGAGATTCAAGCGCTAACAATTCAGGAACCATAAATGCGAATTCACAAAGATAAGGTAGTTCTCAGAACAAACCTCCAATTCCTACCTAAAGTGGTGAGCAAATTCCACATCAACCAAACCATCCAGTTGCCAGTATTCTTTAGGAACCCACAAACAAAATTGGAAAGAAAATTACATACCTGCAATGTAAGGAGGGCACTGATACACTACTTAGAAGAGACCAAGCAGTTCTGTGAAGGGAACCAACTGTTTGTTTAAAAAGTCAAATCCAGTAAGGGATCCCCCTTCACAAAGGGGACTATTGCACGATGTATTGTGAAGACAATCCAAACATGCTACGCATCAGCTGGCAAAAACCTACCTCTCCTGCCAAAAGTACACTCAATGGGGAAAAAGGGCGCAACACTAGCATTCATGTCAGATGTGCCCATAGACACTATCTGGCAAGAGGCAAGATGGGTATCTCCACTCACAAAACAATGTGTGGATGTCCAAATGCATAAAGAAGCCCAAGTGGGACAGAAGGTACTACAGCACCTGTTTGCAAGCTCATCATTTCACCCCAACCAACCCAAATAAAGGGGAAACTGCTACACAATCTAATGCACAACATGTGAATCCAGAAAAGGATTCATGCTGCAAAACGTAATGGCTACTTACCAGTAGGAATATTTTTGCAGATTGAAGAGTTTTCTGGATTCACATGTGACCCACCGACCTCCCCAAGGGGGGAGGGGGGGTGGAGGGGGGAAGGGGAAGGGGGGGGAACAGGGGGGGAGGGGGGGGTGGAGGGGGAGGGGGAGGGGGGGTGGGGGGGCAGGGGGGGGAGGGGGATGAGGGGGAGGCGGGTGGGAGGGGGGGGGAGAGGGAGAGGGGGGAGGGGGGAGGGGGGAGGGGGGGACAATTCCGGTCGCATCCACTAGATGGTGGAATAATGCACAGCATGAGAATCCAGAAAACTCTTCAGGCTGCAAAACTACTCCTACTGGTAAGTGACCATTCAGTTATATGTCCCACCCCCAGAATATTTATAAGGTTTGACCTGCTGCAATTTCTTCAGGCTGCAGACTACTGAATTTACCTAGTGTGATAAAACTTCATATCACTTGTAATTCCGATCGCTGCACAAACTGAGGTTTGCCCAGAATTGGAAAGCAGTGGGGCCAGATATTTGGACCAACATTGTATCCCCCCAGACTCAGATTAGTTTATTTCCTTACTTGTATATCCTTAGCTTTCAATACTTGGTGAGAGCCTGATCTAATGCTACAGTGTTATCTAAATGTGCAAACACAAATTTAAAAATGCAACAGTTTTCTTCCCAAAATGGATAATCAATAATTCAAAGATCAAAAATAAATGTAAAAATGGATACGAGCATCAAGAGTTTATTACAGTCTTTACAAATATGACTGAGGAAGACTTGCTGTAGGAAAGTAGCCTCTTTCTAGCTTGGTTACCCCCACTTTTTGGCCTGTTTGTCAGTATGTTTGACTGTGTTCACGAGGGTCCTGCTAGCCAGGACACCAGTGACCGTGCCCTCTGCTCTCAATTTGGTTGCTGGTAAGGTTTCTTCCCACAATTGGCATACAGCCCCCCATCCTCCCATGTAAGTCCCTAGTATATGATAACTAGGTAGGGCATTGGGGTTCCAGGGGATCCCTATGGGCTGCAGCAGTTATTCTGCCACCCATAGGGAGCCCTTGCAAAAGGTTCTGCAGGCCTGCCATTGCAGCCTGCGTGAAATAGGTGCATGCACCAGTTTTTACTACAGGTCATCACACCAGGTCACTACAAGTCACCCCACAAACTCCAGATCCATGTTGCTGGACTTTGTGAGTGCGGGGATGCCATTTTAGCTGTGTACTGGACATAGGTCACTACCTATCCTATATCCAGCTGCATAATGGGAACTCTGAATCTGGGCATGTTTGGTATCAAACATGTTGGAATCATACCCCAATACTGTTGCAAGTAATGGAAGTATGATTTCATGCACTTTGGCGGCTCCTTGGAGGATCCCCCAGCATTGCTACTACCAGTCTTAGAAGGTTTTCTGGGCAGCCCAGCTGTTGCCACGCCTCAGAGAGGTTTCTGCCCTCCTGCCCCCTGATCTGATCAAGCCCAGGAAGGCAGAACAAAGGATTTCCTTCGGGACGGGGAGGTAACACCTCTTCCTTTGGAAATAGGTGTGACTGGCATGGGAGGGGGGTAGCCTCCCCAAGCCACTGGTTTGCTTTGAAGGGCACATTTAGTGCCCTCTGTGCATAAACCCTTCCACACTGGTTCAGGGACCCCCAGTCCCTGCTCTGGTGCGGTACTGGACAATGGAAAGGGGAGTGGCCACTCCCCTGTCCATCACCACCCCAGGGGTGGTGCCCAGAGCTCCTTCAGAGGGTCCCTGGGTTCTGCCATCTTGTTTGCAAGGTTGGCAGGGAACTCTGGGAGCATCTGAGTGGCTGGGCAGGTGACGTCAGAGCCCTCTCCTGATAGATGCTTACCTGGTTAGGTGACCAATCCCCCTCTCAGGGCTATTTAGGGTCTCTCTCTTGGGTGGGGTCCCCAGATTCGGCTGGCAAGATTACAGCAGGACTCATCTGCAACCTTCACTTTGATTTCTGGCCTCTGGAACTGTAACTGCAACCTCCAGGACCCGACAAGCTGCTTCCAAGAAGAAAGGATTCTTCAGCAACATTGTTTTAAGGGCTCCGGCCAGCTTTTCAACAATTTCCTCATTGTGCAGCCTCAGAAGACCGCAACTCTTCAGCCTGCACAAAAATAACAAATCTCCCTTGGAGTGAAGGAGTCACTCCCCTGCAACTGCAGGCACCCGTGACAAGCGGCGACTGGCTGCGTGGATCCCCTCTCCTGCTGAGCTATGTGGATCCTGCATTGTGGATGCTGGTCCGGAATAGTCCTCTTGGTCCTCTCTGACAGGCGTCCAACTTTGGTGGAGGTAAGCCTTTGCTTTCCCACGCAAGACAGCACCCATGTGTACCGCGTCTCTTCCAGCTGCCAAGGCTTGTTTGCTTCTCCTCCAAGGGATCTTCAGGTAGCGTGTAGCTCCAGCCACCAGCTCTCCATCCTGCAAAGCACAGCCTTCTGTGTGGCGCTCCTGCAGCGTGGGATCCTCTTTAGTAGTGCTGCATGGGCTGCTTCTGTGATTTCTCGGTCTCTGTCCTGTGGGGCTCCTGTGGGTGCTGCCTCTGCTCCTGTGGACTCTCTGTGATGCTGATTTTCCCCTGTGACTCCCCCTCCTGGTTCAATCCTCCTGGGGTTTGCTGCTCCCCGGCAGCACCTCTTTTCCACTAACCTAGAGTTTGCCTTTGCCAAGGCCTTTTGGTGGAAATCCCGCACCGACACCCGTCTGCAATCTTCCTGTATTACTTACCTCTGTGGTTTTTTTAGTACTCCCAGCTCCCCTCTACACAAAGTCAAATTTCTTTATTCTGCAGAATGCCATAAAAGTAAAAAAATTAAAACACAGTCACATTAAATATGAAGCAATATTCAACAGACATAATTCACAATTCCAGAATACAGGAAAAAAACTATTTACAAGTAGGAATGTCAAAATTCCTATAAAAGATGATACCTAACATGCAGTAGCGACATCATGATCAAATAGAATCTAATACAATTACATTTTTGATTAATAAACATCTGCTTCCACCAGTTCATATCGTTTCCTGATTGCAAAGGCTGATCTAATTTTTTTTAAAACAGAATAGCAAGTTTGAATTGATGGCAGTTTTTGAACGTACTTCAGTGCCTCTTTATAGGAGAAAATACATAATTTCCGTAAGAAATGTAGTATAAAAGTACATCTATGAGCCGAATAAAGTGAACAGAATAAAAGAAAGTAACACGTGCTTTGCTTGGAAGTGGTATGGCAAGGACAATATGTAAGTTCTTTTTACCAGTTACATTGCTTTGGAAAGGCCACTCTAAAATGTATCAAATTTAATCTAAATAAAACAAGAAGGGAATAAGATGAGGATCTCGGTAACCAAGTTAAATAAGGTTCCATCAGAAACGTAGTTGAGATCTGAACATATGAATCAAAGGTTTTCAAATTCAGAGCCCCCTGTAATCTCAGATTCATAATATACTCATGATATCGTGTTTTGACCAAAACCTTAGCATTTGAAGGTAGAGACTCTGAATGAGTGAACATACTCTCCAAGCCTATGTTCCGAAATGTAGTTTGCAGATAGGTAAGCCATGGGATTCTAATAAAATTGTCTAGTTGAATGCAGTCAGTCATATAATCTTGTGCCAGACTAGATGCGGAATTAGACCAAGATTTCAACCACAGTAAAAGAGGAGTAACACCAATCAAATCTTCAATATGCCATAAACCCAGTTCTTCCTAACAAATAATATTTGCTACATTCTTTCGTACCAGCAATAATCTATGAACAAATGTATTCTCTATGCGTTGAAGGGAATCTACTTTAGTCTGGCCCCACAGGCCCGCCCCATAAATAGTTGCTGATACACATTTCGCATTATAAAGCCTAACAATTTGATGAACTGACCTATGGCCTCGTTTGCAAGCAAAGCGAATAATTGCTTCCGAATTTCTCACCATTTGTTGGACCTTAATAGTTAGATGGGAATTCCATAACATGGAGGAGCTTGCTTACTAGCAAACCTAAATAGCAACAATCTTTGACTTTGTTTATTATGTTTCCACCCATAGTGAATTGCTTTAGATCTAGTATTTCGGGGGCCAACAGTCATGGCAAGTGTTTTCGTAAAATTTACTTTTAGATCTAGATCTTGCATAAAAATAGAAAGAGATCCAGTAGACCTTGAAGTCCGTTAGCTGTACAGGCAATTAAAACCGCATCATCCGCATACAAAAGTACAGAAGGATGTCTCAGTCCAATTCTAGGGAAATCCTTTTCATTTTTTTTAACTAAAAAATCATAAAGTCCATAAATATATAACAAAAATAAGAACAGTGCTAAAATACAGCTGTGTCTAACACCTCTCCTGGAGGGAAAAGAGGAGGATCTCTCACCATGCAAACCATACTGCACTGTAACCATTAAATCAGTATGTAATCGTTTAATTAATTCTAGAAGATTCCGGTCAACCCCCTGGGGATTCCATAATTGACCAGAGCTTCGCTCTATTTACCAAGTCAAAAGCACTTGATAAATCGATAAACGCCAAATGGATGGATTCTTTTCTAGCAATAACATATTTACTGAGTGTACGGTGCAGGTTCAACACTTGTTCCACTGTACCTAAACTAGGTCTAAAACCATATTGGATTGCGGAGAGGATCTTTGCCTTTGCTGCCCATTCTTCCAAAATCGCACTCCCCAATATCTTAGCAGTGGAATCAATAAGAGAGATTGGCCTATAGCAAGTTGGGTCTTGCCTGTCGCCCTTTTTAAAAATTGGAATAATAAGGGCCAATTTCCAGGAGGGGGGAATATAACTCTTTACTACGCTTCTCAGTACATTTGTAATTAAAGGGTCCCAGAAGTCCGGCATAGGCTTAGAGGTCAACAGGGACCCTGTCTGGGCCCGATGCTTTCCCAGGTCTCGATCGATTAATTGCTTTAATGACCTCATGTAACTCAAAAGACAAGTCTATTTTATTCAAGTTAGATTCCACAGGTCTCTTATCACTGCTTTCATCCCCCTCCGAAAAAATTTCACTATCAGATTGAAAAACTCTGGTAAAATGATTCACCCACACCGCTTCAGGTATCAAACAGTCATCATCTTTAGTATCCTGATCCATAAAATAAGGATGGTTTATCACCCTCCAGAATTTTGTAGTATCCTTCAATTCGGTGGCTACCAAAACCTCATCCCATGCTGTGTTTCTGATTTCATTTTTCCTCTCTAACAAGACTGCCTTATAATGACCCCTTGCCCTTCTAACTAAATCCCGGGAGAAAGGAATCGATCTGAGGGCTGTGTTTAGATCTCTGTGGGCAGTAGAACAAGCAGAGTTAAACCATCGGCTAACTACTGGGGCCCCAGAGGTTCTAACAGCCATCAGAGCCTCTGAAATAGCATGGCTTAGGTGCTCAAATTCTAATGCTAATCGGTCATGATTTTGATGTTGCAGCAAGCGTATGTTAATGGAGGCCAATTTTTGTTCAATGATTTTCTGATTGAAGGTTTTAGGATCAGCCTTTTCCTATTTCATACGTAGACCAGAATTTTTGTTAAAAGCAAAATACCTTCTCAATTCTCTATTAATAGATGCTAATTTTAAATTACAAGCAAGTTTACTACATAGAGGATTAGGATCGCTAGCACAATGCAGTATTATCTTAAAATCAGAAATTAAATCAAAATCAGAGGAGCTAATAAGGATATAATCGATAATACTCCCTTTGGAATTCTTCTTACTTTTTTCAGTAAGTGTGGCAGCCTTTTCCCTTGCGTATACAAGATCAAATTTGTAGATAAAAGAATTTAAAACTTCACCTTGTTTTGTGTGAACAAAATAAAATGATTTCTCTCTATTCTCAAAGGGGGTACAGCACCCATGTAAGGCTTCCGGGTTACATAATGGCATATTAAAATATCCTGCCCATATAATAATAGACTCATTATCCTGGAACTTATCACAGGAGTCCAGAAGATCTGTTATATCCTTAACACGTCCCGTCAGGTGCTCACATGGGTTGTTGTTATAAAAATTTATTAGCAATATACCCTTACTTCTCTCAGTCAATATGGTGACAACCAGATTAAAGATGCCTCCGTTTTGGGGAGTTGTAAGAAGACGAGAACCAAAAGACCCCCACTTGCCCTACCCGCTAGGGAGGGAATGGCAGGCTGATGAACAGAGTAATAACCATCCAAATAAAAGGGGTCCATTGACCCATGTCTCCTGCAAGCAAATAACATCATATGCAGATATGAATTCCTACCAAGTTTTTTGCCTTTGATTGAAGGCCTGCAATATTACAACAAAGTAAAGTAAGCGAGTTGGTCCCATCCCCTATCACCATTTCCTCACCAATACTGGCTGTTAACGGGGCATAAGGGACAATATCCGTCTCATCAGGCCTGTACTGTGGTGAAAGGGTATCCAGCCCAATACCCTCCACGACGCCCCCAACACCCTTATCCACATGTTAATTATTCTCATCTAGAGGGGTCAGAGTCTGTTGGTGTCTAAGAAAAGAGTTATTTGGCCGTGGTTGAAATTTGGCCGACCCTGAATTGCAATAGCGTTGTACTACTTTAGGGCTAACACGTGGGAGCGGTGGATCATAAAAGTAACTAAGAGGGTAAACATGAATCCCTTCTTCCTTCCTAGCGCAATAAAACAAGTCAGCCAACAGGCATTTTACTAAACAGGGGTTGGCAAAATTAATCACAACGCAGTCCCCCTTGTATGCTTTTCTTGAGGGACCAATCCAGTTTACTCTACGTGCCATAAGAATCTTACCATTCAGGTCTCTTTGATGTCTAGCTTTTGACCTTAACCAATGAGTACACTTCCTCATTAGTGCCTGAATGTCTTCTTTATGACAAGGATCTAAGTGGGGCACATTTGCTAGAACTAAAACATATGACATACATTCAGGTGGAAGTTGCAATGGCTCTTCTCTGATGGAAATATAATTAAAATGAGGAGCAGATGGAAGGCCTGCGTAAAATCCCTTTCCAGGCTCCAGAGAAGGGCTGCGCTCCAGAGATTTCACAAGTGGGGGTCCGTGTCCAGTTAAAGGTCTGGTCTGGGGTAAAACTTGGTCGTTTGGTGGAGGATTGTGCAAGGCTTCTTTCCTTTCTGGCACGGCCTCCTACAAATAAGGATTGTCCGTATTACTTGATCTTAAAACTGATTGAGACTTCATCCTAATCATACTAGAATGGAGATGATCCAGTTTTTTAGTTATCAGGGTAACAAGTTTCTCCTCCAAAACTGCACAGAATTGTTTAAATATAGACTCAATTGTGTATAATATCATCCTGTGAGACGTCCTTTTCTTCATTATTGGTTATGGGGATTTCCGGTGACACATCCGGAGCAACCATAAGAAATTTTTTCAAAAGTAAATGAGATTTCCTCATGGCCCCTGCATCGTCTTTAGTAGTTTTAGAACGGCCTCCCGCTCTTCTCTTTTTTTTTTTTTAATGGTGGGGCTGCCACAGAAGGACAGTCAGTGTTAGGCTCTTTATAAGTACTTAGGGCTCGTATACAGGCAAATTACGTGCCAGGCTAGTGAGTGTTGGTAGTAGTAGCTAACACAGGGCCCTGTACCCCTTGATTAGATTTAACAAGCACAGTAGGCTCACGAGGTGGTCTTTGGGAGGACTTGTGAACTGCCCCAATTTTTTCTTCAACCTGCAGTAGTTCAGTTTCAATAGCCCCAATAACAGAGGATAAATAACTGGAGATGGATGGTTGAATTTGAGGGCTCTGGGCACCTTCCCCCTTTGGCATACTGGTCTTCCTTTTACCCATTTAAAAAAAAAAGGACCACAGGGAATAAGACTCAAGAAAAATAGAGAGAAAACGGGACAAAACCTCCCTATAGATAGATGGCGGGCCTCCCAAATGTTAATCAGACAAAAAGGAACACAGTAACGCTGACCAGGATCTGCCAAGCACTGACCTTTTCACATTTACTTTTATCAAGAACTTTTGAGGCATATCCTTCTCCTGCTGTTCAGTTATTCGGATCCCGGTCCTCCAAAATGGCAAGTGGCAAACTTCAGGGGGGTGGCCCGGCCCGGCCTCTTCCGGTCGCTGACAGGCGAAGGACTGGACCGGGCGCGCGCGTCCCACGAATCGGGAACTCCTAAGGCGCTTTGAACGTGCTGGAATTGCTGGCCCCGCCCCCTAGGTTGGCGGTGTTTCTGGGGCACGGAGTCCCCTTGCAGGTGGCAGGCTGGAGGCGTCAGAACTACGATCCCGCGACACGAGAACTCCTAAGATGCTTTGAACGTGCTGGAATTGCTGGCCCCGACCCCTGGGTTGGCGGTGTTTCTGGGGCACGGAGTCACCTTGCAGGCGGCAGAACTTCGGTCCCGCGATGCGGGAACTCCTAAGGTGCTTTGAACGCACCAGAATTGCTGGCCCCGCCCTCTGGGTTGGCGGTGTTTCTGGGGCACGGAGTCCCCTTGCAGGCGGCAGGCTGGAGGTGGCAGAACTACACATTTTACTTTCCTAGGAGGGGATACCTTATTCGCATTCCATTATTTTTAGTATAAGGTTTGTGCTCCCCTTAAGGTCTATTGGTTATTACTATTTGCACTGTTTTCTAACCTTTTCTAAACCTATTTCTGATTACTTGTGTATATATTTAGCGTATTACTTACCTCTTAAGGGTGGTTTACCTGTCTAGTCTTTTGTGGTGATTTGTTCCAAAAATAAAGTACCTTTATTTTTGTACAACTGAGCGTTTTCTTTCATGTGTGTAAGTGTTGTGTGACTACAGTGGTATTGCATGAGCTTTGTATGTGTAGGAAGTTGGCTCTGTATGTGCTATTTCAAAGTAAGGAATAGCATGCACAGAGTCCAAGGGTTCCCCTTAGAGGTAAAATAGTGGTAAAAATAGATAATACTAATGCTCTATTTTGTGGTAGTGTGGTCGAGCAGTAGGCTTATCCAAGGAGTAGTGTTAAGCATTTGTTGTACATACACATAGACAATAAATGAGGTACACACACTCAGAGACAAATCCAGCCAATAGGTTTTGTATAGAAAAATATCTTTTCTTAGTTTATTTTAAGAACCACAGGTTCAAATTTAACTTGTAATATCTTGTTTGAAAGGTATTGCAGGTAAGTACATTAGGAACTTTGAATCATTTCAATTGCATGTATACTTTTCAAGTTATTGACAAATAGCTACTTTAAAAGTGGACACTTAGTGCAATTTTCACAGTTCCTGGGGGAGGTACGTTTTTGTTAGTTTTACCAGGTAAGTAAGACACTTACAGGGTTCAGTTCTTGGTCCAAGGTAGCCCACCGTTGGGGGTTCAGAGCGACCCCAAAGTTACCACACCAGCAGCCCAGGGCCGGTCAGGTGCAGAGTTCAAAGTGGTGCCCAAAACGCATAGGCTAGAATGGAGAGAAGGGGGTGCCCCGGTTCCGGTCTGCTTGCAGGTAAGTACCCGCGTCTTCAGAGGGCAGACCAGGGGGGTTTTGTAGGGCACCGGGGGGGACACAAGCCCACACAGAAATTTCACCCTCAGCAGCGCGGGGGCGGCCGGGTGCAGTGTAGAAACAAGCGTCGGGTTCGCAATGTTAGTCAATGAGAGATCAAGGGATCTCTTCAGCGCTGCAGGCAGGCAAGGGGGGGCTTCCTCGGGGAAACCTCCACTTGGGCAAGGGAGAGGGACTCCTGGGGGTCACTTCTGCAGTGAAAGTCCGGTCCTTCAGGTCCTGGGGGCTGCGGGTGCAGGGTCTTTTCCAGGCGTCGGGACTTAGGTTTCAGAGAGTCGCGGTCAGGGGAAGCCTCGGGATTCCCTCTGCAGGCGGCGCTGTGGGGGCTCAGGGGGGACAGGTTTTGGTACTCACAGTCGTAGAGTAGTCCGGGGGTCCTCCCTGAGGTGTTGGTTCTCCACCAGCCGAGTCGGGGTCGCCGGGTGCAGTGTTGCAAGTCTCACGCTTCTTGCGGGGAGATTGCAGGGTCTTTAAAGCTGCTCCTTGAAACAAAGTTGCAGTCTTTTTGGAGCAGGTCCGCTGTCCTCTGGAGTTTCTTGTCTTTTTCGAAGCAGGGCAGTCCTCAGAGGATTCAGAGGTCGCTGGTCCCTTGGAAGGCGTCGCTGGAGCAGAGTTCTTTGGAAGGCAGGAGACAGGCCGGTGAGTTTCTGGAGCCAAGGCAGTTGTCGTCTTCTGGTCTTCCTCTGCAGGGGTTTTCAGCTAGGCAGTCCTTCTTCTTGTAGTTTGCAGGAATCTAATTTTCTAGGGTTCAGGGTAGCCCTTAAATACTAAATTTAAGGGCGTGTTTAGGTCTGGGGGGTTAGTAGCCAATGGCTACTAGCCCTGAGGGTGGGTACACCCTCTTTGTGCCTCCTCCCAAGGGGAGGGGGTCACAATCCTAACCCTATTGGGGGAATCCTCCATCTGCAAGATGGAGGATTTCTAAAAGTTAGTCACTTCAGCTCAGGACACCTTAGGGGCTGTCCTGACTGGCCAGTGACTCCTCCTTGTTGCTTTCTTTGTTCCCTCCAGCCTTGCCGCCAAAAGTGGGGGCCGTGGCCGGAGGGGGCGGGCAACTCCACTAAGCTGGAGTGCCCTGCTGGGCTGTGACAAAGGGGTGAGCCTTTGAGGCTCACCGCCAGGTGTCACAGCTCCTGCCTGGGGGAGGTGTTAGCATCTCCACCCAGTGCAGGCTTTGTTACTGGCCTCAGAGTGACAAAGGCACTCTCCCCATGGGGCCAGCAACATGTCTCTGGTGTGGCAGGCTGCTGGAACTAGTCAGCCTACACAGACAGTCGGTTAAGTTTCAGGGGGCACCTCTAAGGTGCCCTCTGGGGTGTATTGTGCAATAAAATGTACACTGGCATCAGTGTGCATTTATTGTGCTGAGAAGTTTGATACCAAACTTCCCAGTTTTCAGTGTAGCCATTATGGTGCTGTGGAGTTCGTGTTTGACAGACTCCCAGACCATATACTCTTATGGCTACCCTGCACTTACAATGTCTAAGGTTTTGTTTAGACACTGTAGGGGTACCATGCTCATGCACTGGTACCCTCACCTATGGTATAGTGCACCCTGCCTTAGGGCTGTAAGGCCTGCTAGAGGGGTGTCTTACCTATACTGCATAGGCAGTGAGAGGCTGGCATGGCACCCTGAGGGGAGTGCCATGTCGACTTACTCGTTTTGTCCTCACTAGCACACACAAGCTGGCAAGCAGTGTGTCTGTGCTGAGTGAGAGGTCTCCAGGGTGGCATAAGACATGCTGCAGCCCTTAGAGACCTTCCTTGGCATCAGGGCCCTTGGTACTAGAAGTACCAGTTACAAGGGACTTATCTGGATGCCAGGGTCTGCCAATTGTGGATACAAAAGTACAGGTTAGGGAAGGAACACTGGTGCTGGGGCCTGGTTAGCAGGCCTCAGCACACTTTCAATTGTAAACATAGCATCAGCAAAGGCAAAAAGTCAGGGGGCAACCATGCCAAGGAGGCATTTCCTTACACAACCCCCCCCCCCCCCCCCCCCCCAAACGAAAGAGGATGAGACTAACCTTTCCCAAGAGAGTGTTCATTTTCTAAGTGGAAGAACCTGGAAAGGCCATCTGCATTGGCATGGGCAGTCCCAGGTCTGTGTTCCACTATAAAGTCCATTCCCTGTAGGGAGATGGACCACCTCAACAGTTTAGGATTTTCACCTTTCATTTGCATCAGCCATTTGAGAGGTCTGTGGTCAGTTTGAACTAGGAAGTGAGTCCCAAAGAGGTATGGTCTCAGCTTCTTCATGGACCAAACCACAGCAAAGGCCTCCCTCTCAATGGCACTCCAACGCTGCTCCCTGGGGAGTAACCTCCTGCTAATGAAAGCAACAGGCTGGTCAAGGCCATCATCATTTGTTTGGGACAGAACTGCCCCTATCCCATGTTCAGAGGCATCTGTCTGCACAATGAACTGCTTAGAATAATCTGGAGCTTTTAGAACTGGTGCTGAGCACATTGCTTGTTTCAGGGTGTCAAAGGCCTGTTGGCATTCCACAGTCCAGTTCACTTTCTTGGGCATTTTCTTGGAGGTGAGTTCAGTGAGGGCTGTCACAATGGATCCATATCCCTTCACAAACCTCCTGTAATACCCAGTCAAGCCAAGGAATGCCCTGACTTGAGTCTGGGTTTTTGGAGCTACCCAGTCCAGAATAGTCTGGATCTTGGGTTGGAGTGGCTGAACTTGGCCTCCACCTACAAGGTGGCCCAAGTAAACCACAGTTCCATGCCCTATCTGGCATTTGGATGCCTTGATAGAGAGGCCTGCAGATTGCAGAGCCTTCAAAACCTTCTTCAGGTGGACCAGGTGATCCTGCCAGGTGGAGCTAAAGACAGCAATATCATCAAGATAAGCTGTGCTAAAGGACTCCAAGCCAGCAAGGACTTGATTCACCAACCTTTGGAAGGTGGCAGGGGCATTCTTTAAACCAAAGGGCATAACAGTAAACTGATAATGCCCATCAGGTGTGGAGAATGCTGTTTTCTCTTTTGCTCCAGGTGCCATTTTTATTTGCCAGTACCCTGCTGTCAAGTCAAAGGTACTTAAGAATTTGGCAGCACCTAATTTATCTATGAGCTCATCAGCTCTAGGAATTGGATGAGCATCTGTCTTGGTGACAGAATTGAGCCCTCTGTAGTCAACACAAAACCTCATCTCTTTCTTTCCATCTTTGGTGTGAGGTTTGGGGACTAAGACCACTGGGCTAGCCCAGGGGCTGTCAGAGCGCTCAATTACTCCCAATTCCAGCATCTTGTGGACTTCCACCTTAATGCTTTCCTTAACATGGTCAGACTGTCTAAAGATTTTGTTTTTGACAGGCATGCTGTCTCCTGTGTCCACATCATGGGTACACAGGTGTGTCTGACCAGGGGTTAAGGAGAAGAGTTCAGGAAACTGTTGTAGGACTCTCCTACAATCAGCTTGCTGTTGGCCAGAGAGGGTGTCTGAGTAGATCACTCCATCTACTGAGCCATCTTTTGGGTCTGATGACAGAAGATCAGGGAGAGGTTCACTCTCTGCCTCCTGATCCTCATCTGTTACCATCAACAGATTTACATCAGCCCTGTCATGGAAGAGCTTAAGGCGGTTCACATGGATCACCCTCTTGGGGCTCCTGCTTGTGCCCAGGTCCACCAGGTAGGTGGCCTGACTCTTCCTTTCTAGCACTGGGTAAGGGCCACTCCATTTGTCCTGGAGTGCCCTGGGAGCCACAGGCTCCAGAACCCAGACTTTCTGCCCTGGTTGGAACTCAACCAGTGCAGCCTTTTGGTCATACCAAAACTTCTGGAGCTGTTGGCTGGCCTCAAGGTTTTTGGTTGCCTTTTCCATGTACTCTGCCATTCTAGAGCGAAGGCCAAGTACATAGTCCACTATGTCTTGTTTAGGCTCATGAAGAGGTCTCTCCCAGCCTTCTTTAACAAGAGCAAGTGGTCCCCTTACAGGATGACCAAACAGAAGTTCAAAGGGTGAGAATCCTACTCCCTTCTGTGGCACCTCTCTGTAAGCAAAAAGCAGACATGGCAAGAGGACATCCCATCTCCTTTTGAGTTTTTCTGGGAGCCCCATTGTAGGAAGTTGGCTCTGTATGCACTATTTCAAAGTAAGGAATAGTATGCACAGAGTCCAAGGGTTCCCCTTAGAGGTAAGATAGTGGCAAAAAGAGATAATACTAATGCTCTATTTTGTGGTAGTGTGGTCGAGCAGTAGGCTTATCCAAGGAGTAGTGTTAAGCATTTGTTGTACATACACATAGACAATAAATGAGGTACACACACTCAGAGACAAATCCAGCCAATAGGTTTTTGTATAGAAAAATATCTTTTCTTAGTTTATTTTAAGAACCACAGGTTCAAATTCTACATGTAATATCTCATTCGAAAGGTATTGCAGGTAAGTACTTTAGGAACTTCAAATCATCAAAATTGCATGTATACTTTTCAAGTTATTCACAAATAGCTGTTTTAAAAGTGGACACTTAGTGCAATTTTCACAGTTCCTAGGGGAGGTAAGTATTTGTTAGGTTAACCAGGTAAGTAAGACACTTACAGGGCTTAGTTCTTGGTCCAAGGTAGCCCACCGTTGGGGGTTCAGAGCAACCCCAAAGTCACCACACCAGCAGCTCAGGGCCGGTCAGGTGCAGAGTTCAAAGTGGTGCCCAAAACACATAGGCTAGAATGGAGAGAAGGGGGTGCCCCGGTTCCGGTCTGCTGGCAGGTAAGTACCCGCGTCTTCGGAGGGCAGACCAGAGGGGTTTTGTAGGACACCGGGGGGGACACAAGCCCACACAGAAATTTCACCCTCAGCGGCGCGGGGGCGGCCGGGTGCAGTGTAGAAACAGGCGTCGGGTTCGCAATGTTAGTCTATGAGAGATCTCGGGATCTCTTCAGCGCTGCAGGCAGGCAAGGGGGGGGTTCCTCGGGGAAACCTCCACTTGGGCAAGGGAGAGGGACTCCTGGGGGTCACTTCTCCAGTGAAAGTCCGGTCCTTCAGGTCCTGGGGGCTGCGGGTGCAGGGTCTCTCCCAGGCGTCGGGACTTTGGATTCAAAGAGTCGCGGTCAGGGGAAGCCTCGGGATTCCCTCTGCAGGCGGCGCTGTGGGGGCTCAGGGGGGACAGGTTTTGGTACTCACAGTATCAGAGTAGTCCTGGGGTCCCTCCTGAGGTGTTGGATCTCCACCAGTCGAGTCGGGGTCGCCGGGTGCAGTGTTGCAAGTCTCACGCTTCTTGCGGGGAGCTTGCAGGGTTCTTTCAAGGCTGCTGGAAACAAAGTTGCAGCCTTTCTTGGAGCAGGTCCGCTGTCCTCGGGAGTTTCTTGTCTTTTCGAAGCAGGGGCAGTCCTCAGAGGATGCCGAGGTCGCTGGTCCCTTTGGAAGGCGTCGCTGGAGCAGGATCTTTGGAAGGCAGGAGACAGGCCGGTGAGTTTCTGGAGCCAAGGCAGTTGTCGTCTTCTGGTCTTCCTCTGCAGGGGTTTTCAGCTAGGCAGTCCTTCTTCTTGTAGTTGCAGGAATCTAATTTTCTAGGGTTCAGGGTAGCCCTTAAATACTAAATTTAAGGGCGTGTTTAGGTCTGGGGGGTTAGTAGCCAATGGCTACTAGCCCTGAGGGTGGGTACACCCTCTTTGTGCCTCCTCCCAAGGGGAGGGGGACACAATCCTAACCCTATTGGGGGAATCCTCCATCTGCAAGATGGAGGATTTCTAAAAGTCAGAGTCAGCTCAGCTCAGGACACCTTAGGGGCTGTCCTGACTGGCCAGTGACTCCTCCTTGTTGCTTTCTTTGTTCCCTCCAGCCTTGCCGCCAAAAGTGGGGGCCGTGGCCGGAGGGGGCGGGCAACTCCACTAAGCTGGAGTGCCCTGCTGGGCTGTGACAAAGGGGTGAGCCTTTGAGGCTCACCGCCAGGTGTTAGCATCTCCACCCAGTGCAGGCTTTGTTACTGGCCTCAGAGTGACAAAGGCACTCTCCCCATGGGGCCAGCAACATGTCTCTAGTGTGGCAGGCTGCTGGAACCAGTCAGCCTACACAGATAGTTGGTTAAGTTTCAGGGGGCAC
The DNA here is from genome assembly GCF_031143425.1 of Pleurodeles waltl. Taxonomy (NCBI): domain Eukaryota; kingdom Metazoa; phylum Chordata; class Amphibia; order Caudata; family Salamandridae; genus Pleurodeles; species Pleurodeles waltl. Next base: position 901,486,041 of record NC_090450.1, read on the forward strand.
CTCTAAGGTGCCCTCTGGAGTGTATTTTGCAATAAAATGTACACTGGCATCAGTGTGCATTTATTGTGCTGAGAAGTTTGATACCAAACTTCCCAGTTTTCAGTGTAGCCATTATGGTGCTGTGGAGTTCGTGTAAAACAGACTCCCAGACCATATACTCTTATGGCTACCCTGCACTTACAATGTCTAAGGTTTTGTTTAGACACTGTAGGGGCACAGTGCTCATGCACTGGTACCCTCACCTATGGTATAGTGCACCCTGCCTTAGGGCTGTAAGGCCTGCTAGAGGGGTGTCTTACCTATACTGCATAGGCAGTGAGAGGCTGGCATGGCACCCTGAGGGGAGTGCCATGTCGACTTACTCATTTTGTTCTCACTAGCACACACAGGCTTGTAAGCAGTGTGTCTGTGCTGAGTGAGGGGTCTCTAGGGTGGCATAAGACATGCTGCAGCCCTTAGAGACCTTCCTTGGCATCAGGGCCCTTGGTACTAGAAGTACCAGTTACAAGGGACTTATCTGAATGCCAGGGTGTGCCAATTGTGGAGACAATGGTACATTTTAGGTGAAGGAACACTGGTGCTGGGGCCTGGTTAGCAGGGTCCCAGCACACTTCTCAGTCAAGTCAGCATCAGTATCAGGCAAAAAGTGGGGGGTAACTGCAACAGGGAGCCATTTCTTTACACAAGCCCCCCCCAGCCCACAGGCCAGGAGACTCAGCCCAAGCTGGGAGAGTCTTCCTAGTCTGTCAGGCGAGGAAGAGTAGGAGAAATAGGCTGGTTAGTTGCAGGGCCTACTCTGCCTTACATCCTTCTGTTCAGGTCATTCCCTTTGGGGAACTGACCCACTTCCACAGTGATAGGACCTAGTCTGAATTGCCTCTTGTCTGCCTCTTCAATGTCTCCACCCATTCTTTCTATTTTGGTCTTAGAGGTATCCACCTCTGCTAACCTTATCTTGGCCAGGGTTACCCCTAGCTTACCCAGAGAGGTTACCCAGAGCTGGAGTAACCCCACCATGACCAATAGGGTCAAGGGGCCTAACTTGCTATTTGGCATGGGGCCAGACCACCATGCTAAGGATAGTGCAGCCATAAAGGCCGACACCCAGCAGAGGCCACTGACAGCTGTCAGTGCCCAGAACCACACCTTTAGCTCTTCACCTAAAAGGGAAGGGGCTAAGTTACAGGCTTCTTTGGGTTCAGGTTGCCTGTCTGCTGTATTGGAGTGGGGGGTTACCACATCTTGTAGTAAACACCCTTCTTCCACTCTTTCTTCTGTTAGCTGAGGAGCCACCCACTCAGGTTTAACAGTTGCCTGACTAGCCAGGACTTCTTGTGGGTCAGGTTGGACTTTATCAGGGCCATTTTTGGAGTTCTCCCCTACTGGAGCAGAATCTCCTTGGCTTGCTGTAACCTTGGCTAAAGGTTGTCCACCCTTCCTACTCTGTTTTCTTTTCTTCTTCTTCTGGGGCCTGCTTGCATTTACTGCAGAGGCAGGACTTCCAGAATCCTTGGGAGAGGACTGGCACTGGACCAGTTCCTCTCTTGGGCTCTGACTAACCTCTGGGTAGTCATTTCCAAGGAGACAATCAAGGGGGAGGTCTGTACTGACTACTACCCTTCTCCAGCTAAGAGTGCCACCCACTTCTATGGGCACTAAAGCCACAGGCCTCTTAGTGCCCCTGTCTAGGCTAACTCTTACCCTGGCAGTCTCACCTGGGATGTACTGGTTTGAGAGCACCAGCCTGTCATGCACAATAGTGTGACTGGCACAAGTGTCTCTCAGGGCAGTGGTTGGGATTCCATTCACCAGTAGGTGGTGGAAGTGTCTACTTCCCTCTGGAATCTCCAACTCACCTGTTGGGCCCTGTTTCCAGTTGAAGGCTAGGAAGACCTCCTCATCTGAGGAGTCATCTCCCATGGCTACACTGGTTACCCCAGGAATTTTGTTCTGGGGTTTGTTTTTGGGACAAGAAGTGTCCTTGGTGTGGTGCCCAGACTGTTTACAGTTGTGGCACCATGCCTTAGTGGCATCCCAGTTCTTACCCTGGTACCCACCTTTGTTTTGGGTTGTGTCTTGGGGCCCACCCACCTGTTCTGGTTTTTGGGGGCCTACAGAGGACTCTTTTTCTTTGTTTCTAGTGTCACCCACTTTCTCCTGGGGAGTTTTTGTAACCCCTTTCTTTTGGTCACCCCCAGTGGAAGTTTTGGTTACCCTAGTCTTGACCCAGTGGTCTGCCTTCTTTCCCAATTCTTGGGGAGAAATTGGACCTAGGTCTTCCAGATACTGATGCAACTTTTCATTGAAGCAGTTACTTAAAATGTGTTCTCTCATAAACAAATTATAAAGCCCAACATAGTCACACACTTCATTTCCAGTTAACCAACCATCTAGTGTTTTTACTGAGTAGTCTACAAAATCAACCCAGGTCTGGCTCGAGGATTTTTGAGCCCCCCTGAATCTAATTCTATACTCCTCAGTGGAGAATCCAAAGCCCTCAATCAGGGTACCCTTCATGAGGTCATAAGATTCTGCATCTTTTCCAGAGAGTGTGAGGAGTCTATCCCTACACTTTCCAGTGAACATTTCCCAAAGGAGAGCACCCCAGTGAGATCTGTTCACTTTTCTGGTTACACAAGCCCTCTCAAAAGCTGTGAACCATTTGGTCATGTCATCACCATCTTCATATTTTGTTACAATCCCTTTGGGGATTTTTAGGATGTCAGGAGAATCTCTGACCCTATTTAAGTGGCTGCCACCATTGATGGGACCTAGGCCCATCTCTTTTCTTTCCCTTTCTATGGCTAGGAGCTGCTTTTCCAAAGCCAATCTTTTGACCATCCTGGCTAACAGGGGGTCATCTTCACTGAGAGCATCCTCAGTGATTTCAGAAATGCTGGACCCTCCTGTGAGGGAAGCAACATTTCTGACTATCATTTTTGGAGACAGGGCTTGAGAGGCCCTGGTCTCCCTATTTAGGACTGGAAGGGGGGAATTGCCCTCCAAGTCACTAATTTCTTCCTCTGTGAAGTCATCCTCAGAGGGGTTGGCTTTTTCAAACTCTGCCAACAGCTCCTGGAGCTGAATTTTGGTAGGTCTGGAGCCAATGGTTATTTTCTTTATATTACAGAGAGACCTTAGTTCCCTCATCTTAAGATGGAGGTAAGGTGTGGTGTCGAGTTCCACCACCTGCATCTCTGTATCAGACATTATTCTGCTAAGAGTTGGAATACTTTTTTAAGAATCTAAAACTGTTTCTAGAATCTAATTCAAACTTTTAACAAACTTTTAAACTCTAAAAAGACAATGCTAAACAGGGACTTAACACACAAGGCCCTAGCAGGACTTTTAAGAATTTAGAAAAATTTCAAATTGCAAAAATGAATTTCTAATGACAATTTTGGAATTTGTCGTGTGATCAGGTATTGGCTGAGTAGTCCAGCAAATGCAAAGTCTTGTACCCCACCGCTGATCCACCAATGTAGGAAGTTGGCTCTGTATGCACTATTTCAAAGTAAGGAATAGTATGCACAGAGTCCAAGGGTTCCCCTTAGAGGTAAGATAGTGGCAAAAAGAGATAATACTAATGCTCTATTTTGTGGTAGTGTGGTCGAGCAGTAGGCTTATCCAAGGAGTAGTGTTAAGCATTTGTTGTACATACACATAGACAATAAATGAGGTACACACACTCAGAGACAAATCCAGCCAATAGGTTTTTGTATAGAAAAATATCTTTTCTTAGTTTATTTTAAGAACCACAGGTTCAAATTCTACATGTAATATCTCATTCGAAAGGTATTGCAGGTAAGTACTTTAGGAACTTCAAATCATCAAAATTGCATGTATACTTTTCAAGTTATTCACAAATAGCTGTTTTAAAAGTGGACACTTAGTGCAATTTTCACAGTTCCTAGGGGAGGTAAGTATTTGTTAGGTTAACCAGGTAAGTAAGACACTTACAGGGCTTAGTTCTTGGTCCAAGGTAGCCCACCGTTGGGGGTTCAGAGCAACCCCAAAGTCACCACACCAGCAGCTCAGGGCCGGTCAGGTGCAGAGTTCAAAGTGGTGCCCAAAACACATAGGCTAGAATGGAGAGAAGGGGGTGCCCCGGTTCCGGTCTGCTGGCAGGTAAGTACCCGCGTCTTCGGAGGGCAGGCCAGAGGGGTTTTGTAGGGCACCGGGGGGGACACAAGCCCACACAGAAATTTCACCCTCAGCGGCGCGGGGGCGGCCGGGTGCAGTGTAGGAACAGGCGTCGGGTTCGCAATGTTAGTCTATGAGAGATCTCGGGATCTCTTCAGCGCTGCAGGCAGGCAAGGGGGGGGTTCCTCGGGGAAACCTCCACTTGGGCAAGGGAGAGGGACTCCTGGGGGTCACTTCTCCAGTGAAAGTCCGGTCCTTCAGGTCCTGGGGGCTGCGGGTGCAGGGTCTCTCCCAGGCGTCGGGACTTTGGATTCAAAGAGTCGCGGTCAGGGGAAGCCTCGGGATTCCCTCTGCAGGCGGCGCTGTGGGGGCTCAGGGGGGACAGGTTTTGGTACTCGCAGTATCAGAGTAGTCCTGGGGTCCCTCCTGAGGTGTTGGATCTCCACCAGTCGAGTCGGGGTCGCCGGGTGCAGTGTTGCAAGTCTCACGCTTCTTGCGGGGAGCTTGCAGGGTTCTTTCAAGGCTGCTGGAAACAAAGTTGCAGCCTTTCTTGGAGCAGGTCCGCTGTCCTCGGGAGTTTCTTGTCTTTTCGAAGCAGGGGCAGTCCTCAGAGGATGTCGAGGTCGCTGGTCCCTTTGGAAGGCGTCGCTGGAGCAGGATCTTTGGAAGGCAGGAGACAGGCCGGTGAGTTTCTGGAGCCAAGGCAGTTGTCGTCTTCTGGTCTTCCTCTGCAGGGGTTTTCAGCTAGGCAGTCCTTCTTCTTGTAGTTGCAGGAATCTAATTTTCTAGGGTTCAGGGTAGCCCTTAAATACTAAATTTAAGGGCGTGTTTAGGTCTGGGGGGTTAGTAGCCAATGGCTACTAGCCCTGAGGGTGGGTACACCCTCTTTGTGCCTCCTCCCAAGGGGAGGGGGACACAATCCTAACCCTATTGGGGGAATCCTCCATCTGCAAGATGGAGGATTTCTAAAAGTCAGAGTCACCTCAGCTCAGGACACCTTAGGGGCTGTCCTGACTGGCCAGTGACTCCTCCTTGTTGCTTTCTTTGTTCCCTCCAGCCTTGCCGCCAAAAGTGGGGGCCGTGGCCGGAGGGGGCGGGCAACTCCACTAAGCTGGAGTGCCCTGCTGGGCTGTGACAAAGGGGTGAGCCTTTGAGGCTCACCGCCAGGTGTTACAGCTCCTGCCTGGGGGAGGTGTTAGCATCTCCACCCAGTGCAGGCTTTGTTACTGGCCTCAGAGTGACAAAGGCACTCTCCCCATGGGGCCAGCAACATGTCTCTAGTGTGGCAGGCTGCTGGAACCAGTCAGCCTACACAGATAGTTGGTTAAGTTTCAGGGGGCACCTCTAAGGTGCCCTCTGGGGTGTATTTTGCAATAAAATGTACACTGGCATCAGTGTGCATTTATTGTGCTGAGAAGTTTGATACCAAACTTCCCAGTTTTCAGTGTAGCCATTATGGTGCTGTGGAGTTCGTGTAAAACAGACTCCCAGACCATATACTCTTATGGCTACCCTGCACTTACAATGTCTAAGGTTTTGTTTAGACACTGTAGGGGCACAGTGCTCATGCACTGGTACCCTCACCTATGGTATAGTGCACCCTGCCTTTGGGCTGTAAGGCCTGCTAGAGGGGTGTCTTACCTATACTGCATAGGCAGTGAGAGGCTGGCATGGCACCCTGAGGGGAGTGCCATGTCGACTTACTCATTTTGTTCTCACTAGCACACACAGGCTTGTAAGCAGTGTGTCTGTGCTGAGTGAGGGGTCTCTAGGGTGGCATAAGACATGCTGCAGCCCTTAGAGACCTTCCTTGGCATCAGGGCCCTTGGTACTAGAAGTACCAGTTACAAGGGACTTATCTGAATGCCAGGGTGTGCCAATTGTGGAGACAATGGTACATTTTAGGTGAAGGAACACTGGTGCTGGGGCCTGGTTAGCAGGGTCCCAGCACACTTCTCAGTCAAGTCAGCATCAGTATCAGGCAAAAAGTGGGGGGTAACTGCAACAGGGAGCCATTTCTTTACACCCATGATCATGCCTTTTAATGTCTTGTTGAATCTCTCAACTAAGCCATTAGTTTGTGGATGGTATGGTGTAGTGAATTTGTAAGTCACTCCACACTCATTCCACATGTGTTTTAGGTATGCTGACATGAAGTTGGTACCTCTGTCAGACACCACCTCCTTAGGGAAACCCACTCTGGTAAAGATACCAATGAGGGCCTTGGCTACTGCAGGGGCAGTAGTTGACCTAAGGGGAATAGCTTCAGGATACCTAGTAGCATGATCCACTACTACTAGGATGTACATATTTCCTGAGGCTGTGGGAGGTTCCAGTGGACCAACTATGTCCACACCCACTCTTTCAAAGGGGACCCCCACCACTGGAAGTGGAATGAGGGGGGCCTTTGGGTGCCCACCTGTCTTACCACTGGATTGACAGGTGGGGCAGGAGAGGCAAAACTCCTTAACCTTCTGGGACATATTGGGCCAGTAGAAGTGGTTGACTAACCTCTCCCACGTCTTGGTTTGTCCCAAATGCCCAGCAAGGGGAATATCATGGGCTAAGGTCAGAATAAACTCTCTGAACGACTGAGGCACTACCACTCTCCTAGTGGCACCAGGTTTGGGGTCTCTGGCCTCAGTGTACAGGAGTCCATCTTCCCAATAGACCCTATGTGTTCCATTTTTCTTGCCCTTGGACTCTTCAGCAGCTTGCTGCCTAAGGCCTTCAAGAGAGGGACAGGTTTCTTGTCCCTTACACAGCTCCTCCCTTGAGGGTCCACCTGGGCCTAAGAGCTCAACCTGATAAGGTTCAAGCTCCAAAGGCTCAGTTCCCTCAGAGGGCAGAACTTCTTCCTCAGAAGAGAGGTTCTCTTTTTCTGACTGTGTTGCAGTTGGTTTCCCAACTGACTTTCCCTTTCTCTTGGTAGGCTGGGCCATTTTTCCAGACTCCAGCTCTACTTTTTCACCCTGTGCCTTGCATTGTGCTCTTGTTTTTACACACACCAGTTCAGGGATACCCAGCATGGCTGCATGGGTTTTTAGCTCTACCTCAGCCCATGCTGAGGACTCCAGGTCATTTCCAAGCAGACAGTCTACTGGGATGTTTGAGGAGACCACCACCTGTTTCAGGCCATTGACCCCTCCCCATTCTAAAGTTACCATTGCCATGGGATGTGCTTTAGTTTGATTGTCAGCATTGGTGACTGTATAAGTTTTTCCAGTCAGGTATTGGCCAGGGGAAACAAGTTTCTCTGTCACCATGGTGACACTGGCACCTGTATCCCTCAGGCCCTCTACACTTGTCCCATTAATAAAGAGCTGCTGCCTGTATTTTTGCATGTTAGGGGGCCAGGTAGCTAGTGTGGCTAAATCCACCCCACCCTCAGAGACTAGAGTAGCTTCAGTGTGGACCCTGATTTGCTCTGGGCACACTGTTGATCCCACTTGTAGACTAGCCATTCCAGTGTTACCTGGATTGGAGTTTGGAGTGGAACTTTTCTTGGGACAGGCCTTGTCTCCAGTTTGGTGTCCAGACTGACTACAGTTTCGACACCAGGCCTTTTTGGGATCAAAGTTTTTACCCTTGTACCCAGGATTGTTTTGTGAAGAGGCTCTGGGCCCACCCTCCTGTGCAGGTTTTTGGGGGCCTGTAGAAGACTCTTTACTATTTTTATTTTTGGCTGTCTCACCACCTTTCCCCTGGGGAGGTTTTGTGACCCCTTTCTTTTGGTCACCCCCTGTGGAAGTTTTGGACACCCTTGTCTTGACCCAATGGTCCGCCTTCTTTCCCAATTCTTGGGGAGAAATTGGTCCTAGGTCTACCAGATGCTGATCTGTTTATCATTGAAACAATTACTTAACAGGTGTTCTTTCACAAATAAATTGTACAGCCCATCATAATTACTTACACCACTGCCTTGAATCCAACCATCTAGTGTTTTTACTGAGTAGTCTACAAAGTCAACCCAGGTCTGGCTCGAGGATTTTTGAGCCCCCCTGAATCTAATCCTATACTCCTCAGTGGAGAATCCAAAGCCCTCAATCAGGGTACCCTTCATGAGGTCATAAGATTCTGCATCTTTTCCAGAGAGTGTGAGGAGTCTATCCCTACACTTTCCTGTGAACATTTCCCAAAGGAGAGCACCCCAGTGAGATCTGTTCACTTTTCTGGTTACACAAGCCCTCTCAAAAGCTGTGAACCATTTGGTGATGTCATCACCATCTTCATATTTAGTTACAATCCCTTTAGGGATTTTCAACATGTCAGGAGAATCTCTGACCCTATTTATGTTGCTGCCACCATTGATGGGTCCTAGGCCCATCTCTTGTCTTTCCCTCTCTATGGCTAGGATCTGTTTTTCCAAAGCCAATCTTTTGGCCATCCTGGCTAACTGGATGTCCTCTTCACTGGAGTTATCTTCAGTGATTTCAGAGAGGCTGGACCCTCCTGTGAGGGAGCCAGCATTTCTGACTACTATTTTTGGAGTCAGGGTTTGAGAGACCCTGTTCTCCCTAAATAGGACTGGTAGGGGGGAATTTTCCTCCAAGTCACTATCCTCTTCCTCTGAGTTGCCACCCTCAGAGGGGTTGGTCTTTTCAAACTCTGCCAAAAGCTCCTGGAGCTGTATTTTGGTAGGTTTGGGGCCTATGGTTATTTTCTTTAGTTTACAGAGTGACCTTAGCTCTCTCATCTGTAGATGGAGGTAAGGTGTGGTGTCGAGTTCTACCACAGCCACATCTGTGCTAGACATTTTGCTTCTAAAAGTTGGAATACTTTTTAAGAATCTAAAACTGGTTCTAGAATCTAATTCAAACTTTTACAAACTTTTAAACTCTAAAAGAAATGCTAAACAGGATCTAACACAAGGCCCTAGCAGGTCTTTTAAGAATTTAGAAAACTTTTCAAATTGCAAAAATCAATTTCTAATGACAATTTTGGAATTTGTTGTGTGATCAGGTATTGGCTGAGTAGTCCAGCAAATGCAAAGTCTTGTACCCCACCGCTGATCCACCAATGTAGGAAGTTGGCTCTGTATGTGCTATTTCAAAGTAAGGAATAGCATGCACAGAGTCCAATGGTTCCCCTTAGAGGTAAAATAGTGGTAAAAATAGATAATACTAATGCTCTATTTTGTGGTAGTGTGGTCGAGCAGTAGGCTTATCCAAGGAGTAGTGTTAAGCATTTGTTGTACATACACATAGACAATAAATGAGGTACACACACTCAGAGACAAATCCAGCCAATAGGTTTTGTATAGAAAAATATCTTTTCTTAGTTTATTTTAAGAACCACAGGTTCAAATTTAACATGTAATATCTTGTTTGAAAGGTATTGCAGGTAAGTACATTAGGAACTTTGAATCATTTCAATTGCATGTATACTTTTCAAGTTATTGACAAATAGCTACTTTAAAAGTGGACACAGTGCAATTTTCACAGTTCCTGGGGGAGGTACGTTTTTGTTAGTTTTACCAGGTAAGTAAGACACTTACAGGGTTCAGTTCTTGGTCCAAGGTAGCCCACCGTTGGGGGTTCAGAGCGACCCCAAAGTTACCACACCAGCAGCTCAGGGCCGGTCAGGTGCAGAGTTCAAAGTGGTGCCCAAAACACATAGGCTAGAATGGAGAGAAGGGGGTGCCCCGGTTCCGGTCTGCTTGCAGGTAAGTACCCGCGTCTTCAGAGGGCAGACCAGGGGGGTTTTGTAGGGCACCGGGGGGGACACAAGCCCACACAGAAATTTCACCCTCAGCAGCGCGGGGGCGGCCGGGTGCAGTGTAGAAACAAGCGTCGGGTTCGCAATGTTAGTCAATGAGAGATCAAGGGATCTCTTCAGCGCTGCAGGCAGGCAAGGGGGGCTTCCTCGGGGAAACCTCCACTTGGGCAAGGGAGAGGGACTCCTCGGGGTCACTTCTGCAGTGAAAGTCCGGTCCTTCAGGTCCTGGGGGCTGCGGGTGCAGGGTCTTTTCCAGGCGTCGGGACTTAGGTTTCAGAGAGTCGCGGTCAGGGGAAGCCTCGGGATTCCCTCTGCAGGCGGCGCTGTGGGGGCTCAGGGGGGACAGGTTTTGGTACTCACAGTCGTAGAGTAGTCCGGGGGTCCTCCCTGAGGTGTTGGTTCTCCACCAGCCGAGTCTGGGTCGCCGGGTGCAGTGTTGCAAGTCTCACGCTTCTTGCGGGGAGATTGCAGGGTCTTTAAAGCTGCTCCTTGAAACAAAGTTGCAGTCTTTTTGGAGCAGGTCCGCTGTCCTCGGGAGTTTCTTGTCTTTTTCGAAGCAGGGCAGTCCTCAGAGGATTCAGAGGTCGCTGGTCCCTTGGAAGGCGTTGCTGGAGCAGAGTTCTTTGGAAGGCAGGAGACAGGCCGGTGAGTTTCTGGAGCCAAGGCAGTTGTCGTCTTCTGGTCTTCCTCTGCAGGGGTTTTCAGCTAGGCAGTCCTTCTTCTTGTAGTTTGCAGGAATCTAATTTTCTAGGGTTCAGGGTAGCCCTTAAATACTAAATTTAAGGGCGTGTTTAGGTCTGGGGGGTTAGTAGCCAATGGCTACTAGCCCTGAGGGTGGGTACACCCTCTTTGTGCCTCCTCCCAAGGGGAGGGGGTCACAATCCTAACCCTATTGGGGGAATCCTCCATCTGCAAGATGGAGGATTTCTAAAAGTTAGAGTCACTTCAGCTCAGGACACCTTAGGGGCTGTCCTGACTGGCCAGTGACTCCTCCTTGTTGCTTTCTTTGTTCCCTCCAGCCTTGCCGCCAAAAGTGGGGGCCGTGGCCGGAGGGGGCGGGCAACTCCACTAAGCTGGAGTGCCCTGCTGGGCTGTGACAAAGGGGTGAGCCTTTGAGGCTCACCGCCAGGTGTCACAGCTCCTGCCTGGGGGAGGTGTTAGCATCTCCACCCAGTGCAGGCTTTGTTACTGGCCTCAGAGTGACAAAGGCACTCTCCCCATGGGGCCAGCAACATGTCTCTGGTGTGGCAGGCTGCTGGAACTAGTCAGCCTACACAGACAGTCGGTTAAGTTTCAGGGGGCACCTCTAAGGTGCCCTCTGGGGTGTATTGTGCAATAAAATGTACACTGGCATCAGTGTGCATTTATTGTGCTGAGAAGTTTGATACCAAACTTCCCAGTTTTCAGTGTAGCCATTATGGTGCTGTGGAGTTCGTGTTTGACAGACTCCCAGACCATATACTCTTATGGCTACCCTGCACTTACAATGTCTAAGGTTTTGTTTAGACACTGTAGGGGTACCATGCTCATGCACTGGTACCCTCACCTATGGTATAGTGCACCCTGCCTTAGGGCTGTAAGGCCTGCTAGAGGGGTGTCTTACCTATACTGCATAGGCAGTGAGAGGCTGGCATGGCACCCTGAGGGGAGTGCCATGTCGACTTACTCGTTTTGTCCTCACTAGCACACACAAGCTGGCAAGCAGTGTGTCTGTGCTGAGTGAGAGGTCTCCAGGGTGGCATAAGACATGCTGCAGCCCTTAGAGACCTTCCTTGGCATCAGGGCCCTTGGTACTAGAAGTACCAGTTACAAGGGACTTATCTGGATGCCAGGGTCTGCCAATTGTGGATACAAAAGTACAGGTTAGGGAAAGAACACTGGTGCTGGGGCCTGGTTAGCAGGCCTCAGCACACTTTCAATTGTAAACATAGCATCAGCAAAGGCAAAAAGTCAGGGGGCAACCATGCCAAGGAGGCATTTCCTTACAGTATGTCTCCTAGATAAGCCTTGGCTGCTCATCCACAGCTACCTCTAGAGAGCCTTGCTTCTAGACACTGCCTACATTTCACTAAGAGGTGATACCTGGACACTACACACCAGGCCAGCTTCCTACACTTGCGTTTAAAAAAAAAAAAAAAAAAGTTGAATGTAATGTCACATTCAAGTACTTTCTGAAAGAAAAGAAAAATATTCTGCAAAGCACTTGAAGCAGGTAAGGGCAACCATGTGTTGTATGTTTAATTCCTCTTTTGTGCTTAATACAATACACTTCCATATTTTCAAAACTGGATCACATTGTTTTTTATTGTTTTTAAAGCTTACATGAATAGTAAATTCCCCTACATGGGGGAAGTATAGAATATCTGTGACCGTTGTAGTCCATTAAATTTGGTTTTGACAAGTATTTATTATTGAACGCAGTTTATTAGGTTTGTTCTCAGATATTCTGGAACCTAGCAGTGTATACCAACAGTTTAATTTAAATGTAAGACCATGCTAACCAACCCAATTTTTGTGGTTCATATTAGCTCTTATTGGTTATGGAACAGAAGGAACAATTCAACCTGAACTGCCGGGCCAGGTTATCCCAGAACCGAAACACAAGCAACCCTTATTAGGGCTCATCAGTCAGTTATAGCTTGGTTCCAGTGGCACAGTATGTACAGGACCCACCTCTTTGCATACCTGCTCCACTTAGGGTATCGGTCTGAAGTATACAAAAAAATGATGGATTGAATGTGTGAATTAATCACGGCCACTGTTAATTATGTGCGCCGCACCCTAGCCTCCTCTTGTAACTAGCCTACAACAAGAAAATTCAAGAAACTGTGAATGGATGATAACTTGTTCTTGAGTCCCATTTCCTGATTCATCTTTCACCTCGGTTCTCGCATATATGATCATCAATGGTTTGCGATTCTCAATTCATAGCACCTGGAAAGGTAGGTTTCAGTAGCTAGATGACAAAATGTCTCATGCATCTGTAGGGATGCCATCCACGCTCTGAAACTGCTTTGGAGATTCATGAAATTTGTGAGATGACAATAGCATAGCAAGCTTTCCTTTTCCTTTAACCTTCCAGCAATCCGATTTGTCACAAGGGTTATTCTTTGTGTTACCTATCTATACAAATTGTCTTGTTGGCATACTGGAGATCTAAATAGGGATTTCCTTCTTCCAGTGACTCTCCTTGGTCATATTACAATACCCTTATGATGCATTTACTAAAGGATTACATTTGTGTTTATAATCTTGCTGCCCATATGTGTAGTTGAGTTATAACTAAGCTGCCATGGGTCACCTGTGAAAGGCCCCATCATTCCAATACACGTTATAAATTACATATCTTTTTCAATCAAGCAAAAGGAAATGTGTCATAATGAGAGATTGTTAATGAAAGTTACCACTATATATCCCGTTAGGACCTTTGGAAGTCACTGCGCAAAAGCTATTGGAAAATTACTAAACACCAGCTGCGTATTTGTGTGACTGAACTCATGAATTTATGATTCAAGAATATTGCATTTTGTGTGATGAATTATGGCTGTAGAACCAGTCTAGAGTAACCTTTCCATTAATTACTTATAACGCATTGTGGTTCTCTAGTCAGTAAATTTAAACCAGTGGTCACATATTGATTACTTGTACAAGTTTCATGTCCCCCCCCCAAACACCTCCTGCAACCTAATCACATCCTCAAGGAGCATTTATTCTACCTTGTAACATTTGCTTTAGCCCTAAGCAGTACAAGGAGATGAAATGCACCACGCTGTACTTTGCAGGTATCCAATAAGGAGGAGTCTATAAATTAGTAACAAAACTCCATATTAGTATCTTTAGTGATGGTCATAAACCCTTGAATAATTTCCTGATGCACGTCATGTTTCCATAGAAAAAAAGCTTTTTTGACTTGCCTATTTCTTTGGCACAGTTTGACCAATCTTCATGAAAATTTGCTTAATTAGTTCCCTGGTGATTCTTGTTGCGCATGGAAAGTTTTAGAGTGAACTGTCAAGCGGGGGCCGAGAAAAGGGGCTGGTCAAAAAAGTTGTGTTTCCCATGTTAATTCCCATAGGACCTTTTAAACGACTACAGCCTGAACCACTGGATGGATTTACACCAAATGTGGTAGAAAGCTAGATTCCTTAACGCAGATTGTGCTTTTGGTTATTGCATGTAAATCCATTCAGTAATTTTGTGAAAAATTAAGGGGAAAATAAATTTGTATACCTCTGCCCGCGAAAGTTAAGCAATAATTGCAATTAATTTGCACAGTAACAGCAATGCTATGATTGGCTAGCTGCAACCTGACTAGAAAGTTGCGGCTGCCATTTTCTGTTATGGGAGAGGGTCCCCGGGGCTGAAAATAGAAACAAGTGGTATAAGGAGTCACCGTGGAGGTACCTTGAATCTGGGGGTGTGATATAGGGGTGATTGATGGTAACATTATGGGTTTAAAATGGTTCTTCACAATGCACTATATTCTCGAATATTCGAGAATGTGCAAAAAAATTCTAAAAAAAAACTTTCACCGACACATTGATACACTAATGAATTTACTCAGACACCGGCGCACCCCCACTCAGACACCGGCGCACCCCCACTCAGACACCGGCGCACCCCCACTCAGACACCGGCACCCCCACTTCGAGACTCACGCACCCACTCAGACTCACGCACCCACTCAGACTCACGCACCCACTCAGACTCACGCACCCACTCAGACTCACGCACCCACTCAGACTCACGCACCCACTCAGACTCACGCACCCACTCACCACTCACGCACCCACTCACACAGGCCCTGTAGCCAACTACCTCTGCACATGGCAAAAGGCAGTGCGGCGTTGGGTGGTTACAAGGGGGCTGCAGTGCCTGGTGGTGGTTAGACTAACGTAAAGTAATTAAAATTTCTATAAGTAAAAAAAAAAACTTTGAAAAAACATAGAAATTCAAAGGAAAAAAACAAGGACATTATATTTAGGTTCTGAATTTACTCGTACAAAACCATGGAAATTCAGCAGTTACAGTTATTTCTTTCGAGTAACTAGAACTCACTCCCTAAGATAACTAGAACTCATACCTTCGCCATGCACAATTAATTACTCCATTATATCATGGATGACCTCTTCTTTGGCATCTTTGTTATTACTACTGCAACATTTGCTACACAATTAGTGATGGCAGGCAGGCGGGGGGGGGACCACAAGGCAGCACCAAACCTACATCATCAGCGCCTAAGGGGTGCCGGGGCCAGAGTGCCGGGCACTCAATGTTAACAAATTGAGACCGAGGGTAACCGATGAGGCGCTGCTCACAGGTGAGTAAAGCATGGTCACGGGTCGATCTCCTGGATTTGAGGTAAATACAAGGGAGGGGCCACAAGACCGCACCAAACTTGCAATCTTAGCTGCATAGGGGTATCCGGGTGCAGAGTGCCAACACCGCATTGAGTGCCTTATGTTATTCAAAGGAGAAGATCACTTTTAGAAGCATGCTGCATGCTCTGGCCAGGAGGCCGGGCGAGGACAACCTACAGCTTCCTAGGTAAATAGGGATGACAGGGGGGCTCATAAGGACACAGATGGTCCAGCTCCCCAAGGCTCAGGGGCTCCGGGTGCAAGGGTGTCTTGGCATTAGAAACCGCTTACTGGTCAGATCGCGGTGAGGGGGGAGTTCTCAGATTTAGGCTGCAGGTGTCGCTGTGGAGTCCGGCAGGGGTCAGCCCATGGTGGACTCCTGTTCAGATGCGCTGGGGAACCTTCACAGGACCAGTGGGCCGCTTGGACTCGTGCAGTGGGTATCTGGTGCAGAGGTGGTTACAGAGATGGTTTTGCAGTTCCCCAGGCAGACAACTTATTCTTTGATGGTGGTTTCTTTTGGACAGGTATGCTGGCCGCTGGAGTTCTTGGTCCTTATTAAAGGCAGACAGCCTTCCCAAGGCTTTGGAGGTCACTGGGCTGCAGGACAAGTCATCATTTGGGTGCAGGTTCTTTGAGTTCTCCAGACAGGGAAGTAGGGCTGAGGTCAAGTCAGTTGGTGTCTTCAGTTTCTCTGCAGGTGCGACCTCTGTGTTGTCCGGCTCTTTTTAGGTCGACCGGAATCTGACTTCTAGGATTCAGGGATGCCACCTAAATACTGAATTTAGGGGCGTTGCAGGGAGTTCCAGGAGGTTGCCAATGGGCTAATCACCTTTAGGGTGACTGCAACTTTCTTATGACTACTTCCTTTGGGAAGTGGGCATAGCCCTAACCCTGTTGGCCTAATTCATTCCACACAAGATGGAGGAATGTAAAAAGTAGTGTCCACTTCAGCTCGTCCACCTTAATTTAAGTAATATTGCTGCAGGTCCTGACGCCAAAAGTATGGTCAGGAACTGGGGGTCGGCCTTCTCTACCGTTTGGAGAGGCCTGAGTCGCACTTTAAAGGAGGCAACGCCTTTGTAGTGCCCTGCCCTGGAATGTCCATCCTGCCTGGGAGAGGAGGTTACATCTCTGCCCAGAAGAGGTCTTTGTTCTGAGCCCTCAAGAGTATTGGCTTTCACCTCGATGAGCCAGAACTCAGTCTTAAGGCGGCTGTACTGCTTTTGACCAGTCAGTGCCCATGCTAGGAGTTGGTAGGTTTTCAGGGGGCACTTTTAAGGTGCCCTCTGTGTGCATGTATTAATAAATCCATCTCTGGATTCAGTGAGGGTTTATTAATATGAGATGTTTGATACCATACATTCCTATTTTTATTGAAGCTATCACGTAGCTGGGGGAACTCCTAATGACCAGTGTCTAGTACCTGTACTTAAAATGGCTTCCCTGTTAACTTGCCATATCTGAGAATCAACAAAGGCATAGCTGATCATGCAGGTATGCCCTCACATGTGATAAAATGCACCTCTCCTTTAGTGCTGGAATACCTGTTAGAGGGGTGATTTACAAATATTGCATGCAGTCTGAAGGGGACAGGGCACACAGGTTGTGTGCCATGTCATGTTTTTATTTTAGTTTTGCACCAAGACAGCCGGGAGGTGAAAGCAGCACTGTATACACTTCGTGAGAGGGTCCCACAATCTGTGCTGCAGCCCTCAAGGGCCTTCCTTAAGTACCCCATGCCCTAAATACCAGGGGCACCTTTTACTTCGGTCTTACAGTGGTAGCTAAAAGTTTGCCAATTGGGGGAAAAAAGGATGGCAGTTTTAAGGAACAAGATACGGCACTGGGGACCTGTTTAGCAGGGGCCCAGTGCACTTTGAGTTAAAATTGCACCAAAATTCAGGCAGAAAGTGTGTGTGGAGGGGTGACCATGTCAAAAGTATTTCCATAAATCTATTCATAAATCTTTTGAGTGGAAACCTAAAAGGCATCATGCTCATAAATGTTTGAGACAAAATCTTCAGTTATGTCTATAGAACGGCATTGCAGTAGTCTAATGTGGAAAACAAGACAGCCGTATTTTAGGACTGAGTACATAACTGTAAGACATGCAGTCTCTAGAGTTATGTTTAAGAGAGCCTTGAAAAAGGGACCATTTCTCTTTAAGATCCCAGAATGTCTTTTTTTTTTTGGTACCTCAAATTAATCATTGCTTTTCATTGAAAAACAATCATACCGTTTCACCTGATGTTTTTTAACATCTTTTGTTGAGAGGACCATCTTTTCACCAGTTTCTGACTGGATTTTCAGCCAAAATGCCATTCCTTTTTTCCAAGTTTCCCTTATATGGGAGGAAGAAGGCAGTTGCACACACAAATTCTGCACAGTATGTCTACCTGCCTCTCTCGGTCCCTGAAATTTGCAGAAAAGATATCTTCTGGACCACTGAAGCCGACAGAAGGCATCAGACTAAGAGGCATTTTGGAAGACTGAAGAGCGAGCAGGAGTAGGACAACTTCACCTCATTCTTCTCTTTTGTGTAGGCGTACACGATTTCACACAAGCTAGCAGTCTGTTGATACAGTACAGAGTTGACAACCTATACACCAGCATCTCCTGTTCAGTTAACATCTTCAGTACCATTGGGTGATGACATCACACTTCAAGATGTCTCAGCAAGAGGAGTATCAAAACTAAATATGCCCTTGGAAACAACGCAACCATCGATATCTTTGATTTTAGAAATACTCCAGCCTAGGGTAGCACCTAAGCTTCTGTTGCCCTAAGTTTCAGGACTGTTGGAGTGAAGGTAAAAATCATTAGTCCAGCTACAGTAAAAACAATAGTCTTACAAAAGCAATACAGACATAAAAAGGCTGTTTTGTTTTCCTCTAGGCGTACTGAAATGTTCACATACACTTAAGTAGATGCCCATTTCATATATTGAGGTGATTCACTTGTATTGCTGTATATTGGGTTTCATTATGCTGATTTTTGCTCTTCTCTCTTGTTATGATGTAGCTCAGATGACTGGCAATTCTACCTCAGCTACTTTGACTCAGTCTTTCATCTAATTGATGAATCCTGGAATCCACCTGAAGAAGGAGAGCAGTAAGTTGTTTGTTTCTCATCTTGAAAAAAACCTGTTGATAACTGTTAAGCACACAAAATAAATTGCAAGCTTACATTTTAAGATTTGAGGTTTTCATTTGTATAAAATTTGATGCTACAAAATTATCTCTTATAAATTATTTCAAAACTAGTTTACAGAATCTAGTACTGCTGGATACGTCTAACAGCAATTTCTTTACCTTCAGAATAACCCGCAAGCGCAAGATTTAATCTGTACGTTTTTCAAAGCAGTTCTCCTGTGTGCCTCTAGATGGGGCTGTGTGATTCTGCATTTGCCTCGGATCACGGAAGTGACAAAGAGCAGCCGCAGGCATTTACTGCGTTTGTGCACCACCAATTGTTCCTTTCTTCTGCATCTTAGAATGTAGATCCGGAGTTTTGCTGCCTCCTTTGTGGGGATTAGGCAATTTCAAAGTAAAAGCAGTGTGCAAGGGAATGATGTCCACACCCAAAATTATGGTGTTCAAACCATGCCGTTACTGTAGCCCAAACACCAAAGGCACACATTGCAGGTCCATTACTGACATCTGTTTTCTACAGTTACTGTACAGTGCTTTTACTTTCTACCCGACAGTGAAGCCGCCAAACCAGTTTTATTTAGTTCTTCTATGCTTGTTGAGCTTTGAGCTAGAGCTTCCTTCCCAAGCAACTGTCAGAGAATTGTGTCTGCTTGCAATCACTACCACTTAGTAAAATGCTTAAGAGATTGTACTCTGCCCAACTTGCAGAGCAATAACAGAATGAGCTCTGTAACATCAGAGTCTAACTACTTCAACTGCCATAGTTAGAGGCCCAGTAGTTATTCTTGATTTATTGTCCCCAAATGGGGTCTGACACATACCTACTGTAGCGGTCTGACTTGTAGTGACACCTCCTCTTGGAGAGAATCCTTTCTACTCCTTTAGGTTGAATTCAGCTCCATGTATACATTTTATTTAAACTTGTCTTAATTCAGTAATCACACAGAGTAGCATACTAGAATTTGGCATATGCAGTGTTAGTATATAACATATAACAGTAGTACCCAAATGTAACCAGCCATGTGTAATAAACTAATGTCGCGGGTCATGGTTCTCTCCACTGACAGTCTGGAGGACAATTCAACCACCAGCACTAATCATGCAGTTGGGACTCCATGGGTGCAAAGCAGTGCGAGTGTGCAGTGCCAGAACAGGATAAAAGCAAACAATGTACAGATTTAAAGGAAAGAACCTCCCAGACAATAATTCAAATGTTAACCTTGACTGCTACAGCAAGACGGCGAGCGCTCGTCCACCCCAATATTGTGTGTAGGAAGGGAGTAGTGATTTTGGGGAATCAGGGAGTCCTGGTGTTATTCAAGTCTCCCTCCCTACCGAGGTGGGGTCCTGGAAGTTGGGATCGGGTGCATAAGGAGACTCTGAGCCCAACCCATCTAATACTGTCTTACCTTTTCTGTGACACTCGGCATCCGCAACTTCTGCAGTATCTGCAAGGATGGACCCACTTCAAGTGGAACCTCTGTGTGATCAAGGGTATGTGCACTAAGATTACTTCTCCCTTCATCTATCTATACATAAGCTCAACCTCATAGGTTCGCCCACACCATCTCAGCCACACACCATTCAGGGGGCTAAAGAGTTCTTTCCAAAGTAACCCGGGTCAAATCTGTCTCCACGGCCTGCAAATTGCCCGTGGATGTGGCCTACTGCGACTATTCAGCAACCAGTACCTTTAGCATATCACTCCATAACCTCCGGTCCCCCAGTGCATTCTTGTCTGTGCGGACCGGTTTTAGTCGTCACTCTACTGCCACACCCCACTCTCAAAGGTCCGCTCTCCACCCGACCATTTGGGGGAGAGGTGGACATGTCTGATGTATTGCAGTGCGTTTGTTTAGCCAACACCAGACCCAGCAGTGCAAACTTATGTTGCACTCTGGTCTTCTTTTTTTTTGGGGGGGTCATTAACACGCCCAACAGGCAGTGTTTGATGGAGGTTTCAATCTGGACTCTTGTGACCTCCCATAACTCGCTTCGTATTCTGACCCAGTAACTCTGTAGTGTTGCGCAGCCTCAAGTCCTATGAAGGGACATCTGGCTCAAACCCCCATCGAGGGCAATCTCGGGAGAATGCCACATAAAACTAGATAGGTGCGGTGCAGATAGTGGAATTTTGCAAGTTTAAAACAGGCATTGCTGGCTACCTTTATAGACCTGTGCAAATGCCTGTTGGCACTCACCATCTGTGAGGGGCAACAGCAGGTCTGCAGTCCATCTATCGCAAATCCTTGTCCACTCTATGCTCCTTCAGGGCCTTGTACGTGTGCAAGATCATCCCCCTAGCAGTACCTAGGTCCAGTAGAAGCTGTAGCGTGTACGACTCCTCCGGATCCGCCGGGTAAGTGACCCTTATCTCCCGGGCAATGCGTGATATCTTGGCGTACTCTGAGTTGCTCAGGTTGTAGCGGATGGCAATCCCAGGTGTGGTGATTGCCATTATAAAGGAGTGGAACACCTTGACATCAGTGTGCTGTGTGATGTAGGTGTGTTCCATTTGTTCCCCGACAGTCGTACCCTGTGCCCCGTTTATACTGGAAGTGCTGCCTATTCTCAATAAACATCTTTAAGTCTACTCGTGAGAGGAGAATCACTACAAAGTTCACGACAAAGATGAAAAATTCAACGAGGATAAGGAGAAGATTTAATTGTTGATAACCTACGGCTACATGACTAAGAACACTTGGTCACAATTACTGAAGGAGCTTATGCACATAAGGGGCGCAGGGATGTTTTGCATTATGGTCAGCAACAATTGGAATCGGTGAGATTGTAGCTTTATTAACTTCATTATCGTGTGTTGGGAGGTTTTCTTCGAGGCGGTTTGGCTTGAGCGCTTTGTGTGTAGCCTCGCGCTTGAGTTTGCACGCTCTGTTTCGGTTCTACACTACCTTTCAGAACAAAACATGAGCGTCTGACAGCGGATGACAGGAAGGTTGAGGAAACAAGAACTATTTCCCAGGAAAACCTATGTCGGACGACGTAAGGGTGGCCATTTTGCAACATTGGGACAATGCAATCAGGAAAAGCACAAAACACGACATTCGGGAGGTTCATTGTGCTTACAGTGATAGGCACACCTTTATGTTATACACATAACACGTTTGGAAGTTTCATTGTGCTTACGGTGATAGGCACACCTTTATGTTATATAGTTGGCACAGGCAGATGACACATTCTGGCAACATTTAGACTTCTGCTTCTACAAAAAGAGAAGGATCGGCAATACTACACAGAAGCGATTCTTGTGCCATATATTATTCAGTGATGTGCAGTGCCATATATTATTCAGTGATGTGCACACTTTAAACAGTGCAGGTCATTTTTACAGAATCGATCATTTTTACAAAATCTTGTTTGGGGCAGTTAGTTTCCTGGGTAATAGTATAGATTTACTCATTTAGCTTGACAGCATAACATTTTTTTCACCCCAAGCACCTTTTCTCCAAGATCCAGGCGACCCACCTCTTGAATGGAAGTTAGGTTGAGATCATTTAAGGCCTATTTAGGAGCATTGATGGGCAACGATTTAGACCGGAGAGAAAGAAGAGTTTAATGTATTATTATTTGGGAGTGGAGGGTCAGAACACTTTTGATTATCTACCTATATATGAACCTGTAGATAAATATTTCATTAGAACAAACAATATTGTAGTACCTAGATATACATGTTTTACTAGGTCACAAAATCCCACTGAAAGTGTAGACACGTTTAAAACGGCTTTAAAAGTACTGGCAGCAAAATGTGACTTTGAGAACTTTACGTTGCAACTAATTAAAGATAAATCAGTTGCCAGATGTCATTCTAAGAAACTTCAAGGGAAGTTGTTGACATGCACAGATCCTTCGTTAGCCAAAGCCATTGACATAACGAAGAGTATTGAATTGTTCATTTGAGAATGCAAAGCAGTTAAGTGTCTTTGTCCAATACAACAATTTCAGGAGCTGCTAGGAACAAAAGTGTTTCTTGTCATAATAACAATAGTATGGAAACAAGTATATACAAGTGATCAAATCTTTGACAGCAAGAAACAAGCTATGGCTAGCGGCAGCAAGTATAGCACACAAGTCAAAATGAGTCCGAAAATCAGCTGTTAAAGATGTGGGTCTCTACTTCACATGTTATCTTTTAATAATTGTCCAGCTGTAAATCAGCAATTTAGAGATTGTGGAAAAATGGTGCATTTTTTTTCAGTGTGTAGAGGAGCAAAAAGGAATGGTGTTCGGTGTGCGTTTAATGAGAATGATGACATGGGTGTGATCAATGTGGCAACAAAGAGTGAGTACTTGTTTGTAGTTAAAAGTACAGAGCCACAAATAAGTAAAGTAGTGGATCCTGATATTGAAATTTTGAATGATGGAGTAGGAATAAAACTATGTTGACACAGGACCTCGTATTACAGTTGTGTCACAAGACAAATTTAACAAATTATGGAGCAGTAAAACTCTTCATTCGCCCGATGTGTCAACAGTGGCTTTTGAGGGAAGTAAGATGGATCTGATTGGTTATTTCAAAGCTTCCTAGGAGGTTTTTGACAATGCTACTCAACGGAAGGTGTGGGACAAAAAGAGGAATCAATGTTTTAGGGTTGCTACATCAAGCTGATTTCAAATTAACAGTTAAACCGGGGTGTGATAAACCTGTCTTTAGTGACCAAAAGGATGTAAGCCTAAATAAGCATATTTCTAATGTTAAAGAAGTTTGGGAGGAAAATTTGAAAGAGTATTTCGAGATGGATTAGGAAAGATTACAAATTTTGCTCACATTATAAAAGTCAAAGAAGGAGCAGTTCGTTTTAAACACAAATTACGAAACGCACCTTTGAGTCTGAGGACAGAGTTATCCAATCTGTTGAAAGATTTGTGTGTCAAGGTGTAGTTGAAAAAGTTGATGCAACCTTGTGGTTGTCTCCCATAGTGGTAGCAAGGAAAAAACAGGTGACCTAAAAATGTGTGTTCGATTTGAGAAGTTTGAATAAAGCTAAATGGACAGATAATTTCCCATTGCCAAGAATTGAAGACTTGATAACGAAAATTGGTTCGGCGAGTTGCTTTAGCAAACTAGATTTAAAATCCGCCTACCATCAGGTGGAACTTGGTATAGATTCCATACTTATAATTGCTTTTGTCACTCCTGATGGAACTTTTCAGTTCTGTAGGTTGCCTTTTGGTCTAGCATCGAGAGCTGCCATTTTGCAAAGGTTAATGTCAGACATGTTTCAGGATTACCTCCATGTTGTAGTATTTCAAGATGACATTCTGGTTTTCTCAAATAAAGTGGACCATAACATTTTGGGTGATATCTTAAATACGTTGGAGAAAAGAGAAGTTACATTAAGAAAAGACAAGTGTATTTTCAAATTCAAGGAAATAGAATATTTAGGACACACTTTTTCAGCACAAGGAATCAAGCCCAAACCAAGTCTGATAATGAACATTTTAGAAACTCCTACTCCAAAAACTAGGGATCAATTATTATCTTTCCTTGGTATGTGTGAGTTCTATACAAAATTTTTAAAGGACTTTGCCAAAAACACAGAATGTTTCAGGTTATTATTAAAAAGAGTCTATATTAGTGTGGTCTGAATGTGGAAAAATGTTTGAGAAAATCAAACAAGAAATTGTCAAGGCTCCAGCCTGGCAACCATTTGTAACCATGCACCATGCCAAGGTTCATATCTGGTACAATATATATATATATATATATATATAATATGTATGTTCGATGGCATGTGTAGCTGCAGATACACATGCTGTGCACATCCCGCCATCTAGTGTTGGGCTCGGAGTGTTAAAAGTTGTTTTTTCTTCGAAGAAGTCTTTTTGAGTCACGGGATCGAGGGACTCCTCCCATTTCGCCTCCATTGCGCATGGGCGTCGACTCCATCTTAGATTGTTTTTTTTCCGCCATCGGGTTCGGACGTGTTCCTTTTCGCTCTGGGTTTCGGGTCGGAAAGTTAGTTAGAATCTCGGAAAAATCGTCGGTATTGTTTGCGTTCGGTATCGGGTTAGTTATAACAGATCGACACCGACTTTTGAAGAGCTCCGGTGGCCCTTCGGGGTTTTTTCGATCTCCCGTCGGGGCCTGGTCGGCCCAGCCACGTGTCTCTTCAAGGCTGATGGAACGGACCCCATTCCGCTTCTGCCCAAAATGTCACAAGTATCCGTATACAGATCAGCATCTGGTCTGTAACTTGTGTTTGTCTCCAGAGCACAAGGAAGATACTTGTGAAGCCTGTCGAGCGTTTCGGTCCAGAAAAACATTAAGAGAACGAAGAGCTAGAAGACTGCAGATGGCGTCGGCGCCGACAGGACAATGGTGTTTCGAGGAGGAAGAAGAAACCTTCTCCATCCAGGAGTCTGACTCGGACGAGCTCGATCCAGAAGAAACGCTGAAAACCGTGAGTAAGACGTCGAAACATAAAACTCACGAGAAGACCACAAAAGCCTAGGGGACGCCACCGCCAACAGGCCATGGCTTAACCCGAAATATAGGTGACCGATCATCTGCACCGAAAAAGGGCACGCTGGTTTCGAAGTCATCCGACTCCGGTCGAGATACCGCCACACAGCAATCTCGGGCCCGAGACAGCGGCTCCGAGCAAGTTCGGCACCGAGACAGCGGCACCGAAATGGGTCGGCACCGAGAGACCACGAGGCCGAAAATAAAAAAGGTTTCGTCGGAACTGAAAAAAGTAGCCGAAAAGGTTTCGATACCGAAACATCCGGCCTCAGAACCGAAAACAAGTTCCTACACAGAGGAACAAGGACTGTCCTCACAAATGAAAACACATAGATTTGGACAGGAACTGGAGACAATGGAGCCAGATTACACCCAAAGAAGGCTCCACATCCAAAAAGAAACAGGGAAGATCAGCACTCTCCCTCCTATTAGAATGAAACACAAACTTGCCTTCCAGGAGAAGGACAAGCAGCCACAGGCTAAGGTGGCTAAACAAGTAAGCCCGCCACCACCTCCACCACGCTCTCCGCAACCATCGCCGGTAGCCACACCACCAATGATGCAATCCCCGACTCATACAGGGATGAGTCAAGACGATCCAGACGCGTGGGATCTTTATGATGCGCCAGTGTCAGATAATAGTCCTGACTGTTATCCAGCTAGACTGTCACCACCAGAAGATAGTACAGCCAACGCACAAGTGGTGTCAAGGGCAGCGGCGTTTCATAATGTCAACCTTCATTCAGAGCCAATTGAAGACGACTTTCTATTTAATACGCTGTCGTCCACACAAAGCCAGTATCCGAGTCTCCCCATGCTACCTGGAATGCTAAAGCACTCCAAACAAGTGTTTGAGGAGCCTGTAAAAGGAAGGGCCATTACTCAGAGTGGAGAAAAAATATAAACCGCCACCAACAGACCCCGTGTACATCACACAACAGCTAACACCGGACTCAGTGGTAGTAGGGGCAGCTCGCAAGAGGGCGAACTCACACACTTCAGGAGATGCACCACCTCCAGATAAAGAAAGTCGTAAATTCGACGCAGCAGGAAAAAGAGTGGCGGCACAGGCAGCAAACCAGTGGCGTATTGCAAACTCACAGGCTTTGTTGGCCAGATACGATAGTGCTAATTGGGACGAAATGCAACACTTTATAGAACATTTGCCCAAGGAGTTCCAAAAGAGAGCACAGCAAGTAGTGGAAGAAGGACAGAGTATCTCAAACAATCGGATACGGTCAGCAATAGACGCTGCAGACACAGCTGCTAGAACTGTAAACACAGCAGTGACAATAAGGAGACATGCATGGCTGCGTACATCTGGATTCAAGCCGGAAATACAACAAGCCGTGCTGAATATGCCCTTCAACGGACAACAGTTGTTTGGGTCGGAGGTGGACACTGCCATCGAAAAACTTAGACACAGATACTGCAAAAAAGCCATGGGCGCACTCTACTCCCCACAGAGCAGAGGCACATTTCGAAAGAGACAGTTTCGGGGTGGGGTGGTTTCGAGGACAAAGCACAGAACCCACAACCTCACAAACAAGACCCACTTATCAGAGCCAGTATCAGCGGGGAAGTTTTTGGGGACAATATAGAGGGGGACAGTTCCAAAAAAGTAGAGGGAAGTTCCAAAGTCCCAAAACTCCACAAAGCAAGCAGTGACTTACACGTCACAAATCCCCAACACATAACACCTGTGGGGGGGAGACTAACCAAGTTCTACAAACAATGGAAAGAGATAACAACAGATATTTGGGTCTTAGCAATTATCCAACATGGTTATTGCATAGAATTTCTCAATTTCCCTCCAAACGTCCCACCGAAAACACACAATATGTTAAATCAACACGTAGATCTTCTACAAGTAGAGGTCCAAGCGTTGTTACAAAAACAAGCAATAGAATTAGTACCGATTCATCAGAAAGGAACAGGAGTTTACTCTCTGTACTTTCTCATACCCAAAAAAGACAAAACTCTAAGACCTATATTAGATCTCAGAACTTTAAATACCTACATCAGATCAGATCTCTTTCACATGGTGACATTACAGGACGTAATCCCATTGCTCAAACTGCAAGACTATATGACAACACTAGACCTAAAGGATGCATACTTCCATATACCGATACATCCTTCTCACAGAAAGTACCTAAGGTTTGTATTCCAAGGGGTACATTACCAATTCAAGGTGTTGCCATTTGGGATAACAACTGCGCCAAGAGTTTTTACAAAATGCCTGGCAGTAGTAGCTGTGCATATCAGAAGACAGCAGACACACGTGTTCCCATACCTAGACGATTGGCTAATCAAAACCAACACGCAAAAACAGTGTTCACAGCACACAAAGTATGTTATCGAGACACTCCACAAACTAGGTTTCTCAATCAACTACACAAAGTCGCACATTCAGCCGTGCCAAACACAGCAGTACTTAGGGGCGACAATCGACACCACAAAAGGGGTTGCCACTCCAAGTCCACAAAGGGTACAAGCTTTTCACAAGGTTATACAAGCTATGTATCCAGAACAAAGAATACAGGTGAAGATGGTAATGAAACTACTAGGCATGATGTCCTCATGCATAGCCATTGTCCCAAATGCCAGATTGTACATGTGGCCCTTACAACAGTGCCTAGCATCACCATGGTCACAGGCACAGGGTCAACTTCTAGATCTAGTGTTGATAGACCGCCAAACATACACCTCGCTTCTATGGTGGAACAACATAAACTTAAACCAAGGGCGGCCTTTCCAAGACCCAGTGCCTCAATACGTAATAACTATGGATGCCTCCATGATAGGATGGGGAGCTCATCTCAATCAACATAGCATCCAAGGACAATGGGACACTCAGCAAAGACAATTTCACATAAATCACTTAGAACTACTGGCAGTATTTCTAGCGCTAAAAGCATTTCAACCCATAATAAGCCAAAAACACATCCTTGTCAAAACAGACAACATGACAACGATGTATTATCTGAACAAACAGGGAGGAACACACTCAACTCAGTTGTGTCTCCTAGCACAAAAAATATGGTATTGGCTGATTCACAACCACATTCGCCTAATAGCACAGTTTATTCCAGGGATTCAGAATCAGTTAGCAGACAATCTTTCTCGGGATCATCAACAGATCCACGAATGGGAGATTCACCCCGAAATACGAAACACTTACTTCCAAAGATGGGGAACACCACAAATAGACCTATTTGCAACAAAAATAAAACTCAAAATGCCAAAACTTCGCATCCAGATACCCACAAGATCGGTCTCAGGGCAATGCGTTATGGATGAGTTGGTCAGGGATATTTGCATACGCTTTTCCCCCCTCTCCCACTCCTTCCATATCTAGTAAACAAATTGAGTCAAAACAAACTCATACTAATAGCACCAACCTGGGCAAGACAACCTTGGTTCACAACACTACTAGACCTCTCAGTAGTGCCTCATGTCAAACTACCAAACAAACCAGATCTGTTAACTCAACACAAACAACAGATCAGACACCCAAATCCAGCATCGCTGAATCTAGGAGTTTGGCTCCTGAAATCTTAGAATTCGGACACTAAGACCTTACACATGAATGTATGGAGGTCATAAAACAAGCTAGGAAACCAACCACTAGACATTGCTATGCAAATTAGTGGAAAAGATTTGTTTATTATTGCCACAGTAATCAAATCCAGCCATTACACGCATCTGCTAAAGACATTGTAAGCTACTTACTACATTTGCAAAAGTCAAAGCTAGCTTTTTCATCCATTAAAATACATCTTACCGCAATTTCAGCTTATCTGCAAATTACACTCAACTTCATTATTTAGGATACCAGTCATTAAAGCATTTATGGAAGGCCTAAAGAGAATTATACCAACAAGAACACCACCAGTTCCTTCGTGGAACCTCAACATTGTCTTAACTCGCCTCATGGGTCCACCCTTCGAACCTATGCACTCATGTGAAATGCAATACTTAACATGGAAAGTTGCATTTCTAATTGCTATCACATCTCTAAGAAGAGTAAGTGAAATACAAGCATTTACCATACAAGAACCATTTATTCAGATACACAAGCATAAAGTAGTCTTACGAACAAATCCTAAATTCTTACCAAAAGTTATATCACCGTTCCACTTGAACCAAACAGTAGAACTACCAGTTTTCTTTCCACAGCCAGATTCTGTAGCTGAAAGAGCACTACATACATTAGACATCAAGAGAGCGTTAATGTACTACATTGACAGAACAAAATTAATTCGGAAAACAAAACAATGATTTATTGCTTTCCAAAAACCTCATACAGGAAATCCAATTTCTAAACAAGGCATTGCTAGATGGATAGTTAAGTGCATTCAAACTTGTTACCTTAAAGCAAAAAGAGAACTGCCTATTACACCAAAGGCACACTCGACTAGAAAGAAAGGTGCTACCATGGCCTTTCTAGGAAATATTCCAATTACCGAAATATGTAAGGCAGCTACATGGTCTACGCCTCATACATTTACCAAACACTACTGTGTGGATGTGTTAACGGCACAACAAGCCACAGTAGGTCAAGCAGTACTACGAACATTGTTTCAAACAACTTCAACTCCTACAGGCTGAACCACCGCTTTTGGGGAGATAACTGCTTACTAGTCTATGCACAGCATGTGTATCTGCAGCTACACATGCCATCGAACGGAAAATGTCACTTACCCAGTGTACATCTGTTCGTGGCATTAGTCGCTGCAGATTCACATGCGCCCACCCGCCTCCCCGGGAGCCTGTAGCCGTTCAGAAGTAGATCTTGAACATTTGTAAATTTGTAAATATATTACTTTAAACTACACTATGTACATACGTACTCACTCCATTGCATGGGCACTATTACTATAATACACAACTCCTACCTCACCCTCTGCGGGGAAAACAATCTAAGATGGAGTCGACGCCCATGCACAATGGAGCCGAAATGGGAGGAGTCCCTCGATCTCGTGACTCGAAAAGACTTATTCGAAGAAAAACAACTTGTAACACTCCGAGCCCAACACTAGATGGCGGGATGTGCACAGCATGTGAATCTGCAGCGACTAATGCCACGAACAGATGTACACTGGGTAAGTGACATTTTCCATATATATATATATATATATATATATATATATATATATATATATATATATATATATATATATATATATATATATATATTCAAAAATAATTTAAATTACATTCACAATTTTCTTTTTACTGCACCTACATTTAGTTGACCATATTGCCTTTCAGATTTAATTCAGGTTGGTGACCAACAAGATGGGCGAGCGGATGTGCTTCCCACTGGCTCTGCCTTCCCCCTCATAAAATGTTCAGCCTGAGCCTGCATAAAACCCAGGATCACGCCCTGAATAAAGAAGGGCACCAAAATGGTCAAATTAGAGTCAGATTGTAGGAAGCTGGCTATCTATGTAGTGCACCAATGTATTGTGGGCTCTATGCAGATAGTCCAGATTACCTTTATTGAGTTACAGGGTTGTAAATTACAATCCGTAAAGCTCTTTTTTTGTGGTAGCGTGGGCGAGCAGTTAAGTTTATCAGGAGGTTGTGAGTACAACAAATGCTTACCACCTAGGCAATAAATGAGACATACTCAAAAAGGAACTTGAGACCAGTTGTTAGAAAAATAGATACTTTGTTTATATTATGTTTTAGCACCCTATTGCTTTAACCAAGATAATACTATTGCAGTTTTGAAGTAAAATAGCAAGATACTTGAAATGTCTTTAAAGCAGTAATGCAAACCTATAGAGATACACATGTATTGCATAGTAGCATTCAAAAGCCATTTACAGGACCAGTTCTTAGGAGTTAAGGTATGTACAGGGCACTGTCAAAGGCAGCACCAACACGTTACCTTAGCAGTGCTTCACAATGTCGGTGGCCCCGTTGGTTTCAGTGGGAAACTGTCCTGGAGAAAAGCAGCTTCAGGTGAGGACTGGGGGTGCAGTCCTACTGAACCAACAGGGGGCATAGGTCTTGCGATGTTCCAGGACTTGGGGACACCTTTGATCCTCTTCTCCTCGGTTTGGGGTGGCCAGGTGCAAAGTTGTACTGAGCCGTCTGGTTTCTGTCACTGGAGGCTGTCGTGGTAGAGGGGAGGCCTGCTGAAAAAGGATGCAGGTGTGGATGTGGGTTCCAGTCTGACCAAGCCAGCAAGCGGGCTCAGGTCTCACGGGGCATAGAGGCATAGGGACACCTTTGGTCCTCTTTTCCTCCCTCCTTGGCGCCGGGTGCAGAGACGTATTGGACTTTCAAGTTTCTGTCACCAGAGTCAGTCGCGGTAGAGGGGCCTGCAGAAAGAAGCTAGAGCCATCAGCGAGGAGACCTCAGTGGGCAAGCTCAAGGTGGGCTTCGTCTCTGGAGGGCCTGGAGGCCACGCTGACACTGTTGGCCCACTTCAGCTAGGGACAGGAGGCACGGGTGCTGTCCGCTGTCATACTCTAGGCGGTCTGAAGGGGTGCCTGCAAGGTGCAGGGTCTGAAGGGGTGCCTGCAAGGTGCAGGGAAGTAGCTCCGCTACTCCATGAGACCTCCTGGTGCTTTTAGAAGTGCAGGCAGAGCAGCTGCAGGACGAGATGATCTTGGTGCAATAGTTGAGAACTGCAGACTAGCTGGCTGGGTTGGGCCAAGTCAGTAGCTGCTCTTCTGTTCTTGCTTTTTGTGGTTCTTTAGTGTCTTTCTTTGTGGGTCCAGAGAATCTGTTTTGTGGTGTCAGGGAGCCACATAAATAGTGAATTGAATGGTGTTTAGCGTTGTGAAGGGTAGTACCCAATGGGATACTTATCCTTAGGGCGTTTACACCGCCTATATGACCACTTCCTGTGGGGAGTGGGCATATTTGTATCCCAGAAGGCCTAATTCCAACCAAAAGCAAGATGATAGAACCCTTCCTCCAGTGTCCACCTTGGGTAGCCCACGTAAGGGGTGTATGGTTAGGCCAGAGGTGGTACGCTCCTACTGACTAGCCAATTGTCCTGCCAGTCCTGCTGCCAAATGGGCCTCGGGGCAGGGGATGCTACACCCAGGTCATGGAGGCTGGGGGAGTTTGCATTCTAAAGTTGGTGGGCCTTTGAAGCCCCTGGCCTTGCTATGCAGATCTGCTAGCCATTCTACTGGAATGGATGACCGCACTCCTCTCTAGAGCAGACTTTGTTTCTGGCCTCAGAGTGTGGGTTCTCATCTCCATGGGGGTCAGAAACCTGTCTGGTGGTGGCAGGCTGGTTGAGGCCGGTCAGTCAAAACACTGAGAGACTAGTGGAGTTCAGGGGCACCTCAAAGGTGCCCTCTGTGTGCAACAAATTAGAGGCTGGCATGATCCTGAATTTATTAAGGTGAGGTGTTTTATACCAGATACCATAGTGTTCAGTGAAGTGTTCAGTGAAGCCATTATGTGACCAGGTCACTCGAGTTGGTGAGTGTCCATCACATAACTTAAGATGGCTTCCGTGTTCACTTTCAGTGCTCAGCAATGGAGCTGCACATCCTAGGGAGATATCTGCTTGTGCAGATTTGACCATGCATCAAATATAATGCACCCTGCTTTAGAGCTCCTAGACCTGCTGTAGGGGTGACTTAACTGTGTTAGATGTAGTGATATTAACATGGCAGACAATGGGTGTGCCATGTCGTGCTTTTGCCGTGCTTGCACCAGGACAAGCAGACTGCAATGGCAGTTGTGTGCATCTCTTGTTTAGGGGTGGTGGCGCAATACATGCTGCAGTCCTTGGGACACTCTTCTTTACCCAAGCCCTTGGTACCAGGAGTACCAGTTACTAGGAACTTACATAGAGGAGTTACAGTTGTAGACATTGTTACCTGTTTTTTGGGAAATACCACTGTCACTGGGACCTGTTTAGCAGGGACGCAGTGCATCTCAGCCGAAAAACCTCAGTACCAGTGGGCAAAAAGTGAGGGGGGGGGGGTGACCTTGTCAAAAAGGGTACTTTCGAATACAACCCCACTCTGCCACTCCTCACCCCTACCCCCAACGAATGGGAATGAGACTAACCTTATCCAAAAGAGTTTTCATTGTTTAAGTGGGAAAACAGGGAAAGGCCGTCTGCATTGGGGTGGTCAGTCCCTGGTCTGTGTTCCACTGTAAAGTTCATACCCTTTTGGGAGATGGACCATCTCAACAGTTTAGGATTTTCCCCTTTCATTGCATCAACCATCTGAGTGGCCTTTGGTCGGATTAAACAATGAAGTGAGAACCAAATAAGTATGGTCTCAGCTTCTTCATGGACCAAAGCACAGCAAATGTTTCCCTCTCAATGGCACCCCAATGCTTCTCTCTGGGGAGTAGCCTCCTGCTGACAAAAGGAACAGGTTGGTCTTGTCAGTCATCATTGATTTGGGATAGGACAGCTTCTATCCCATGTTCAGAGGTGTTTGTCTTCACAGTGAACTGGTATAATCTGTAGGCCCTAGAATGGATGTTTAACACAGAGCCTCCTTCTGGGTGTCAAAAGCCTTTTGAGAACTCACTGTCCAGTTAACCTTATTTGGTTGTTTCTTGGAGGTGAGCTCTGCGAGGGGGTGCCACAATAGTGCCTTACCCTTTAACAAACCTCCTGCTGTACTTAGTCAAGTCAAGGAATGCCATGAATTGGATCTGAGATGTTTGAGCATCCCAGTCCAAAATTATCTGGATCTTGGGCTGTAAGGGTTGCACTTGGCTCCTACATACCAGGTGGCCCAAGTATAGAACTTTGCCCTGCCCTTGCTCGCCTTCTGCAGAGTCTCAAGGACCTTCCCCAGGTGTATCAGGTGCTTTTGCGAATTAGAGCTATAGACATTGCTATCATCTAGATATATTGCACTAAAAGACTCTCACCAGACAAAGACTTTGTTCACCATCCTTTGAAAGTTGGTAGGGGCATTCTATAATCCATTACAGTAAACAGGTAGTGCTCATCTTCGGTTGAGACTGCTGTTTTCTCTTTGGCTCCTGGAGTGAGCCCAATTTGCTAATACCCTGATGTTAAATCAAAAGTACTGAGAAACTTGGCTGCACCTAGCCTTTCAGTTCATTCATTAGCCCTTGAAATGGGGTGAACACCTGTCTTGGTGACAGTTTTGAGGCCCCTGTAGTCCTCACAAAACCTCAGGTTCGATGGCATCTGTCGCTGTAGATACGCATGTTCTGCAATAGCTCGCCATCTGGTGTTGGGCCGGAGTGTTACAAGTTGTTTTTCTTCGAAGAAGTCTTTCGAGTCACGGGACCGAGTGACTCCTCCTTTTGTCTCCATTGCGCATGGGCGTCGACTCCATCTTCGATTGTTTTTTTTCCGCCATCGGGTTCGGACGTGTTCCTGTCGCTCCGAGTTTCGGAACGGAAAAAATAGTTAATTTCGGAAGATTTTCGTCGGTATTGTTGCGTTCGGGATCGGCGTACTTAGATTCAACACCGCATCGAAGATCGAAGAGCTCCGGTGCCCTTCTGGGTAGTTTTTCGATCCTCCGTCGGGGCCTGGTCGGCCCGACCGCGTGCTGAGGAACGCCGATGGAACGGACCCCGTTCCGTTTCTGCCCCAAATGCCACAATAAATACCCCTACACAGACCAACACTTGGTCTGCAACCTGTGCCTGTCACCTGAGCACAGCGAAGACACCTGCGAGGCCTGTCGTGCGTTCCGGTCCCGAAAAACACTCCGAGACCGTCGAGCCAGAAGACTTCAAATGGCGTCCGCACCGACAGCCCAACGGGAGTTCGAGGAACAGGAAGAAGAAGGTACCTTCTCGATCCAAGACTCAGACTCCGAAGGATTCGACGACACACAAACCGTGAGTAAGACGTCGAAAACCACACAAAGAAACATTTACAAGGCCCAGGGGACGCCACTGCCACCAGGCCATGGCTCCACCCATAAATTCGGTGACCGACCGTCGGCACCGAAAAAGGCCCAAACAGTGCCGAGATCGTCCGACTCCGGTCGAGACACCGGCACGCAGCCTTCTCGGGACCGAGAAAGTGCTGGAGACAAGCCTCGACACCGAGATGCCGGTGTGGACACGGCTCGACGCCGAGACAGCGGCACCGAAACAGATCGACGCCGAGAGGTTTCGGCCCCGAAAAGGAAAAAAGTCACCTCGGAGCCGAAAAAACACGCAGTCAAAGTTTCGACGCCGAAACAAACTGCAAGCGACCCAGCTTCAGGCTCTTATACAGAAGAGCACTCGCTAACCTCCCAAATGCAGAAGCATAGGTTTGAGGAAGAGCTACAAGCAACTGATGTGGACCATACGCAAAAGCGTATCTTCATTCAGCAGGGGACAGGAAAAATAAGCACCCTTCCCCCCATTAGGAGAAAGAGAAGGTTGGAGTTCCAGACGGAACAAGCACCACAACCAAAAGTGGTTAAAAGAATTACACCACCACCCTCTCCTCCGCCCGTGATTAACGTTTCACCAGCACAAACTCCATCTCACTCCCCAGCTCACACCACCATGAGCCAGGGTGACCAAGATCAGGACGCATGGGACCTATACGACGCCCCAGTGTCAGATAACAGCCCGGAGGCCTACCCTACAAAGCCATCTCCACCAGAAGACAGCACCGCGTACTCTCAGGTGGTGGCTAGAGCAGCACAATTTCATAACGTAAGCCTCCACTCAGAACAGGTCGAGGATGATTTCTTGTTCAACACACTCTCCTCCACCCACAGCTCCTACCAAAGCCTGCCTATGCTCCCTGGTATGCTCCGGCACGCAAAAGACATATTTAAGGAGCCGGTCAAAAGTAGGGCAATCACACCAAGGGTGGAAAAGAAGTATAAGCCGCCTCCTACGGACCCGGTTTTCATCACTACACAGCTGCCACCAGACTCTGTTGTTGTAGGAGCAGCTAGGAAAAGGGCCAACTCTCACACATCTGGAGATGCACCACCCCCAGATAAAGAAAGCCGCAAGTTCGATGCAGCTGGTAAAAGAGTCGCAGCACAAGCTGCAAACCAGTGGCGCATCGCAAACTCCCAGGCACTACTTGCGCGCTATGACAGAGCCCACTGGGACGAGATGCAACATCTCATTGAACATCTGCCCAAGGACTTCCAAAATAGGGCGAAACAAGTGGTTGAGGAGGGACAGACCATCTCCAACAACCAGATACGTTCCTCCATGGACGCTGCAGATACAGCTGCACGGACAATTAATACATCTGTAACTATCAGACGGCATGCATGGCTCCGAACGTCTGGATTTAAACCAGAGATTCAACAAGCAGTTCTCAATATGCCTTTTAATGAAAAAGAACTGTTCGGTCCAGAAGTGGACACAGCGATTGAGAAACTCAAAAAAGATACGGACACTGCCAAAGCCATGGGCGCACTCTACTCCCCGCAGAGCAGAGGGAATTACAGCACATTCCGTAAAACGCACTTTCGAGGGGGGTTTCGGGGTCAAAGCACACAAGCCAGCACCTCACAAGCAACACCGTCCACTTACCAGGGACAGTATAGAGGAGGTTTTCGGGGACAATATAGAGGAGGGCAATTCCCTAGAAATAGAGGGAGATTTCAAAGCCCCAAAACCCCTACTACTAAACAATGACTCACATGTCACTCACCCCCTCCACACAACACCAGTGGGGGGAAGAATAGGTCATTATTACAAAGCATGGGAGGAAATCACTACAGACACTTGGGTTCTAGCAATTATCCAACATGGTTATTGCATAGAATTTCTACAATTCCCTCCAAACATACCACCAAAAGCACAAAATTTAACAACACACCATTCCAATCTCCTGGAGATAGAAGTGCAGGCACTATTGCAAAAGAATGCAATCGAATTAGTGCCAAACACACAAATAAACACAGGAGTTTACTCACTGTACTTTCTGATACCAAAGAAGGACAAAACACTGAGACCAATCCTAGACCTCAGAGTAGTGAACACTTTCATCAAATCAGACCACTTCCACATGGTCACACTACAAGAAGTATTGCCATTGCTAAAACTACACGACTACATGGCAACTTTAGACCTTAAGGATGCTTATTTCCATATACCAATACACCCATCGCACAGGAAATACCTAAGGTTTGTATTCAAAGGAATACATTACCAATTCAAGGTACTGCCTTTCGGATTAACAACCGCACCAAGAGTCTTTACCAAATGTCTAGCGGTAGTCGCTGCACACATAAGAAGGCAGCAAATACATGTGTTCCCATATTTGGACGACTGGCTAATCAAGGCCCATTCGTTCATACAGTGCTCAAATCACACAAATCAGATCATACAAACCCTCTTCAAACTCGGGTTCACCGTCAATTTCACAAAATCCAAAATTCTGCCACGCAAGGTACAACAATACCTGGGAGCCATAATAGACACATCAAATGGAGTAGCCACTCCAAGTCCACAAAGAATTCAAAATTTCAACACCATCATACAACGCATGTATCCAACACAAAAGATACAGGCAAAGATGGTATTACAACTCCTAGGCATGATGTCATCATGCATAGCCATTGTCCCAAACGCAAGACTGCACATGAGGCCCTTACAACAATGCCTAGCATCGCAGTGGTCTCAAGCACAGGGTCACCTTCTAGATCTGGTGTTAATAGACCGCCAAACTTACCTCTCGCTTCTGTGGTGGAACAACATAAATTTAAACAAGGGGCGGCCTTTCCAAGACCCAGTGCCACAATACGTAATAACAACAGATGCTTCCATGACAGGGTGTGGAGCACACCTCGATCAACACAGCATACAAGGACAATGGAACGTACATCAAACAAAACTGCATATCAATCACCTAGAACTTCTAGCAGTTTTTCAAGCACTAAAAGCTTTCCGACCAATAATAGTTCACAAATACATTCTCGTCAAAACAGACAACATGACAACAATGTATTATCTAAACAAGCAGGGAGGGACGCACTCCACGCAGTTAAGCCTGCTAGCACAAAAAATTTGGCATTGGGCAATTCACAACCAAATTCGCCTAATTGCACAGTTTATACCAGGGATACAAAATCAACTCTCAGACAATCTCTCTCGAGATCACCAACAGGTCCACGAATGGGAAATTCACCCCCAAATTCTGAACACTTATTTCAAACTCTGGGGAACACCTCAGATAGACTTGTTTGCGACAAGGGAGAACGCAAAATGCCAAAACTTCGCATCCAGGTACCCACACAAACAATCCCAAGGCAATGCCCTATGGATGAACTGGTCAGGGATATTTGCTTACGCTTTTCCTCCTCTCCCTCTCCTTCCTTACCTGGTAAACAAACTCAGTCAAAGCAAACTCAAACTCATATTGATAGCACCAACTTGGGCAAGGCAACCCTGGTACACAACGCTGCTAGACCTCTCAGTGGTACCCTGCACCAAATTGCCCAACAGGCCAGATCTGTTGACACAGCACAACCAAAAGATCAGACACCCAGATCCAGCATCGCTGAATCTAGCAATCTGGCTCCTGAAATCCTAGAATTCGGGCACTTACAACTTACCCAAGAATGTATGGAAGTCATAAAACAAGCAAGAAGGCCATCCACCAGGCACTGCTATGCAAGTAAATGGAAGAGGTTTGTTTGCTACTGCCATATTAATCAAATACAACCATTACACACAACTCCAGAACATGTAGTGGGTTACTTGCTTCACTTACAAAAATCTAACCTAGCTTTCTCTTCCATTAAGATTCACCTTGCAGCAATATCTGCATACCTGCAGACTACCTATTCAACTTCCCTATATAGAATACCAGTCATTAAAGCATTCATGGAGGGCCTTAGGAGAATTATACCACCAAGAACACTACCTGTTCCTTCATGGAACCTAAATGTTGTCCTAACTAGACTTATGGGTCCACCTTTTGAACCCATGCACTCCTGCGACATACAGTTCCTAACCTGGAAGGTGGCATTTCTCATCGCCATTACTTCCCTGAGAAGAGTAAGCGAGATTCAGGCGTTTACTATACAGGAACCTTTTATACAACTACACAAAAATAAAGTCGTCCTAAGGACCAATCCTAAATTTTTGCCAAAGGTTATTTCACCGTTCCATCTAAATCAAACAGTGGAACTTCCAGTGTTCTTTCCACAGCCAGATACCGTAGCTGAAAGGGCACTACATACATTAGATGTCAAAAGAGCATTAATGTATTACATTGACAGAACAAAGAACATCAGAAAGACTAAACAACTCTTTATTGCATTTCAAAAACCTCATGCAGGAAACCCAATTTCAAAACAAGGTATAGCCAGATGGATAGTTAAATGCATCCAAATCTGCTACCTTAAAGCTAAACGACAGCTGCCCATTACACCAAGGGCACACTCAACCAGAAAGAAAGGTGCTACCATGGCCTTTCTAGGAAACATCCCAATGCAAGAAATATGTAAGGCAGCCACATGGTCTACGCCTCACACATTCACCAAGCACTACTGTGTAGACGTGTTATCCGCACAACAAGCCACAGTAGGTCAAGCTGTATTAAGGACATTATTTCAGACTACTTCCACTCCTACAGGCTGATCCACCGCTTTTGGGGAAATAACTGCTTACTAGTCTATTGCAGAACATGCGTATCTACAGCGACAGATGCCATCGAACTGAAAATGTCACTTACCCAGTGTACATCTGTTCGTGGCATCAGTCGCAGTAGATTCGCATGTGCCCACCCGCCTCCCCGGGAGCCTGTAGCAGTTTGGAAGTTACCTTCAATTATCTATATATGTATCATCTCAACCTTAAATAGGTGCATACTTAGTCACTCCATTGCATGGGTACTATTACTACAATTCAACTCCTACCTCACCCTCTGCGGGGGAAAAACAATCGAAGATGGAGTCGACGCCCATGCGCAATGGAGACAAAAGGAGGAGTCACTCGGTCCCGTGACTCGAAAGACTTCTTCGAAGAAAAACAACTTGTAACACTCCGGCCCAACACCAGATGGCGAGCTATTGTAGAACATGCGAATCTACTGCGACTGATGCCACGAACAGATGTACACTGGGTAAGTGACATTTTCATTCTGGTTTACCTTCTTTGGAATGAGGTTTGGGAACTACGACCACTGGGCTAGCCCAGGGGCTTTTAGAGGGCTTAATTGCCCCAAGATACAGCATCTTGCTTACTTAAGCTCTGGTGCTTTCCTTGACTCGTTCAGACTGTGTGTACATTTTA
The DNA here is from genome assembly GCF_031143425.1 of Pleurodeles waltl. NCBI lineage: Eukaryota > Metazoa > Chordata > Amphibia > Caudata > Salamandridae > Pleurodeles > Pleurodeles waltl. The sequence goes on from NC_090450.1 coordinate 901,526,099, forward strand.
CTTTGGACAAGCAGTCTATCTCCAGTCTCCACATCCTGGGTACACTAAGTAGCCTGACCATGGACAATCAAAACAGACCAGCATATGCTGTCTGAAGACTTGCCTGCAGTCAGCTTGCTGTTGGGCAGTGAGGGTGTCTGACAAAACTACTCCTTCAGCTGACCCATTAGCAGGGTTGTGGGAGAGGTCAGGGAGAGGTTCCCTCTCTTCTTACTGGTCCTCATTAGTGACCATCGGCCCTGTCATAGTATGATTTCAGGCAGTTCACATGGATTACCCTGTGTGGGCTCCAGGAGTGCCAAGGTCCACCAGATAGGTGACAACCCCTTTTCTTTCAAGGATAGGGTGGGCCCACTCCATTTGTCCTGAGGGGGGCTGGGAGCCACAGGCTTCAACACCCATACCTTCTGCCATGATTGGTATTCCCCCAGTGCAGCCTTTTGGTCAAACCATTGCCTCTGGAGCTCTTGGCTTGCCTCAAGGTTTCTGTTAGCTTTTGCCATGTACTCAGACGTTTTAGAATGTAGAGCAAGCATATAGTCCTCTATGTCTTGTTTGGGCTCTTTGAGTGGTCTCTCTCAGCTTTCCCTCACTGGACTCGGTGGTCCCCTAACAGGGCGGGCAAACAAAAGTTTGAAAGGACTAACGTCCTCTCTCATCTGAGGCACCTTCGTTTAGGCATTAAGCAGGCATGGCAGGAGGACATCTATCCTCTGAGTTTTTCAGGGAGTCCCTTGATCATGCCTTTCCTGGTTTTGTTGAACCTTTCAACTAAAACATTTGTTTGAGAATGGTATGGGATTGTGAACTTGCAAGTCACACTGCATTCCTTCCACATTGCTGTAAGATAAGCAGACTTGAAGTTTGTACTGCTGCCAGAAACCACGTCCTTAAGGAGGCCAACTCTAGTAAAGATACTAATCAGGGCCCTGGCAAAATGCAGGTGCAGTGGCAATCCTAATGGAATTTGTCTCAGGGTACCTGGTGGCATGATCCACTATCACCAGTATAAATCTGTTCCCTGATGCTGTTGGGTCCATGGGGCCTACCGTGTCAACCCCCTACTTTTTCAAAGGCTACCCCAACCACTGCTAGTGGACTAAAGGGGGGGGAATGGGGGTTTTGATTGGTCACCAGTCTTGCCACTGCCTGACAGGTGACACAGGAATTACAAAACTTCTTCTCTTTCTGGGGCATGCGTGGCATTTAAAGGTAGTTCACCAACCTGCTCAAAGTTTTAGACTGGCCAAGATTCCCAACTAGGGGGATGCGATGGATCAATGTGAGTAAGAACTCCCTGTACTGCTGAGGCACAAGGTTTGGGGTATGTGGCCTCGGTATAAAGGAGCCCATCATCCCAATAGGTCCTGTGGGAGCCACTGACATTTCTCTTTTCCTGGTCAGCAGCTTACCATCTCAGGCTTTTAAGAGTGGGACAGGTCCTCTGACCTTGGCAGAGAGCTTCCCTAGAGGGAACCCTAGGAGCTCTGCCATGTAAGACCCAAACACATGAGGCTAGGTTCCCACAAGGTAAGGTCTTCTCAATGAGGAGAGGGGATCTGAGCTTGTCTGTTCAGATGTTGGCTTCTCAGGCTTATTGCCTTTTCCCTTGGAGGGTTGGACCATTATTCCAGGCTCCAACACTTCTTTTTTACCGTAGGCTCTGCTCTGGGTTTTGCACACACCAATTCAAGTATTCCCAGCATTGCTTCATGGGTTTTCATCCCTACTTTAGCCCATGCTGAGGTCTCCAGATCATTCCCCACCAAACATTGAACTGGATTTGCAGGGGACACCACCTTTTTCTGGCCAGTAACCCTTCTCCACTCCAATGTCACCATAGCCATGGGATGGACTTTGACAATGTTGTCAGCGTTGATAGCTGGATAAGTTTGTCCAGCTATGTATTGGTCTGGGGATATCAGTTTTTCAGTAACCATGGTGACACTTGCACCTGTATTTCTCAGTGCTTCAACCTCAACCCCATTGATGTGTTGCCTTTGTCTTTATTTCTGCAGGTTACTGGGCCAGACAGCCAGGGTAGCTACATCCATCCCATCTTTTAAGACTAAAGTTGCTCTGTGAATTCCCTGACCCTGTCAGAGTCTACTAAAGATCCCATCTGGAGACTCCCCACCCCAGCAGGAGCTGATGGTGCAGTAGAGGGAGTCTTTTTGGGAGTAAGTGTCAAGCACACCCTATGGGGGAGGTTAGTTTGAAACAAAAGAAATGTAGATATATACTGAAAAAAGGAAAATAAAACAACCTGTATGCCCCATCTTTCAGCGGCTCAAAGCCACTTCATAAAGGCCAGTGCATTTATTTCTCCCTCCCCGCCCAGTACTTCACCCTGTAAGGCCAACAAAGAGCACTGTGAGCGATTTGGAATCTAGTTCCAATTGTCCCTAAATGCAATATGGTCGAGTCACCAATGTGTTGCACTAGTTAATCCCCCATAGTGGAGACAATATCTTTAGTACTCCAGGTCCATAGCCTTCAGAATCAACAGACCAAACTCGCCCGACCACATAGATGGTTAACAACAAAGCCAAGGGGGGTGGCCCTGCCCTGCTTCTTCCTGGCGTTGACAGGCACAGGATGGGCCCACCCTTGGCCCATGCGCATTCCTCGCTCCGGGACTTATACACGCGCTTTATAGCGATTGAAGGGAAGCGGCTGAAGTGTGTAGCGGGGACTGCCTTCTGGGCCTGGGAAATGCTGGCCACTGAAGTTCTCCTCACTTTCCCACCATGCTGCTGGACTTGCACATGCTCTTTATAGCGCTTGAAGGGAAACATCTGAAGTGTATAGAAGGGACCACCTCCTGGAGCTATGGGAATGCTGGCCACTTAAATTAATCTTCACTCGCCCACCATGCTGCCGGATTTGCACACGGGCTTTATAGCGCTTGAAGGGAAACAGCTACTCTCCTACAGGCAGTATTTCTGGGTCTTTACCAGGTATTTTCCAGGTATTCTTCACCTGTCTTTTAGAGGTGGATATGTACATGTAATCCTATTTTGGAAGGCACCAGTCTTGCCACTGGCCTGACAGGTGACACAGGATTGTTTTCTCCGCTCTCTAATACACAAAAAACAAAACATGATTTCCGGGCCTCCTGTTATCATGCTCTGGTCTCTTCTGCTCTTGTTTCATCTGGTTGCATCTTACTGTAAACCAGTCAATCAATCAAATACTTGTAGAGCGCAGCTTATCACTTGTGGTATCCTCAAGGTGCTGTTGTGGGCGTGCTGATCGTGCGAAGAGTTAGGTCTTGAGACCCTTCCTGAACTGCTTTAGGGATGGGGTCTGTCTGAGGTTGAGTAAGAGCGTGTTTCAGTTCCGAGCTGCAAGGTAAGATAAGGATCTGTCTCCAGCTGTGCTCTTCCTTATTCTGTGGATGGCGGCAAGGGTGAGTTGGGAGGATCGGAGTTGTCTGGTGGGGGTGAAGAATCTTAGGCGGCAGTTGAGGCAGGTCAGTCCGATGTTGTGCCATGCCTTGTAGGTGTGCCTTTGTTGACAGGGAGCCAGAGGCGGTCTCTGGGGTGTGTGGAGATGTTGCTGTGTCAGCGGTGTCCAGGATGAGTCTGGCTGCTGTGTTCTGGATTCTCTGTAGTCTTGCTTGTAGCTTCTTTGTGATGCTGGTGTAGAGTGTCGCTGTAGTCCAGTTTGCTGCTGACAAGTGTGTGGGTGACCGTCCTTCTTGTCTCAGTTGGGATCCACTTGAAGACCATCAGGAGGAGACGGAGAGTGTGGAAGCATGACCATGTGACGTCGTTGACTTGATGGGTCGTGGATAGCGTGGAGTTCAGGATGATGCTCAGGTTATGTGCGTGGTCAGTGGGGGCGTTACCTCGGGTGGTTGGCCACCATCAGTCATCCAAGACGGAGGGGTGGAGCACAGTACGAGGATCTTTGTCTTGTCCAAGTTGAGTTTGAGGCATCTGGCTTTCATCCAGGTGGTGACTGCTCTCATTCCGTTGTGAAAATTGCTTTTGGCTCTTGATGGGTCGTCTGTCGGAGAGGATCAGTGGAGTATCGTCTGTGTAGGAGACTATGTTTAGGCCATGCCGTCTGGCGAATTTAGTGAGCTGAGCCATGTAGATGTTTAAGAGGGTTGAACTTGTTGAGGAGCCCTGGGGTACTCCACAGCAGTACAGAGTAAAAGCCTGACCAGGACAGAACTTTTTTAGGCCAGATTTTTAGTTCTTCATAAAAGGATTTCTTGTTTTAACCTATGCACTTCTGAGACCTAAGCTGCTCTGGTAGGAAGCATCCTTCTTTGAAGAAGTCACTTCTGCCAAGTAAGTGAAGGAATTGCAGATGCGATCAGCAGACAAAGAATGTGCTTCCTTTCACTTTCAAAATATAACTAACAAATTAAATTTGCTTCTGCTTCAAAACAAATCAGTTTCGTCCTATCCAGGCAGTACACATATCAGTATTTATTAAATAACCAACAAATTCAAATTATTTACTAGATATTAAAAGAATCAGGAGCTGCTATGTAGAGAGAATGAAAGAAGTCTTTACTGATAGGACCGTTGTTTGCATCCTAGAGGATAGGTAACAGGGAGTGGTTGTAGCTGATGTCACAGTGACCTTAAGGCCATTGAGTGGACCACTTAGTTTGTTTCAGAGAAGGCTTTTAAAAACTCCCTAGACAATCACTCCACATTCTACAACAGGGTAACCTAGAAACACTGCTTTGATTGTCAGCCTGTCGATATCTGAGATGTGCAGTGTGGGCACATGGAAATCATTTAAGAACTTTTGTGCTTATGACTATTGGGACCCTGAACTGAAGGGAGGCACACAGGTAGGACTGCTAATATTTTTTTCCTTTCCTGAATGTATTTTGTAGCCATTTTTGTATAAGATACACACAAAATATAATTGCAGTTGTTATTTTTGTATCCATCAATTGAATTCACTTATGTTTACTGTTGCTCATTAATAACAAGCTGATAAAAGAAAACCTTTACAGGCATAAGTAGATTCTAATGCTGTGCAATGTTTATGTATTTGTTTCCAACTAGTGCTATTGGGTTAGGTCCTTATGTTCATTTCTCTGTGGGGTTAGGAGGTGGTTATATACATTGGTCTCTACTACTGGTGATGGCTGCGTGGTGTGGGAAGGTTCAGTGTCGTCACATTAGCGATATCCTAAGGTAACCATAGGTCACTTTGAAGTGATCTGCCATTGTCCTGTGATGTTTGTTCCAATCAGCTGCTACTCTTTCTTCACCTGTTCTTTTAAGGAGTCAGAGTAATACAGTAGTTTAAGCCTCTGCTCATTTTAACAGTTCAGATCGCCAGTTGTAATCCCCTGAGGGTAAATATCTTGTAGTGCATAGCAGTACATCTAGCGAGGAAGAATACCAAGTCTGCACATTTTCATACTGCCTTCTAGTAGAGCACCTAATTAAGTCCATGAGACTCAATTGGCTGGCATGAAGTTGATGAACTTGTGTAATGTTTCAAGTGATCTAGTTCCAAAATACGCTTAATTGCCGACAGAACTATTACATGTAGGTCAAGTAGAATCTTGGGCATAAATCTGATGATATGGGGTAAAACTATTGCAACTTAGCTTGTTTTGGGAATATCTGATTTAGTATATCATGTTGTAGTACTTTAAATCTTGGGTCTCTTAAAACTCTGCTTTGATATTCATGAACTTTTGTGCATTCCTAGTCGCTCAGACCCTTCTTAGATCTCTATGCCACATCTACTGAAGTCACAAAAAACAAACTGTGGTTGTGTATAACAAAGGTGTGCACATCCAAATTATTCGCTTGGAAATTGATTGTCCAATATTCATGTACAGAGTCCAAAGTAACAAAGTTTAGTTCCAGGAGTGCCATGATGGTTCCACACCTGGCCACAAGGTGTGTGTGCCTTGAAACAGATGGTCCACAGTCAATTTTGAAGAGAAGAAAGAACCATGGCACATCCAAATCATAGTTGTGTGTTTTTATTCTTATTGCATGAATGCATATGTTGGTTCATAGCAGAAGTAAAACCATCACGATCGTACGTCAGGTCAAAACATTTCTGTATAGTTCAATGCAAAAACAGCTGACCCGTGTTTCGTCGTTCACAACTTTTTCAAGGCTGTGAAACAAAGTTGCAAATAGAATATGTAGAAATACATGAGCTTATAACTCCAAGAGTTCAAAATATGGTGTCCTTTACCCCCAAAAAGTGACAGTCCACCTTTATTGTGTTAAGCCAATTAAGTGCCAGCTACATTCGCCCATGCATTATAGGATAACCATTCCAGTATCCTATATGTGTCAAAATAACCTTTTTATGATCATCTATATAAAAATGTGATCACCGTATGTGAAACAAACAGGTGTATATGCAAGCAGAAATGCCACAGGTGTCAATACCACCAAAGGGGTATAAGGTTAAAGTTAACATAAAGAGAAAATTGGGAAAAAGATTAAGACAATAAGCAATATATTGATTGCCAACATACCGTTTTATGAACAAGGATAAGGAAAATCATAAGTAAAATGAGCGATGTGCTCGTAGTTATTTGAATCCAGATCAGGATCCTCATATATGTGAGAGAGTCCCTTATGATTGTATCCAACAGTATGTTTTGGTCAGTATTTTCAAAACTATAATCGGACCATGATACGTCTAATTAGAGAAAGAGAGAGAGGGGGGGATATATTTACTAGGCAATAATATGTAATGAACGAATGATTAGATGGTAAAAATTGTGTATTTAGTAATGCCACAATGAAGTCTGGTGAAGGCATGTTCTATGTTCTTAATGCGCGGCTGTTAGAAGGCAGACACAGTGTATTATTCTTGACTTCTCCGTGTTCAGTTCAAACTACACTGTGTCTGTATATACGGACGCTTAAGTTCAGCATTTTATTTTCACTTCATTTGAACACCATTTGTAATCACCGCTTATACATTATGTCCTAGAACTTAGTCCTCACTATAAATGTTGAATTTCTCGACGGTGCTGTCACAGTCCCTGTCTTTTACATTTGGCCTTCTAATAGCCACGCATTTATAATATAGAACATGCCTTCACCAAACTTCGTTGTAGCATTACTAAATACACAATTTATACCATCTAATCATTCGTTCATTACATATTATTGCCTAGTAAATATATCCCCCCTCTCTCTCTTTCTCTAAATAGACGTATCATGGTCCGATTATAGTTTTGAAAATACTGACCAAAACACACTGTTGGATACAATCATAAGGGACTCTCACATATGAAGATCCTGATCTGGATTCAAATAACTACGACCACATCACTCGTTTTACTTATGATTTTCCTTATCCTTAAAACGATATGTTGGCAATCAATATATTGCTTATTGTCTTAATCTTTTTCCCAATTTTCTCTTTATGTTAACTTTAACCTTACACCCCTTTGGTGGTATTGACACCTGTGGCATTTCTGCTTGCATATACACCTGTTTGTTTCGCATACGGTGATCAAATTTTTATATAGATGATCATAAAAAGGTTATTTTGACACATATAGGACACTGGAATGGTTATCCTATAATGCATGGGAGAATGTAGCTGGCACTTAATTGGCTTAACACACTATAGGTGGACTGTCACTTTTTTGGGGTAAAGGACACCATATTTTGAACTCTTGGAATTATCAGCTCATGTATTTCTACATATTCTATTTGCAACATTGTTTCACAGCCTTGAAAAAGTCGTGAACGACGAAACACGTGTCGGCTGTTTTTGCATTGAACTATACAGAAATGTTTTGACCGGACGTACGATCGTGATGGTTTTACTTCTGCTATGAACCAACATATGCATTCATGCAATAGGATTAAAAACACAAAACTATGATTTGGATGTGCCATGGTTCTTTCTTCTCTTCATCTACTCAAGTGCTAGTCACTTTATCCCTGACATGGTTGCCATGGCTTTGTATATTCATGTTAAAAGTGTTGGCATTTCTTATTGTAATCAGTGCTTTGAGGGCCCGGTCTTCTGTAGTTCATTAAGATCACTTTCTCAAGTGTACCTAATGGCTCTTGTTATATCATATATTTTAGATACTGTCCCCCCAGGGACATGGTCTAACTCAATGACTTCCTGGAAAGGGAGACATTTGTTGTGGTGAGACATCGCCTGCATGAAATACTCCTGCCTCAATGCATTTTGCTCTGTCCACTAAGGGTGTCCGATCATTAAACCTGTTACTTCCATATGCTGCTCTGATGTTTGCTCGCAAGAAACATTTCCACCCGCAGTGTCAGTTTACCTGTTGTGATGAGAGGATTTGTAGGTCGCTTTGAAAATTCTATTTAAATGAGGACCATCTGAGCATGCTGCAAGTATTTGGTCTCCTCTGTGACTTGCTCACCCATTAAGCCACCAGTGTAGCTGCTGTGTAAAATAACATACCTTGTAATCTGAAGCATTTAACCCTTCGTCTGTAGTTCGCAGTTGTAATTTCTTAGTCACTCTTTTCTTCTTCCTTTCCCAAATTATATAGAATAATAATAGAGTGCAGGAATGTGAATATATGCTTTGCTAGTTTCATAGGAATATTCTTGAAGAAATGTAGGAGTTTTTTTTCCAGAAGAGGACAAACCTGTATTGAAACAATTGCTTTATTTATATTTCATTCAATCACTTACAGTACATTATGATTTACTTGTACTCCAGCCACCTAAAGGTCATTCTCTAGGGTTCAAGTGGCAGTTCTGGACTAGTCTGTGTGGAGATGTCTGATTGAGAATAAGCATAATATATTTTATTTATCTGCAGTCCCGATCACAATATCAAATTGGTCCAGCTCTTGCATAACCTTCTGCAAGTCAGTGGCAGCAAATAAGCATCCACATATGAAAAAGGTGGGATATATGGAACATTACAACCGCATGCTTCTACTGTAAAACTTATCCTGGAAGGGTTCTACAAGTGGCTCCACTACTAATGGATATAGCAAACATGACAAAGGACTCCTTGGTGGGGTGCGAATGTGAACTAGTCATTAGTTAGATTTGATCTGCACACTTCTTGTCTTTACTGTAGGCTGGGTGTAAAGGCATTTGATCCACTGCATCATTTAGTTTCCATATTCCATTAGCCTTAGAACTGTGTATAAATATCAGTTCTGAGACTCAAATGCTTTTTGTATTTGCAGGATTAAGCAATATTTAAAACAATCAAATATTTAGGGTGGGCCTGTTTGATTAAGTTGGGCGGGGTTTTAGTCACTTTCACATCAGTATCTTCCATAGTATGGTACCGTCTAGGTTCAGTACAAACAACAGGCAGTGTGCTTTTCATAAGTCTTGACTAATTATAGAATTACTACCACTGTTGCCTGTTTAGTAGTCAGGAGAAGGAAAATTATCTTTAGTGGCCAAATACACTTCAATAATTTGGGTACTAGTGTGTCCAGTAACTTGCATTTAAATACAGATTGAAACTCCATGCTGCCTAGGGTTGGACGGACTATTTTGAGAACATTTTTTTCAGGTGAGACTGTTTCATCAGCTGAACCTCAAATGTGTTTGGTTGCAGTTTTACTCAAATAAGCATGTGAAGCTATAAAATATTCTTCACTGAAAAAGTTACTTGCATGTAAATATACTTTCCTCTGAATTACATTTTTACCGATGCACCTGCATCTCACCGTCTCTCCCTGAACAAGAAAGTATCACTCCTTAAACTGTATCTTAAAGAGTGGAGTTAAAATGCCTTCACAATGAATTAGCATGCATGAGTAGAAAGCGGTTGACTCACTGTAAAAAAATAAATCCATAAATCGATAAAATTCCTCCTGTGGTGCTCAGAAGTAGAGTATATGTTTGATTTGCATTATGAAGAGAAGACCAGATTTTGTGTACAACTCAATGGTCTTGTCTTGTTTTGGAGCCCTGAGACTGCATTTTGATTTATTCTTTTAAAAGTATGGATTCTTGTTTTAGACAATTGTGATCTTATTTTGAAAACATTGTATTTTAACACCTCTATTGTGGTTTGGTAGCAGACCACAGTAGTGTATGTACCTCAGTTCCTTTTTGATTTCAGATCCAAGAGTAAAGGTAAAATGGCTTATAATTCATACAACAATAGCTGTGTGACTGCATAGTATTCATAGTATGTGTTGGCGGTGAATACAAATGCTTAGCATACTCCTGTCATCTAGTATTGGGCTCAGGCGTTTGAAGAAAAACAAGTTGCACACAAGTCTTTTGAGTTACAAGGTATTGTGACTCCTCCTATAGTCTGTATTGTACATGGACATGGGCTTCTTTGTTATATTGTTTTTCTCTGCCGTCAGGTTTGGATGTCGACCTTGGAGCTCTATGATGAAAGCTTTGATTGTTGCCACTAGGCCTTTCCAGCGCCCGCTTCATAACTGTTCGAGGAAAGACACATTATTGATGTACAACTACTGTTTTCCTTCACATTCTTCGATCTGCCCACCCAGGCTCTGGCTGGTTAGATCTCAGCCTCTACGTCTGCCGCTATCTTCTTTCACTCAGTGACACAGTGATGGAAAAAGCTCATTCCAATTTCTGTCCCTAGTGCCATGCCAAGTACTCCAGGCAGGATCAACACTCAGTCTGTAACCTCTGCTTGTACCTACAACATCATGGGGTGTGTGTTGTGTGAAGCTTGCCTAAACTTTGACTCTGGAAATGGACTCTTTGGCAGTGAAGAGAACGCCACTGGGCCCATTCAACCATGAAAGTGCCCCGAGAGGAAGATGTGCCTGATCTCTTCGGTGAGCGGTCACTCAGGCTCCAGCTGGAAGAGAACAGTGAAGCACAAGTGGTTCCTATGGACATTCCCATACTACTTCCTAGCATTGGGGAAGGCTCTGACTCCGACTCGAGCCACCACCATCTGTAGGGCACGCAGGTACTCCGGCAAAAGCCATAGCGACCCCCACTAAAACATCAACAATGGCTCATGGAAAACCACTGCCCTTAGGCCATTGGAAGTAATTGAAAACAGGCAAAGGAGCAGGCACATCTCCTTCTGCTTAAGCAGGCACTGAAAGGCGTCAAGGTCAAAGGCACTGACCAAGCCAAAGCCACCGTTGGCACAGTCATCAATGCCAACTTCCACACCGGAAAAGCGCCAAAGGGCATCGAACCCAAAAAAAATATCCTCCGTGCCAAAATCTACTCTCCAGCCCAAGAAACTTTCTGCACTGAAACTCACTTTGATGCCCAGACCGTCCACGCCAGGGATACTCAAAGTACGGCCCACGGGCCTCATGCAACTCCTCTGACCTCTACATGCGGCCCCTGGGGCAACAGGAGCACTGGGCAGCTGTTTGCTCGACTCCGCACTAACAAAAATATTAAATACTCACACAATCTTTTATTTCAAACTTAATTGGTGCTAAAGAAAGGAAGAAGGGACTCCTGCACTTAACTTTAGAAACGCCTTCATTTTTAAAGACATCTTGCAGCATAAGTGTAAAACTAAGACAGTCTCTTCAAAATTAATTGAGTGTATTTAGTTAACATGCAGAACCTTTTCGCCTTAGTATAATTTATTTTATCAGTGCATTGATATGTATTCCTTTTAAAGTGATAGTTTTCAAACATACATTTGGAAACATTAATTATTTCCCTTACCCTGAGAACACCACCAATAGTAAATGAAAGAGGCAAGTCACTTGGTATGTGCACTTTATGGGTGGCCTGGGTTCCTATCGTAAATAAACAACATTATAGTTTATTAAATCAAACATAAAAGCATGTTATGTGCAGCGCACCCCATGAATCATGTATTTCTAGGTCAGCTTAAATGTGATAATGCAGAAAAAGGAGGGAAAGTGACACTAAATAATTGCCTAGGATCACACAATTTGGAAAAGTGGGTAAGCTGGGATTAATCCCAGGTTTTCTATTTTTCCATTGTTTATTTTAGCCACTAGAAGTATATCCTTTGTTTCCCCTGCCACCAATCCCCCTAATCACCGCACCCGACCGCCACCGCCCTGGCATCAGTGCGGCCCCCAGGCACGTCACAGACCAAACTTTTTGGCCCCTGGGAAAAGGTTTGCGACTACCCATGGTCCCTGCTAAAAGTAAAATCTGTACCAAAAACAGCAAAAACTTTTTTGGAGCCGAAACAGTGCCCTGTTGAACCAGTACTTGAAAAACTGCAGGAAAAACTTGATGCCTAACAGAGAACTTTGGCCATCAATCCAGACACTGGAAGAGTAATTGCAAAACTGCCTCTGCTACCAACTGACACTCTCCCTAAAACGTTTGAAGAGGAGATTGTGGGGCCATCACTACCCAAAGTACCACGGAAGAAACATAAATATAGCTGTGCTAACACCATATTGTTTGCTCAGTCTCCACTTGCTCCTACACCACTGCCTCTGCCCTCTCTGCCACCAGCTATTATTCCCATAGTACCAGCACCTGCTGCGTCACAAGCTTATCACCATCACACTCCCCTGGTGACACAGTGGCATCCCCCATACCATAATCTATAGGGGATAACATTGACCCCTATGACACACTATACAATCTTAAATCACAAGATGATCCAGACAATGTCGATAGAGCCTAGGAAGACTGTGACTTGGACCACCCTCAATGTCACTGACTCTAAGGTAGATTTGCACACACTAGAGGATGAAGATGACTTTTTAGTGGAAGCTTTAAACAGTCTGGGGACAGTACAGTTCTTGCCCATGCTAAAAGATATATGCTTAAACCCACAGTAGAGAAAAAGTACAGACCCTCCTGTTATGACCCCACATGCGTTAAAGGCCATGTTACACCAGATTGTTTGGTAGTACAAACTGCCAGAGAATGGGCCAATTTGTGGTTGACTGGTGATGCTCCCCTCACTGATGAGTAGAGAAAAAAAGTACAATGCAGCAGGAAACATGTAACTGCACAAGCAGCCAACTATTTCGGAATATCAAATTCTGTAGGCCGCCTCAAGATATAACAGAGCCCAGTGGGATGAGATGCAAGAAGTACTCCGGCATCTCCCTGAAAAATACAGGCAAAGGGAGGCTGAACTAGTGGTGGAAGGAAAGTTTTTTTTTTTTTTTATTTATTTATTTGTTTATGCCAACATACAGTGTGCACTAGATGCAGATGTAAGCGCAAGGGAAATTAATACCAGTGTCATTATCAGGCGCCACACATAGCTTAAAATCTCTAGTTTTAAGCCTCATGTCCAGCAATATCTACTCAATTTACCATTTGATGCTGAACATTTGTTCAGACCCTAGGTAGATGAAATGCTTGAGAGAGTAAAAAAGGAGACACTGATACCAGCACAGCTATGGGTGCAATACAGACCTACCAATATTGGGGTTTCTTTCGTAGAGGACATTATAGAGGGGCATCAAAGGCACCCACCTCCATAGACAGTCACTGTGCAGAAGCAGCAAGGTCTCTATCAGTTCCAATACCCTAGAGGGACATACTATAAGAAACAAAACAATAGATGCTGTGGTTATGGATCCGCCTCCAGACGGATCACTCCCACTAAACAAGGAGTCCCTTCACCCCCTCTCTCCCCCCCCCCCCCCCCCCCCCCCCCCCCACACACACACACACACTTAACATCAGTAAGGGGAAGGCTGCAACACTACCATAATGACTGGGCAGAGATTTCAACAGATCAGAGGGTCCTTTCCATCATCAAAGATGGATACTTTCTAGAACTCACAGGTACCCCACTCCTATACCACCACATACCAAAACCATGTCAGCAGAACATATATCACTCCTAAAAGAGGAAATCTAAGCTCTGCTTCCAAAAGGGGCCAAAGAGCAGGTCCCAAAAGGACATCAAGGACATTAGGTGTACTCACTGTGCTTTTTCATTCCAAAAAAGGATGAAATGTTGAGGCCTATACAAGATGTCAGGCTACTCAACAAGTATATCCTCTCAGAGCATTCACGTATTGTAACACTACAAGACGTAATAACACTGCTACAGCAGGGAGTCTTCATCACAGCTATAAACTTCAAAGATGCCTGCTTCCACATTTCTATACATCAGTCCCATTGCCGCTTGCTCCAATTTCAAGTAAATGGCAACATTACCCATTCAAAGTGTTGCCATTTGTAGTAGCAACTGCACCAAGAGTATTCACGAAACACTTCACTGTTGTAGCAGCTTATCTCAGTAGGCGGGGTGCACATGTGTTCCCATATCTAGATGACTGGCTAATTAAGAGTTCAAACAAACAACAATGTCGTCAGGAAACTCAAAAGGTAGTCAACATCCACACAAATTAGGCTTCACGCTAAATACAATAAAATAGCACCTTCAACTCTTACAAGTGCAGCTGTTCTTAGGCGCATCCCTAGACTCTATCACAGCCAAAGCTTATTCTCCTCCTGCAAGAGTGCAAAAGTTTCAGCTAGCATTGCCTCTTTTTCAGCCACATCGACAAATTCCAGTCAAAACAGTGATGAGATTTCTCGGAATGATGGTGTCATGTATCTCTTTAATAATGCCACATGCATGTCTGCATGTGCGCCCCCTTTAATGCTGTCTCCAGTCACAATGGTCTCAAGAGGTCAGGCATTTACAAGATCTATTGTTGATGGGGTCACAGAGCAATCACTCGGCAGTGGTGGAATTACAATAACCTGGTGCCGGGTAAGCCCTTGAAAGCCCCTGTCTCACAAGTGACCATTACCACAGATGCAAATCTACAGGGTTGGAGGGCACACATGCAGGCCCTCACAGTCCGCGGCCAATGGTCTCCAACTCAGAAATAACTACACATCAATCAACTAGGGCTTTGTTTGATTCAGTTAGCTCTCAAAGCTTTTCAGCAGCATCCTCACCACAAAGTGGTTCTAGTCTGTACAGACAGCATGACTGGAATGTATTCCATCCAAAAAGAAAGGGGTTCGCACTTCAATTCAGTGAAGATCAGTGCAGTCCGAAAGGGGCTGCAAGCAAGGACCAGGTGGCCAGTCCGGGGGAAACCCACAGGGGGGCTCGATCCTTAAGATCCTCCGACATGTGGGGACACCGTTGGCCCTCTTCTTCTCGCGCTGTGGGGCTCTGGTGCAGTGATGTCTTTTGGCGATGGGTTCCAGTGCATGGTATACTCGTGGTTGGAGGGGGCCTGCAGAAAGAGGCAGCAAGCGTCATCGGGAAGTCTGCAGTGGGCAAACTCAAGGTGTGCTTCATCTCTGGAGGGCCTGGGAACCACGTTGACAGCGTTGACCCACTTCAGCTCAGGTTAGGCGGCTAGAGTGCAGTGATGATGTCTGGCATCGAGTTTTAACGGTACTGGGTTTTCACAGCTCTTCTTTTGTTGCTTGCTGGTGCAGGGAAACAGCTCCTCTGTCCTGAGTGAGTTGTTCTTGGTGGTTTGCGAAGCACTGGCAGCTCTTCCAGTCTCTTGGAGGCCGCTGCGGCAGGACAGGTCAGTTGCTCCTCAAGGGTCAGGTGCAGCAGGCAGGCTGGCAGGGTTGGCGCCAAGTCAATTGTGCGCCTTGGTTCTCGGGTCAGCAGGCTTCTTTGTCCACTCCTTCTTTTGTTTCCAGCGGAGATCTAAAGTCCTGTTACCATGGGGTCCCTTAAATACTCAATTTAGAGTTGTTAAGGGTAGTGAAGAGTAGTAGCCAATAGACTACTTAGCCCCGGGGTCACTACACCCCCTAGATGAGTACTTCCTTTGGGGAGTGTGCATCACCCTTTCCCAGAATTCCTAATTCCACCACACACAAGCTGGCGAAATTTCTACGGCTGTGTTCCTTTCAGGCTTGTCACCCTAGGGATGTCTCCTGCCTGGAAATGCAAAACGCCTCCTTCACAGCGAATTTTCCTGCCTGTCCAGGTACCCGATGGATCCTGGGGCAGCAGCGTCGACATCTTCCTCTGAGGAAGGCCAGATTTGCGTAATAAAGGCAGTGGGCTTCTTTGAAGCCTCCTGCCTTGTAATGCAGATTTGCAGGTCATCCTGTTAGGAGGGGTGTGCAATCACCCCTGCCCGAGCAGGCTTTGTTTTTAACCTCCAGAGAGAAAAGGCTCTCACCCTTGGGTGTCGGAATCTCATCTGTTGGTGGCAGGCTGGCTAGAAAAAGTCAGTGAGACCGCTAGCAGTTGGTAGGTTTTCAGGGAGCACCTCTAAGGTGCCCTGTTGGTGCATGTATTAATGAATCCTTCATTGGAATCAGTGAGGGTTTAATAATATGATGAGATGCTTCATACCAGACATCCATAGTTTCATTGAAGCCAACATGTAGCTGTTGAACTCACATCAGCCAGTGTCCAGCACATGTATTTCATATGGTTCCCTGCACACTTATTATTTCTAAGAATCAACAGTCATAACAGAGACATATCTGCTCTTGCAGATATGCCCACACATGTAATAAAATGCACCAAACCCTAGGGCTGTAAGGTACAAATATTACATGCTGTGTTTTAGGGGATGTGGCACACAGGCTGTGTGCCATGTTGTGTTTTCACTTTTGAGAGTTCCTGTCACACAGCCTGCAATGGCAATCTGCATGTGGTTTGTTCTGTGTCCCTTAGTTACCTAGGCCTTAAGCACCAGAGGTACCATTTACTAGGACTTGGACATACTAAGGGGCCTGGCCACTTGGGGGATCAAGTGACCAGGTGTCTTATGTTGGGGAAGGAACACTGGCAGTGGCACAAGCGGCTGCTCTGCAGATATCTGAGTGGGTCAAGCTGTGTTACAGGCACTTTTTCAAACATCTGTCAGACACTAGCTAGCCACTGCTTTTGGGGAGCGCATCTTTACATTCAATGCTAAGCATATGTATCTACAGCCAAAACATGCTACAAATGGAATATGTTATTTACCCCATAAGCATCTATTTGTAGAGTGTAGTGCCATAGATTCATATGCACCCACCCTCCTTCACAGAAGTTAATGGATGATGTACACACCTCTCTCCTCAAACACTTAACCTTGTTTTACCTATATCCGCATGCTCTTTGATCCTGACAATCTACTGCTCCTATCCTAAGCTCACTGGATGGACCAAAAACAATCTTAACCAAGGAGCTGATGTCCATGCACAATACAGACTATAGGTGGAGTCACAATCCCTTGTGACTCGAAATACTTCTTTGAAGAAAAAACAAGTTGACTGTATCCCAGCTCAACATTAGATGGCAGCAGTATGCTATGCATATGAATCTACAGCACTGCACGCTATGGAAAGATGCTTACAGGGTATGTAACATATTCCTTTTGCCTCCTCAAGCATAACTGGTTTCATTTTTCTGTGATTTTAAGATCTTTGGAAGGAAAATTGGATTGTTCTGTGGAAGAGACTGTCCAGTTTGTAGAAGATAGAATAGCTGAAGAATCCAAGAGTTTGCGGCAACTGCGGGGACCGTATCTAGCCAAGTTGGAGCTCATTAGACGTCTGCGAAACAGAGGCTGCAACGATGAATATAAGCTTGGTAAGAGATCACATTCTATTTAAATCAATACGTTAAGCCTAGGTGCTTGTGGTAGGAGCTGAAAAAGGATTTGTCCTAGTGTATTTGACATTTAATCCATACCTTTTCAGTCTACTATTACACGAAAAGAGAGTTCTGGGAGTGTATCAACCCCATACAATCACTCTTGTACATGAAACTATACTACAAAGTGTATGGGGAATACTTAGAGCGGGCTCCTCTGGCCCGTTTCACAGGTAAGTAGGTCACTGACTTGGTGATCAAATTGTTGGCATGGAAAATGGTAGTGACGGTTTAGTGTTCAGAGAAGGGTGGGGGAGTTCTCTTTACGGACTAGGTGGTCTCACACACATTATAGTGTCATGCTTCATCATTTGACCATCTACCCCCACCCAGGTAAGATGATACCACCTGGGCAGACACAACCTAGTTGTTAAAAGAACACTGAGTGCTGACATTTTATCTTTCCGGATAAAGCGGGGATCCAGTTGAAGGGGAATCAATGCAAAACTTACCTCACAAATCACCTGTATAATTTAATCTTTTAATAACTGTGTTTGCTGGTAAGATTAAAAACAATATGAGACAGTCTTGAACATAATGGTTCAAGGTGGCATCCAAAATTATATGGCCAACATGTTTCTACCATCTCCTATAGCTGAACTGGTCTGGGGCATTCATCAGGGCCTAGGATCCCTCCTGCATATGGGGTTGGTTGGCTCAGCTAAAACGTGAGCACATGCATTGAAATGCACACTGGGCCTACCTGTTCGAGGTAACTGAGGAAGGCCTAATAGGGAGAGAAATAGTGAATTAAAATTGAAATACCAAAACGCCGTGCACAACATGTGAGACCTTACCTCAAATCACTGCACACTAGTGTGTAAAAACCATGCTGTAGGTCACACAAACAACCATGCAAAACTATTTGAAAATCTGTACTTGGCTTGTGGTGAAGCCCTAAGAAATACACACATCGCAGGGTCTCTTATCATATGGTGTAAAGGCAAATTGTCTCAGGTCTGGAAAAAAGGGGAGGGGAGTTGCCCCTTGTAGTCACACTCTGTGGCGGAACAAGGGTCCGGATCAGGGAGGAATGGCAGAAGGGAGAAGTAGTAATAGTCAAAGTAAGTGATAGTCCTTTACTCTATAACTAGTACAAGGCTTGCGTAGAGCCTAGAAAACGGGGTACAGCTCATAAATAACACAATATTCTCTGGTCAATATAGAAGAAAACAGGGTTACCTACAAGAATACAAAGTAAGTGGAAGCCCGTTAGGCTTCATGGTCATACAACAAGACAACATATAAAACAAGACTGACAATAAACATCTTATCTGGTTAGGTCCCCGAGCGTATTCATGATGTGGCTATACAGGTATACTCTGACAACAATAGGAATAAGCATGCCCCAGACCAGTTTGGCTATAGGAGAGGGCAGAAACATGATGGCCATATAATTTTGGATGACACCTTGAACCATTATGTTCAAGATTCTCATATTGTTTTTAATCTTACCAACAAACACCGTTATTAAAAGATTAAATGATATAGGTGATTTGTGAGGTAATTTTACCATTTATTCCCCTTCAACTGGATCCCCGCTTTATCCGGAAAGATAAAAAAATCAGCACTCCTTCAGTGTTCTTTTAGCAACAAGGTTGAGTCTGCCCAGGTGGTGTCATCTTACCTGGGTGGGGGGTAGGTGGTCAAATGATGAAGCAGGACACTATAATGTGTGAGACCACCTAGTCTGTAAATGGAACGCCCCCACTCTTCTCTGAACACTCAACCGTCACTACCGCTTTTCATGCCTACAATTTGATCACCAAGTCGGTGACCTACTTACCTGTGAAATGGGCCAGAGGAACCCGCTTTAAGTATTCCCCATACACGTTGTGGAATAGTACCTTTTCAGTCTCCCATCTATTTGTTTATTTTTTGACAAATTTGGAATAAACCTTAGAAGTAGGGAAGTAAATTATAGTCCTGTCAATGAGACACATTTGCCTATCGGAGACTGAATTTCTTTTTTTGGTGAATATGATCAATCTCAGTAACAGTTCTTAGCCTGCAGATGAAAATGTATGAAGGCTAGAAAAATACCTCAACCTGACAGGCTTTCATTGTAGACTGGGAAAAAGTGTCTGGTCCCTTTAAGATTCTCAGAGGTCTGTATACCAATAGTCCACTCTATTGCCAGTTACCTCAGAGAGGCAGTTGTTTTTTCAGGCTCATGTGAGCAGGACGCACAGAACCCAGGTTATGTTTCACACCTCTTTTTTTGCTAAAATACCAAGCACAATTCTAGCTTTTTTGGCTTAACTCAACTTCCTAAAGCTTTTCCTTCGACTATTTACTGCCCGTTGCTGAGGGAATGTCTTCACAAAAAATCCCTTCATTTTGAGTAGTGCCCATCATGTGGCAGAAAAAAGATTATTTCAGCCCCCCTCAAGGTCTGTTTACCAAACTATCACTTGATGAAGGACTGTAAAAAAGATGTTAGAGGCGTATGTGGCCGTAGATGCACATGCTCTGCATTCTCCTGTCATCTAGTATTGTGTCTGGAGTTGTGCAAGTTATTTTTCTTTGAAGAAGTCTTTAGAGTCATAAGGTAGAGTGACTCCTCCTCTTGGTGATAATACGAATGGGCATCAACTCCATTCTTAGTTTGTTTTCTCATAAGTGGATGAGAATGGAGTGTATAGTGTGTGTAAGTAAAGAGATGACTATGCTAAATATATAGTAAAAAACTACAACGGATCGAGTTTTCCGGGGAGGCAGGATTCAACAAATTGTTGCAGACTGGACATGACCGACATTGTTTTCAACTGCAGTGGCCCAGAGACGTCATGCCTGGCTGAGAACGTCTGGCTTTTTGGGGGATGTCGAAGCTTCCCTTATGGACATGCTCGTTGAAGGCACCCTTCTTTTTGGAGACAAGGCAGTTTCGTCTCTTGAGCGCTTCAAGGATTTTCTGGCTATGGCCAGATCCTTGGGCCTCGCTGCCACCCCCTGTCTCTCACAATCTTCCTTTCGTTGGCTGCGGAAGGGGCTTCTTGATGGCGGAGAATCATTTGTCCCTTCTCCATCAGGAAGTTGCAGCTCTCTTGGCAAAGGGAGCCATAGAGAGGGTTACAGGCTCAGAAGTAGGCTGTGGTTGATATTCCTGCTACTTTCTAGTTCTAGACCTACATGCCTTCAGTCTCTTCCTCAAGAAGGAGAAATTCATAATGCTCACATTGGCTCAGGTCTTATTTGCCCTGGACCCAGGATGCTGGAAGGTAGCGATGGACTTGCAAGTTGCTTATTTCCACCCCACCCCATCCTGCCTACTCACAGGCTTTATTTGCGATTCACAGTAGGCTACAAGCACTTTGGACTCCAGCTTCCCTTTGGCCTTACCAGCACCTCTGGGGTGTTCCCCAAGTTGATGGCTCTGGTTGAAACTCATCTGCGGAGATCTGGGGTGTCAGTCTTATCCTAACTCAATGACCTG
Organism: Pleurodeles waltl; assembly: GCF_031143425.1. Lineage (NCBI taxonomy): Eukaryota > Metazoa > Chordata > Amphibia > Caudata > Salamandridae > Pleurodeles > Pleurodeles waltl. The sequence goes on from NC_090450.1 coordinate 901,547,028, forward strand.
CTGTTGAAGACTGGCTTGCCCAAAACTGTTGTCTCCCACCTCCAGACTATGGCAAACCTCCTGCATTCCCTGGGGTTCACTATAAATGTGCCGAAGTCACACCAGACTCCCTCTCTGATGCTCTTTCATCTGAGATGTTCTGGACACAGTGAAGTTTCAGACTTATCCTCCCAAGCAGGGAGTTCAAGATGTTCAGACTATGATACCATTGTTTCATTCTTTAGCCTGGATTTCATTGAGACTGACCTTTGAGGCTGCTGGGACTCATGGCCTCCTGCATCGCGTTGGTGACACATGCCAGGTGGCATTTGCAGGCTCTACAGTGGGACCTGAAGTTCCAGTGGGCTCAACATAAGGGGAATCTCTCCGAGTTACGTGGTCCAGATCTCGGAAGGAACTGCAAAAATATCTGCAGTGGTGGTTAACGAACCACAGTTGGGTCAGAGACAGATCCCTCTCCCTTCCCCAACGAGATCTGACGGTAGTGACAGGTGCATCACTCCTGAGTTGGGACGGCCATCTAGGAGAGGTGAAGCTCATAGGCCTCTGGTCTCCAGCGGAAGCAGGACTTCAGATCAACATGCTGAAGCTTAATTTGGTTCTGACCCTTTTGATGTGCACTCCCTTCAAGCCCCTCCACAATTGTCCCCTTAGGCTCCTCACATTTAAATCAAGCTTCCTTTAGGCAATTAAATCTGCCCACAGATAGCTGTAGGCATTATCTTCTAAACCTTCCTTTCTCTCAATATATGCTGACAAGGTTCTGTAGGCCGGTTAGTCACTTGCCTACTTTTTACGCACCCTGACATCCTTCTGAGGAAGAGGAGACACTCCACCGCCTGGACCCAAAAAGAGCATTGGTGTTCTACCTTGATCGTACCTGTGAGTCCTAGGTGGAGGACCAACTCTTCATGGGGTACGTGAGTGTGAAGAAAGGTTGGGCAGTGCAGAAGTGAACTGTCTCACGTTGGGTCATGGTCTGCGTCAAGATCTCCTACGCATTTGCCAGAAAGTAAACGCTTAAAGGATTGCAGGCTCATTCTACCAGAGCTAACAGTGCAACCACTGTTAGCACGCAGAGTTACAGTCCTGGACATCTGCCCGATGGCAGCGTGGGCATCTCTGCATTTGTTTACCAAACACTACTGCCTGGACAGCCAAGTCCACAGGGATGGGTATTTTACTTGTTTGATCCTGCAGAACTTTGTTGTTTGAAATTAGTTCGCAGAGTTGCTACAGATTTTTTATCGACCCACTCATCCTCCCCACTCTGCGATCCGATTTGTAGGGGCAGGGACTTCCCTTTCAGGGCCCTAGTTTTGACACACCAGTGGTTGGTGTTCTTCATGGCTCAGTGAAAAGAAATTGACATCAGCACACCTAGGTGATGCCTGTACAGGAACCACAACTTCATTTGTGGTGCAGACTATGCTGATGACTGACACGGAGCCCATCAACACCACCTTCTGGTGCGCAGCAATACCTGACTGCTGACTCAACAGCCATTTTTATTTTTCAAGACTTCTGAAGTCCATAGAAAATGTAAACTTCTTCCTGGACATAAAATGAAAACTCTGAGGTTGCTTTTGTCTGTATATGAAGTGGGTACTCTTTTAGAGACTAGAGAATCCAGTCGAACCATCTAGTGTTGTATATGGGCTAGGAAACTCTTACTCCTTATCATTCACATAGTTTACTGGAGCAATGATAAGCCTCTGAAGTAAAGCTAATTCCAATCTTAAATCCTATTAGAAAGATGGAGATACATTCCCTGCTAGTTGGGTAAGACAATGCCCCATTTTCTGTCAGGGCTCTTTCTTGTTAAATAGGCATCACTGGCAATCTTAATGGTTCTTTTTGTTTATCAGCCTGTCTGCTGTTCTTTTCCAGGTTTGGTCCATATTCTTATATTCTTAGCTTTTTTTAAAACTTTTTTTTTATTAACTCTGTACCATCTGCCAGTTTCAGCTCTCCAGGGAAAACATAAGGTTTTATATTCTAAACCTACTATTTACTTGATTTATCTGCAAACACTTGCTAATCCATACTGTTTGTTGTGAGTTATTGTCAGGTGTGGCATAAATGTTGTCAGAGCCCTTTCTTTGACTGTTCTATCTGTCTTCTTATTCCTGGTCTGGCTATGCCACTGCATGTGTTTGTGTGGTGAGGACTGGCATAGACAGTAGAATAAGTAGGATGAATAATGTTACCTGAGTTTGGATGCTTCTACAGTGGAGCAACATTCCTGCTCAGGATACCTATTGGTGGCTATCAGCAGTTGTTAGGGTCAAGAAAAGTGTGCTGGATGCTGAAATAGAAATGGAGGTTTAGGTACATGTAAAATTGTCTTTCTTTGGATGGTTTTCCCCCCAGCATTCTGAACTTATGTTGTAATTGGCGCCTTCAATAAGCAATGCTCAAGATTGATTTGTTTTAATAAGATCCCTCCGCAGAGTGGGGAAGGATTTAACTTAATAGCCTGCTTTAGCTGCAGACCTAAGAGCATTCAATATTTTTGATCATTTATTCTTTTCTATGGTGCCACCCCAGTATGTACACAACACTATTAGTAATTCTATTGTGAATAAGCGTTAATAACTAATGACAATGCTATACAAAGCCCTAACTCTTTGCACTTTATTGATAGGTGAACCAGAAGATTTGATGGTCCAATACTTTAAAATGTTCGGGGATAAACCTTGCTGTTTTACTGATCTCAAGGTTTTCATTGACCTTCTAGTGCCAAGCCAGTATACAAATGTAAGTACTATAGTATATGAGCCACACAACGGAGATGGGAGACTACAGGAATCGGATTTCAATATTGACTGTCTGTACTACTAGGGCCACTGTGATGAAGTATTAGCTTTGAATTGTAGGTGTATTCGATACATGAATCTGCAAATTATTCACTGTCTTAATATCCTAAGGTGCAGACTGTATGTAGAAACATTTCATAGCTCTACCACACCAGCGCAGGAACCAATGTCATCAGTGAAGCCATAAACCGCCCACCCTGCGAGTGACGTCTTTTCCCTTTTATCCTTACCATCGTAGCGGTCCTTATATTTATTACATATCCTCATGATCATTACCTCTGCTGGCTTGCCTCTGACCACAATACCAAAACATGTGATTCCTGTCAGAACATGCATGTGAGTACCTTGGAAAAGTGGGAAGCCAAGATCTTCAGAGCCTGTGATCACCACCAACACCCCAAATCACACCCAGTGTTGATATCACCACAGTTTTCCTCATGGAGGAAGCAGCACAAGGAAAAGAGGAGACATGGGGAGTCTTCAAAATGCAGCTCCAAAGGTAAGACCCTATAGTGCTGAGGGCTCTGGGCTTTCCGGATTTCCCCACTTTGGGATTGAACCCTACCATTTTGCTTTATGCCATGTTTGGCCTCTTCAGATAGGCTGTGATCTCTCCTGGGGCACCTTTTGACCCCTTTTTAGGGGTGAGCGCAAAGTGCTCCATCCCTCTTTTAATCTCTCTTTAGGGGGATTTTAACCATGCCCATGTTACGTCAGTCACCTTCATTGGTTCCTGGACTTGCCTTTTAAAATCCACGTGTTTTCATTCCTGAAAGGCATGCACATGTCATGCCTTTTCCGGTGTTTAGCCCTCCTCAAGAGCACCGGTAAACTACTGGAAACATACGAGACTCCACGTTTTCCGTATGGTTTCTGGACTACTTTTTCTCTTTATTTTGCCACGCGATCGTGCTAATTATATATTATAATTTTTTTTCTTCTAATTTAATGTGGCAAGAAAAAGTCCGGTTAGGAGTTTACAATGCTAATAGCTGTAACTCGACGTAATGTGAGACCTGTTGCATTGCTTCCTTTGCCATCTATAACAGTGCCTAAGGCTGCTCCAATACCAGTACTGTCTACGATGCCTGCGTCAGTGCTGGGCTTGGCTTCACCAGCATTACCTGCTATTTTTGATGCTGGCTTTTTCTGTAGGACCATCAGACCAGGCCCCCAGACTTCCTCTGATTAGATCACGCAGGCAAACTCAAATGTTGAAAAAGAAACAATATAAAAGGCTGTCTTTTTAGGAGGACACAATCCATGCACTTTTTTGAAACTGACTCATCTTTTGGAGAAAAATCCTCTGAGTCATTTTTGTTTCAGCTATGGGTTATGATTACCAAGCTCTGGCAGATGCTAATAGCATTGATACCTCTTTGAAGCTAGAATTGGACACTACTGCACTACAAAAGGTCAACCCGAATCACTTTTTAATTGGTAAAACTTTGGAGGTGCTGGAACTTTCTTTGCTCTCTTTTGAGGCAAGGTTGAACACCCTTATGGAGATCCTTCAGCCTTCCACACAGGCTTCAGAGCCATTAGACACCTTTAACGATGCCCTGCAGGACCCTATTTTGATAGTCTGAGAAAAACCTACCACTTTTACATCAGTCATCAGGGTTGTAGCCAGACAGTACCACACTATACATGGCAACCCACCTTTTTCACAACTCCTCTTTCGGCAGAGCTTGTAATTATTCAAGTCTCATGCTGAACTAGACATGCTCCTGCAGTATTTGCTAAGTCCTTGTAGATAGAGAATCTAGAAAATTGGAGGCCTTTGGCAAGCAACTATTTCCAGCTGGCAGCGTAATATTGAATTTGCACAATTTAACCTGCTGGTGGGTCAGTACACCCACATTATATGGGACATTGTCCAGATGGTAGTGACAAAATTGCTGTAATATTTGCAGCTGCACATAAAAGACCTCCTGAAGGTTGGTCGATGATGATGTGTGATCATCAACACAACAAATAATTTAGTCTGGACTGGATACCTTGGAGACTGTGGGCACTTCAGTTGCCGTCCGTCGCCATTCATGGCTCTGTACTTCTGGGTTCTCTGCAGACATCAGTCCACCTTAATTGATTTACTTTTTGATTGATCCTAGTTCTTTGAACATAAAGCAGACTCAGCTTTTGGAAGATTCAATGAAAGTAGAGCAAAGACGAGATCCCTTGGTTTGCAATTTTCCAAATTTAGGGAATTTGCAATAGCAGCCCCAAAACCCTCTCTTTGGGGATTACCTAGGCTCTGGTCAAAGGAGCGCACACCCACACACTCCTTACTCTTCCTCCTCTTGGGAAACGGCTTTAGTTCTAACTGAGTCTGCCATAGTGCTCCTCTGGAAGTCCATGTGCTGTCCTTTCCACCAGCCAGGAAGGTCATTCGTTCAGACTAGTGGGTCATCCATATTGTTGAAAAGGGTTGTACCATACCACTTCAACAGACCCACTCCATATTCACCCTCCTCCTGCAGTTGTGGGGAAGAGCAATGATGCACCTTGCAACAAGATGGTAGAGACCCTCCTGTAGGAAAGAGCAGTCAAAGTGATGCCTGAGCAGAGAATTGGGCAGAGGTGTTAGTCTTGTTACTTCCTTCCCCCCCAAAAAGGAAGGTCTTGAACCTCTTCCTTTTCAAAGAGAAATGCAATATGCTGTTCCTTGCTCAGGTGCAGAAAGCAGGAGATTGGATGGTATTCTTGGATTTGTAGAGGTGTATTTCTACATACCGATCTTTGCAGTCACACTTGGAAGTACCTGTGATTTTTGGTGGGTTCCCCTTACTATCAGTTTGTAGTCCTCCCCTTTGATTCAACATTGCACTTCATCTCTACAAAGATGATGATGGTGTTTGCAGCCTATTTCATAAGATCAGGAATCTCAATGTTCCCCAAATGTAATAACTTCTACTGAAAGGCGAGTCACCAGAGTTGGTATCCAATCACCTGAACTGCTGGTGCACTGCTGTTCTGCCTGGGCTTGGCCATCAGTAGGCCCAAATCTCAACCAGAGCCCTCTCAACACCTGTTCCTAGGGACAATATTGGATACATCATCACTTGTTCAAGATATGTTTCCGATTTTTCAGGAAGGGGCTTGAATTCCAGTACTGATGGTTTTATTCCAGCTAGATCTTCTGCCTTCTTGCATCCTCTTGGTCACATATGCACACTGGCATGTGAGAGCTTTCCAGTGCTGCCTCTGAAGGCAGTGGTTTCAGCATGGATAGTTCTGTCAGACACCATCATGATCTCCCATAATGCTACTGCAGATTCAATCTGATGGGGTGTGGAGGGGAACCTTGTGAAAGTGGCCTCTTTTACCCCTGCCAGCTGTGTCCATTGTGTTAACAGATGCCTCCAATTTGGCTGGAATACTCATCTGGACGAACTTTAGATCAGAGTCATCTGGTCTCCAGAGGAAACTCTTCTACATAAATGTCTGCTAGAATTGAGGACTATTATGCTGGCGCTCTTGACAGAGAGCAGAACCACAATGTGGTGTTGTCAGCATGTAGGGAGGATTGGGTCTCAACTTCTTTGTTTGGGAACTTCTGAGATTCTGGTCTTGGGCTTACCAGCATGGAGGCTGGCTTCTTGTGAACCATCTGCTGGGTCCTCTAAACACCAAGACCAGCAGACTCCATTGAAAGCATCCGACCAATCACAAGTGGTGTCATGGTTTATCTTTGCTCAGGGGAGTACCCATTTAAGCGGACCTTTTTGCCACCCATAGCAACACACATTCTTCACGGTTCTGTCCCCTCCAATATCCTTCAAAAGGATCCATGGGGAAGCAGTAGGATTAAATTGGAGTTTTCATTTTCATCAGGTTCTGCAGAAACTTCTCCAAGACCTGGCCCAGGTCATTCTTACAGCACTGGATTGGCTGAGAAAGGTGTGCTAAGCAGATCTTCTGTGGCTTCACTTTTCCCCCCTCTCTGTCTTCCACTCCGAGCGGACAGCCTCTCCCAGTCAGGCAGACAGGTTATTCACCCTAAGCTCCAGAATCTCCACCTTCGTGTCTGGAGATTGAGCAGGGACATCCAACTTCTTTTTAAGCTACCTGGTGAAGTGTTAGTGTCATTCTGTCTCCTTGCCGTCATACCACCAAGACCGTGTATTCTGGAAGGTGCAACAGGTTTGTTACCTACTGTACTCAGAACAATGTGGGTCCCCTGAAAACCGAATTGTGTGGTATTCTCAGGTTTGCTGCACCATTAACCTAGCAGGGCGGTATTGTGTTTGCTTGAAAAAAAACAAAAAAGGGTTACCTAGCAGGCTTGTTGACTTTCCTCTGCCTTCCTGACCAACAATCCCTATTTAAATCGCTTGTTTTGTCAATGGGCCTTAATTTTCTTTTAACCATTTGATGAGATATCTGTTTGAACTTGTTCACAGTTGCCATTTGAATCTTCCAGCTATTAAATCTCTATTTCTAGTTGCCATAGCAAGTGCTAAGTTCCCCTTCTCCCTTCTCTTCATTTTTTAGTGACAGTTTGGTGCTCTGATTTAGAACGACTTTCCCAGCCAAAGTCGTAGCTCCATTCAGCCTAGGTCAGTCTATTATGCCCTTTATCCTCATTCACCCCCTATGTTTATCCATCCAGACATTCCCCCCTGCCCAGCTCACCCATCCCCTCTGTGACATTTATCCCCACCAAGAGGGTTTCCACGGACTGGAACCAAAGAAGCCTGTCATTTTGTTTTACTTTGCCGCTTGTAGGAATTCAGAAAATATGATCAGCTATTGGCTATTTAGGCAACAAAAATGGGAAAGCTGTGCACAACAGAATCCTAGGTAGTGGGGACCATTCTGCTCCCGGAGATGTGCTACGCTTTGACCCATAAAGATCCTCCAAAGGGTATTGGGGTTTATTCCACTGGGGCCAAGTCCTACACTTCAGCATTGGCCAGACGAGGTATTGTAGATGAAGCCACAGGCAACAACCTTGATGTGCCTTATACTTTTGCGAAGCACTGTTCCTTGGACTCCGACATTTGTGATAGCCTTTTTGCTTGTTTTATTCCCCCCCAGGAGTTCCTGGTATAGTGATCCCTCAATGACCTGCCTTCAGATAGGTACTGCTTTGAATTCCATTCAAAATATTAGGAATCTGCAGGTAGCAGTACCCGTCAGAAGAAAGTTACTTCCCTTTGGTAGCAATGTTTCTGGTGGATATTCTGTCTACCTGGAGATTCCTCATTGACCCACCCTCTTTCCTGTCTTGAAGTATGGTGATATAGGACATTTCATGAGGCCTCAATTTAATTATTCTGCCTCTAGGTTCCTAATAAGTTTCCAAGTATTTATTGAACTGCACCAATACGTTTGCCGTTCTCACCCTACTACCTTGTTGGTGTGTGGAAAAAATAAAAAGGGACCTGATGTCTCTCAGTTGGTGGGGTGCTTCATGCTGCCACTGATGCCATCCTGGGATTGATTCCTGAGCCGACTTGGAGCAGGCACCCTCTACCATTGTGGATGAGCTATGAAAAGATTCCCAGCCCAGTCTTTGCATAGAGATGTTCAGAAAATTAGGAATCTGCAGGTAGATAGAATATCCACCAAACAAATTGTTACTGAAGGTTCATAACTTTAGTTATTTAGCTCAAATAATAGTACAAATTCATGGTGAATAAAATGTGCAGGGTGATTGATAGTAAATAAAATGGATGTTTCATATATCATTTATAAAGGATCATTTTAGCTCTGCTGTAGCCCAAAGCTCTTGTGATCAAAAACACAAAAATCTATGTATAAAAAAATCTTAGGCACAGAAACAGGATTGTTCACTCGAGCATCAAGAATTATACACTCTACCAAGAAAACAAGGGCCAATTCCACTACTCAAAGGCAGTGCAAATTATAAAAGTAACAAACTGGAGATAAGGGCAAACTACCCTGAGACCTGCACTTTTTAATTTTTTTATTTATTTATTACAAAAATATGCCCTTTATTGATTATTATGTATGGCCATGCTTAAATGTTTTTTGGCAGTTTTATTGGGAACTTTTAACCTCATTTTGGCAGTAGGTATCTTATGCTTACTTGTTTTTTAATACTTTTAAAAACGGTCAAACATTTGCATGTTTTTACAGTGTCAGTTGTTTTTAGGTCAACCCTAGGCAGCGTGCATGCACTGTCCCTCGACATGCTGTAATCTTTTTCTATGGGCTGTCACCATGCCCATCAGACGTCCATCACTTTCACTCGTTTCTTGGCCAGCCTTTCAAAATTCCTTTGGCTTATTTGGTAAATTGTTTACTTTTGTCCCGTCTTTTGGCTGGTTTGTTCCTGCCCTGACTGTCCCTGTTACATGAATTATTGCACAATCACCCAAATATGTTCGCTGCGGCGCACTACTTTTTTCCTTTTGCTGTGGCTTGTTTTGTTAGTTTCCTGTTCGTGTTCTGCTCCATTTCCGCAATGGTTCCTTTTGGACCATTTGGCTCGTGTCCCCGAAACGCGCTCAGCTGATGCCATTTACCAACCAGAATGTAGGTGTGTATGCGTGTGTAAACAAACTTTAATTACTAATATGCTTTTGTAGCCCATGAGGCTCGGCACCATGCTTCATATTACTGAACTTTTTCAGTTAACTGCTAATTGGATTGAAACTCAAGTTTTCTAGTTTTTTTTTTTTATAACTGCACAGGAGGACTGATGCAGAGACTCGAATGCAGTTTCTCTGTTCCAGATCCGCAGCTCTAAATGTTGTGCCAGAAAGACAGAGTAAACGATTTCCTGTGGGAGAGGGAGGTAACACCTGCTCCCTTTGGAAATAGGTGTGACTGGCTTGAGAGGGATAGCCTCCCCCAGCAACTGGTTTTGCTTTGAAGGGCATAAACCAGTCCAGTCCCTGGTCTGGCGCGAAAATGGACAATGGAAAGGGTAGTGACTACTCACCTGTCCATCAGCACCCAAGGGGTGGTGTCCAGAGCTCCTCCAGAGAGGGTCCCTGATTCCTGCCATCTTGACTCGAAGGTTGGCAGGGAACTCTGACTTCACCTGCCTGGTCACTCAGATGCTGCCAGAGGCACCCTCTGATAGGTAGTTACCTGGTTAGGTGAACAAGCCCCCACTTTGGGCCATATATGGTCTTCCTTAAGGGTGTGGTCCTCCGATTCGGCTTGCAAGATTCCAGCAAGACTCCTCTGCAGCCTCCGTTTTAACTTCTGGCAACCGGAACCGCGATTCAACCCTTCAGGAACCTACAAGCTGTAGATCCACGAGGAAGACACTTCTGCAACATTATATTCAGAGTTCCTGCCAGCTTTGCAGCATTTCCCCAGCCGTGCATCCTCAGAAGACCGCAACTCTTCAGCCTGCACAAGAAGAAGGAATCTCCCTTGGGGTGAAGGCATCACTCCCCTGTAATTACAGGTACCTGGCTGCAACGACGACCGGCTGTGTGGATCTCACCTCATCCTAAGTGGCATGGGTTCTGAATCACGGGTGGTGGTCCGGAGAATTTCCCTTGGTCCTCTCTACCAGCTGTTGCACTTTAGTGGTGGTAAGTCCTTTCCACTCCATGAAAGACAGTACCCTGTGCACCGCGTCCTTTGCAGCTGCCAAGGCTTGTTTGCTTCACCTCCAAGGGGAACTTCAGGTGACGTGTAGCTCCAGCCCCCAGCACTCACTCCTGGGCCTCTGCGTGGTCCTCTGATGACATGGGAGCATCTTCTGTGGTGATGCGTGGCCTGCTTCTGTGTCCCTGCCATGTGGGACACCTGTGGGGACTGCTTCTACTCCTATGGGCCTTCTGCAACGCGGAGGGTCCCTTGTGACTCGCCCTCCTGGACCTTGCTGGTCCCCTGCAGCACCCCTTTTCCTCCAATTGTGAGTTTGCCTTTGACAAGGCTTGTGGTAGAAATCCTTCACCGACACCCATCTGCAATCCAGCTTCCAGCATGCGACACCTTTTGCACGTATCATGAACTCTTCTCTAGCTTCTGTGCTGTAGTACTGATCTGTCTTCCTTCTTCGCTGACCAACTCCAAACGGTACCTCAGGGTGGGTAGCATCTCCTACTCCCCCTGGACCCCACTGCTGATACTTTGGGGTGGTTTGGGGGAAATCCACTTGTTTACTCCTTCCTGGTTGCTGGGGGGTACTACATTACTTACCTGTGTGGTTTCCTCGTACTCCCAGCTCCCCTCTACACAATTTAGGGCCAGATGTAGGAAGCCTTTTGCTCCTCGCAAACGGCAAAAAACGCAGTTTGCGAGGCGCAAAAGGCCTTCCACAATGCAGTGTCACATTTTGCGAGTCGGTACAGACTCGCAAAATGTGATTCCGACTCGCAAATAGGAAGGGGTGTTACCTTCCTATTTGCAACCGCATCGCGATGTTGAGTTGCTTTGTGACCGCGAAAGCGGTCGCAAACCAACTTGCAGTTACCATCCACTGGCATGAAACAGGTTCCTATACAGAGGAACAAGGATTGTCCTCCCAAATGCAAAAACATAGATTTGGAGAGGAACTTCAAGCTGTAGAGCCAGAAGGAGGCTCCACATTCATCAAGACACAGGGAAGATAACCACTCTTCCCCCAATTAAAATAAAAAGAAAACTTGCCTTTCAAAAAAAGGACAAGGAGCCACAGGCAAAGGTGGCAAAGAAAACAACTCCACCACCGTCTCCACCACCATCAGTGCACACATCACCAGTAGCAACTGCTCCACTGATGCACTCCCCTACTCATACTGCCATGAGTCAAGATGATCCCGATGCATGGGACCTTTACGATGCTCCAGTATCGGACAACAGCCCAGACTCGTACCCTGCTAGGCCGTCCCCTCCTGAGGACAGTACATCTTACACACAAGTGATCGCAAGGGCAGCTGCTTTCCATAACGTCACCTTGCATTCCGAACCAATTGAGGATGACTTTTTGTTTAACACGCTATCCTCCACTCATAGCCAATACCAAAGACTACCTATGCTCCCAGGAATGCTAAAACATTCAAAACAAATCTTTCAGGATCCTGTTAAAGGCCGAGCCATAACTCCAAGGGTGGAGAAAAAGTACAAGCCACCGCCAACAGATCCTGTTTATATTACAACCCAGTTAACACCGGACTCAGTAGTTGTCGGGGCAGCTCGTAAGAGAGCGAACTCTCATACCTCGGGGGACGCACCATCTCCAGACAAAGAGAGTCGCAAATTTGATGCTGCGGGCAAAAGGGTTGCAGCACAAGCAGCAAACCAATGGCGCATTGCCAATTCACAAGCACTTTTGGCAAGATATGATAGAGCTCACTGGGATGAGATGCAACATTTGATAGAACACTTACCCAAGGAGTTCCAAAAAAGAGCACAACAAGTGGTGGAAGAAGGACAAAGTATCTCTAATAATCAGATACGGTCTTCAATGGATGCAGCAGATACGGCTGCAAGGACAGTAAATACTGCAATAACAATAAGAAGGCACACATGGCTGCGCACGTCAGGTTTCAAGCCGGAAATTCAACAAGCCGTGCTAAATATGCCATTTAATGAACAGCAGTTGTTTGGGCCGGAAGTCGACACTGCTATTGATAAATTCAAGAAAGACACTGATACAGTGAAAGCCATGGGCGCACTCGACTCCCCGCAGAGCAGAGGCACATTTCGCAAAACACCTTTTAGGGGAGGGTTTCGAGGACAACCTACAGAAACCACAACATCACAAACAAGGCCCACGTACCAAAGCCAATATCAGCGGGGAAGTTTTCGGGGGCAATATAGAGGGGGACAATTCCAAAAAAATAGAGGGAAATTCCAAAGCCCCAAAAGTTCTCAAAATAAGCAGTGACTTACAAGTCACACATCCCCATCACATAACACCTGTGGGGGAAGACTAAGCCAATTTTACAAACATTGGGAGGAGATAACAACAGATACTTAGGTACTAGCAATTATCCAGCATGGTTATTGCATAGAATTTCTCGAATTCCCTCCAACAGTCCCACCGAAAACATACAGTATGTCAAAACAACATATAAATCTTCTAGGATTAGAAGTTCAAGCATTGCTCCAAAAAGAGGCAATAGAATTAGTACCAAAACAAGAACTAAACACAGGAGTTTACTCACTGTACCTTCTGATACCCAAAAAAGACAAAACTCTAAGACCTATACTAGATCTCAGAATATTAAATACATACATCAAATCAGACCACTTTCACATGGTTACATTACAAGAAGTAATCCCACTGCTCAAACAACAAGACTACATGACAACACTGGATCTAAAGGATGCAGATTTCCATATACCAATACATCCTTCACACAGAAAGTATCTAAGGTTTGTATTCCAAGGGATACATTACCAATTCAAAGTGTTGCTATTCGGAATAACGACTGCGCCAAGAGTTTTTACAAAATGTCTAGCAGTAGTAGCTGTACATATCAGAAGGCAGCAAATACATGTGTTCCCGTACCTAGACGATTGGTTAATCAAAACCAACATGCAAATACAGTGTTCACAACACACAAATTATGTCATAGAAACCCTACACAAACCAGGTTTCTCAATTAATTACTCAAAGTCACACCTTCTGCCGTGTCAAACACAGCAATACCTAGGAGCAACAATCAACACAGTAAAAGAAATTGCCACTCCAAGTCCACAAAGAGTCCAAACATTCCACAATGTAATACAAGCCATGTATCCAAACCAAAAGATTCAGGTCAAATTAGTAATGAAACTCCTAGGCATGATGTCCTCATGCATAGCCATTGTCCCAAACGCAAGGTTGCACATGCGGCCCTTACAACAGTGCCTAGCATCACAGTGGTCACAGGCACAGGGTCAACTTCTAGATCTGGTGTTGATAGACCGCCAAACATACATCTCGCTTCAATGGTGGAACAGTATAAATTTAAACCAAGGGCGGCCTTTTCAAGACCCAGTGCCACAATACGTAATAACAACAGATGTATCCATGACAGGGTGGGCAGCACACCTCAATCAGCACAGCATCCAAGGACAATGGGACATTCAGCAAAGACAGTTTCATATAAACCACTTAGAACTGTTAGCTGTGTTTCTAGCGCTCAAAGCATTTCAACCCATAATAACCCACAAATACACTCTTGTCAAAACAGACAACATGACAACAATGTATTACCTAAACAAACAGGGAGGAACACACTCGACACAGTTGTGTCTCCTAACACAAAAAATATGGCATTGGGCGATTCACAACCACATTCGCCTAATAGCACAATTTATTCCAGGGATTCAGAATCAGTTAGCAGACAATCTCTCTCGGGATCACCAACAGATCCACGAATGGGAAATTCACCCCCAAATACTGAACACTTACTTCAGAATGTGGGGAACGCCACAAATAGATCTATTTGCAACAAAAGAAAACTCAAAATGCCAAAACTTCGCATCCAGGTACCCACAACATCAGTCTCAGGGCAATGCACTATGGATGAACTGGTCAGGGATATTTGCGTACGCTTTTCCCCCTCTCCCACTTCTTCCATATCTAGTAAACAAGTTGAGTCAAAACAAACTCAAACTCCTACTAATAGAACCAACATGGGCAAGGTAACCTTGGTACACAACACTACTAGACCTTTCAGTAGTACCTCATGTCAAACTGCCAAACAGACCAGATCTGTTAACACAACACAACACAAACAACAGATCAGACATCCAAATCCAGCATCGCTGAATCTAGCAATTTGGCTCCTGAAATCCTAGAATTCGGGCACTTAGACCTCACACAGGAATGTATGGAGGTCATAAAACAAGCTAGAAAACCTACCACTAGACACTGCTATGCAAATAAGTGGAAAAGATTTGTTTATTACTGCCATAATAATCAAATTCAACCTTTACACGCATCTGCAAAAGAGATAGTAGGATACTTACTACATTTGCAAAAATCTAAACTAGCTTTCTCTTCCATTAAAATACATCTTACGGCAATTTCAGCTTACCTGCAAATTACGCACTCAACTTCATTGTTTAGGATACCAGTCATAAAAGCGTGTTCGATGGCATCTGTCGCTGTAGATACACATGTTCTGCATAGCTCGCCATCTGGTGTTGGGTCGGAGTGTTACAAGTTGTTTTTTCTTCGAAGAAGTCTTTCGAGTCACGGGACCGAGTGACTCCTCCTTCTGTCTCCATTGCGCATGGGCGTCGACTCCATCTTCGATTGTTTTCTTTCCGCCATCGGGTTCGGACGTGTTCCTGTCGCTCCGAGTTTCGGAACGGAAAGTTAGTTAATATCGGAAGATTTTCGTCTGTATTGTTGCGTTCGGGATCGGCGTAGTTAGAGTCAACACCGCATCGAAGATCGACGCGCTCCGGTGCCCTTCGGGGTAGTTTTCGATCCCCCGTCGGGGCCTGGTCGGCCCGACCGCGTGTCGAACAACGTCGATGGAACGGACCCCGTTCCGTTTTTGTCCCAAATGCCACAACAAATACCCGTATACAGACCAACATTTGGTCTGTAACCTGTGCCTGTCGCCTGAGCACAGTGAAGACACTTGCGAGGCCTGTCGTGCGTTCCGGTCCCGAAAGACACTACGTGACCGTCGAGCCAGGAGACTTCAGATGGCGTCCACGCCGACAGCGCACCGAGAGTTCGAGGAACAAGAGGAAGAAGAAACCTTTTCGATCCACGAATTGGACTCCGAGGAATTCGACGATCAAAGAACCGTGAGTAAGACGTCGAAAACAACACAGAAGAAAAGTGACAAGGCCCAGGGGACGCCACTGCCACCAGGCCATGGCTCCACCCATAAATTCGGTGACCGACCGTCGGCACCGAAAAAGGCCCAAACAGTGCCGAGACCGTCCGACTCCAGTCTAGACACCGGCACGCAGCCTTCTCGGGACCGAGAAAGTGCTGGAGACCTACATCGACACCGAGATAGCGGTGTAGACACGGCTCGACGCAGAGACAGCGGCACCGATGAAGATCGACGCCGAGATGTTTCGACTCCGAAAAAGAAAAAAGTCACCTCGGAGCCGAAAAAAGATGCAGACAGGATTTCGGTGCCAAAACAACCTGCAACCGACCCAGTTTCAGGCTCTTATACAGAAGAGCAATCAATCACCTCCCAAATGCGAAAGCATAGGTTTGAGGAAGACCTGCAATCCACTGATGTAGACCATACGCAAAAACGTATTTTTATACAGCAGGGGACAGGAAAGATAAGCACCCTTCCCCCTATTAGGAGAAAGAGAAGACTGGAATTTCAAACTGACCAAACACCACAAACAAAAATGGTGAAAAAGGTTACTCCGCCACCCTCTCCTCCACCTATAATTCACGTCTCACCAGCACAAACTCCATCACATTCCCCGGCTCACACCACCATGAGCCAAGGTGACCAGGATCAGGACGCATGGGACTTGTACGACGCCCCTGTGTCAGATAACAGTCCGGAGGCATACCCTACAAAGCCATCACCACCAGAAGACAGTACTGCATATTCTCAGGTGGTGGCTAGAGCAGCACAATTCCACAATGTAAGCCTCCACGCAGAACAAGTCGAGGATGACTTTCTATTCAACACCCTCTCCGCCACCCACAGCTCCTACCAAAGCCTGCCTATGCTCCCTGGTATGCTTCGGCACGCAAAAGACATCTTTAAGGAGCCGGTCAAAAGTAGGGCAATCACACCAAGGGTGGAAAAATAGTATAAAGCGCCTCCTACAGACCCTATTTTCATAACTTCACAGCTGCCACCAGATTCTGTCGTTGTAGGAGCAGCTAGGAAAAGGGCCAACTCCCACACATCTGGGGATGCACCACCCCCAGATAAAGAGACCCGCAAGTTCGATGCAGCTGGGAAAAGAGTCGCAGCACAAGCTGCAAACCAGTGGCGCATCGCTAACTCTCAAGCACTACTTGCGCGCTATGACAGAGCCCATTGGGATGAGATGCAACACCTCATCGAGCATCTTCCCAAGGAACTACAAAAGAGGGCAAAGCAGGTGGTTGAGGAAGGGCAGAACATATCAAATAACCAGATACGTTCTTCTATGGACGCAGCAGACACAGCTGCAAGAACAATTAATACATCTGTGACCATTAGAAGGCACGCTTGGCTAAGAAAGTCTGGGTTCAAACCAGAGATACAGCAGGCAGTGCTCAATATGCCATTCAACGAAAAACAACTGTTCGGACCAGAAGTGGACACGGCAATCGAAAAACTTAAAAAAGACACTGACACTGCTAAAGCCATGGCGCACTCTACTCCCCGCAGAGCAGAGGAACCTACAGCACCTTCCGCAAGACACCCTTTAGAGGGGGGTTTCGGGGTCAGGCCACACAAGCCAGCACCTTGCAGGCAAAACCGTCCAGCTACCAGGGACAGTACAGGGGAGGCTTTCGGGGCCAATACAGAGGAGGGCAATTCCCTAGGAATAGAGGAAAATTTCAAAGCCCAAAAAACCCCTACAACCAAGCAGTGACTCAGATGTCACTCACCCCCTCCACACAACACCAGTGGGGGGAAGAATAGGTCATTATTACAAAGCATGGGAGGAAATAACTACAGACACTTGGGTCTTAGCAATTATCCAACATGGTTATTGCATAGAATTCCTACAGTTCCCTCCAAACATACCACCAAAAGCACAGAATTTATCAAAACAACATTCCAAACTCCTGGAAATAGAAGTTCAAGCACTATTGCAAAAGAATGCAATCGAATTAGTACCAAACACACAAACAAACACAGGAGTCTATTCACTGTACTTCTTAATACCAAAAAAGGACAAAACACTGAGACCAATCCTAGACCTCAGAACACTAAACACCTACATCAAATCAGACCACTTTCACATGGTCACGCTACAAGAAGTGTTACCATTGCTAAAACTACAGGACTACATGACAACCTTAGACCTCAGACGCGTATTTCCATATACCAATACATCCGTCGCACAGAAAATACCTACGGTTCGTATTCAAAGGAATACATTACCAATTCAAAGTATTGCCTTTTGGTTTAACAACCGCACCAAGAGTCTTTACAAAATGTCTAGCAGTAGTGGCTGCACACATCAGAAGGCAGCAAATACATGTATTCCCGTATCTAGACGACTGGCTAATCAAAACCAATTCACTAACAAAGTGCTTACAACACACAAATCAAATCATACAAACCCTTTACAAACTAGGGTTCACCGTCAACTTTGCAAAATCCAACATTTTGCCGTGCAAAGTACAACAATACCTGGGAGCCATAATAGACACAACAAAAGGAGTAGCCACTCCAAGTCCACAAAGAATTCAAAATTTCAACAAGATCATACAACGCATGTATCCAACACAAACAATACAAGCAAAGATGATATTACAACTCCTAGGCATGATGTCTTCATGCATAGCCATTGTCCCGAACGCAAGACTACACATGAGGCCCTTACAACAGTGCCTAGCATCACAATGGTCACAAGCACAGGGTCACCTTCTAGATCTGGTGTTAATAGACCGCCAAACTTACCTCTCGCTTCTATGGTGGAACAGTATAAATTTAAACAAAGGGCGGCCATTCCAAGACCCAGTGCCACAATGCGTAATAACAGATGCTTCCATGACAGGGTGGGGAGCACACCTCGATCAACACAGCATACAAGGACAATGGAACGTACATCAAACAAAACTGCATATAAATCACCTAGAAATGCTAGCAGTTTTTCAAGCATTAAGGGCTTTCCAACCAATTATAACTCACAAATACATTCTTGTCAAAACAGACAACATGACAACAATGTATTATCTAAACAAACAGGGGAGGGACACACTCAACGCAGTTGAGCCTTCTAGCACAGAAGATATGGCGATGGGCAATTCACAACCACATTCGCCTAATAGCGCAGTTTATTTCAGGGATCCAGAATCAACTTGCAGACAATCTCTCTCGAGATCACCAACAGGTCCACGAATGGGAAATTCACCCCCAAATTCTAAACACTTACTTCAGACTCTGGGGAACACCTCAAATAGACTTGTTTGCAACAAGAGAGAACGCAAAATGCCAAAACTTCGCATCCAGATACCCACACAGGCAGTCCCAAGGCAATGCCCTATGGATGAACTGGTCAGGGATATTTGCCTACGCTTTTCCTCCTCTCCCTCTCCTTCCTTATCTGGTAAACAAATTGAGTCAAAACAAACTCAAACTCAAACTCATTTTAATAGCACAAACTTGGGCAAGGCAACCCTGGTACACAACACTGCTTGACCTATCAGTAGTACCCCACATCAAATTGCCCAACAGGCCGGATCTGTTAACACAACACAACCAACAGATCAGACATCCAGATCCAGCATCGCTGAATCTAGCAATCTGGCTCCTGAAATCCTAGAATTCGGACACTTACAACTTACCCAAGAATGTATGGACGTCATAAAGCAAGCCAGAAGGCCGTCCACTAGGCACTGCTATGCAAGTAAATGGAAGAGG
Source organism: Pleurodeles waltl (assembly GCF_031143425.1). Taxonomy (NCBI): domain Eukaryota; kingdom Metazoa; phylum Chordata; class Amphibia; order Caudata; family Salamandridae; genus Pleurodeles; species Pleurodeles waltl. The sequence goes on from NC_090450.1 coordinate 901,566,286, forward strand.
TTTGTCTGCTACTGCCATCATAATCAGATCCAACCTTTACACGCAACTCCAAAGGACGTAGTGGGTTACTTGCTTCACTTACAAAAATCTAACCTAGCCTTCTCTTCCATTAAAATACACCTTGCGGCAATATCTGCATACCTGCAGACTACCTATTCAACTTCCCTATATAGGATACCAGTCATTAAAGCATTCATGGAAGGCCTTAAAAGAATTATACCACCAAGAACACCACCTGTTCCTTCATGGAACTTGAATGTTGTCTTAACAAGACTCATGGGTCCACCTTTTGAACCCATGCACTCTTGCGAAATACAGTTCCTAACCTGGAAGGTTGCATTTCTCATCGCCATTACATCTCTAAGAAGAGTAAGCGAAATTCAGGCGTTTACAATACAAGAACCTTTTATACAACTACACAAAAATAAAGTCGTCCTAAGGACTAATCCTAAATTTTTACCAAAGGTTATTTCACCGTTCCACCTAAATCAAACAGTGGAACTACCAGTGTTCTTCCCACAGCCAGATTCCGTAGCTGAGAGGGCACTACATACATTAGATGTCAAAAGAGCATTAATGTACTACATTGACAGAACGAAAAACATCAGAAAGACTAAACAACTATTTATTGCATTCCAAAAACCTCATGCAGGAAACCCAATATCAAAACAAGGTATAGCCAGATGGATAGTTAAATGCATCCAAATCTGCTACCTTAAAGCAAAACGACAACTGCCCATTACACCAAGGGCACACTCAACCAGAAAAAAAGGTGCTACCATGGCCTTTCTAGGAAACATCCCAATGCAAGAAATATGTAAGGCAGCCACATGGTCTACGCCACACACGTTCACCAAGCACTACTGTGTAGACGTGTTATCCGCACAGCATGCCACAGTAGGTCAAGCCGTGTTAAGAACATTATTTCAAACCACTTCCATTCCTACAGGCTGAGTGTAGGAAGTTGGCTCTGTATGCACTATTTCAAAGTAAGGAATAGTATGCACAGAGTCCAAGGGTTCCCCTTAGAGGTAAGATAGTGGCAAAAAGAGATAATACTAATGCTCTATTTTGTGGTAGTGTGGTCGAGCAGTAGGCTTATCCAAGGAGTAGTGTTAAGCATTTGTTGTACATACACATAGACAATAAATGAGGTACACACACTCAGAGACAAATCCAGCCAATAGGTTTTTGTATAGAAAAATATATTTTCTTAGTTTATTTTAAGAACCACAGGTTCAAATTCTACATGTAATATCTCATTCGAAAGGTATTGCAGGTAAGTACTTTAGGAACTTCAAATCATCAAAATTGCATGTATACTTTTCAAGTTATTCACAAATAGCTGTTTTAAAAGTGGACACTTAGTGCAATTTTCACAGTTCCTAGGGGAGGTAAGTATTTGTTAGGTTAACCAGGTAAGTAAGACACTTACAGGGCTTAGTTCTTGGTCCAAGGTAGCCCACCGTTGGGGGTTCAGAGCAACCCCAAAGTCACCACACCAGCAGCTCAGGGCCGGTCAGGTGCAGAGTTCAAAGTGGTGCCCAAAACACATAGGCTAGAATGGAGAGAAGGGGGTGCCCCGGTTCCGGTCTGCTGGCAGGTAAGTACCCGCGTCTTCGGAGGGCAGACCAGAGGGGTTTTGTAGGGCACCGGGGGGGACACAAGCCCACACAGAAATTTCACCCTCAGCGGCGCGGGGGCGGCCGGGTGCAGTGTAGAAACAGGCGTCGGGTTCGCAATGTTAGTCTATGAGAGATCTCGGGATCTCTTCAGCGCTGCAGACAGGCAAGGGGGGGTTCCTCGGGGAAACCTCCACTTGGGCAAGGGAGAGGGACTCCTGGGGGTCACTTCTCCAGTGAAAGTCCGGTCCTTCAGGTCCTGGGGGCTGCGGGTGCAGGGTCTCTCCCAGGCGTCGGGACTTTGGATTCAAAGAGTCGCGGTCAGGGGAAGCCTCGGGATTCCCTCTGCAGGCGGCGCTGTGGGGGCTCAGGGGGGACAGGTTTTGGTACTCACAGTATCAGAGTAGTCCTGGGGTCCCTCCTGAGGTGTTGGATCTCCACCAGTCGAGTCGGGGTCGCCGGGTGCAGTGTTGCAAGTCTCACGCTTCTTGCGGGGAGCTTGCAGGGTTCTTTCAAGGCTGCTGGAAACAAAGTTGCAGCCTTTCTTGGAGCAGGTCCGCTGTCCTCGGGAGTTTCTTGTCTTTTCGAAGCAGGGGCAGTCCTCAGAGGATGTCGAGGTCGCTGGTCCCTTTGGAAGGCGTCGCTGGAGCAGGATCTTTGGAAGGCAGGAGACAGGCCGGTGAGTTTCTGGAGCCAAGGCAGTTGTCGTCTTCTGGTCTTCCTCTGCAGGGGTTTTCAGCTAGGCAGTCCTTCTTCTTGTAGTTGCAGGAATCTAATTTTCTAGGGTTCAGGGTAGCCCTTAAATACTAAATTTAAGGGCGTGTTTAGGTCTGGGGGGTTAGTAGCCAATGGCTACTAGCCCTGAGGGTGGGTACACCCTCTTTGTGCCTCCTCCCAAGGGGAGGGGGACACAATCCTAACCCTATTGGGGGAATCCTCCATCTGCAAGATGGAGGATTTCTAAAAGTCAGAGTCACCTCAGCTCAGGACACCTTAGGGGCTGTCCTGACTGGCCAGTGACTCCTCCTTGTTGCTTTCTTTGTTCCCTCCAGCCTTGCCGCCAAAAGTGGGGGCCGTGGCCGGAGGGGGCGGGCAACTCCACTAAGCTGGAGTGCCCTGCTGGGCTGTGACAAAGGGGTGAGCCTTTGAGGCTCACCGCCAGGTGTTACAGCTCCTGCCTGGGGGAGGTGTTAGCATCTCCACCCAGTGCAGGCTTTGTTACTGGCCTCAGAGTGACAAAGGCACTCTCCCCATGGGGCCAGCAACATGTCTCTAGTGTGGCAGGCTGCTGGAACCAGTCAGCCTACACAGATAGTTGGTTAAGTTTCAGGGGGCACCTCTAAGGTGCCCTCTGGGCTGTATTTTGCAATAAAATGTACACTGGCATCAGTGTGCATTTATTGTGCTGAGAAGTTTGATACCAAACTTCCCAGTTTTCAGTGTAGCCATTATGGTGCTGTGGAGTTCGTGTAAAACAGACTCCCAGACCATATACTCTTATGGCTACCCTGCACTTACAATGTCTAAGGTTTTGTTTAGACACTGTAGGGGCACAGTGCTCATGCACTGGTACCCTCACCTATGGTATAGTGCACCCTGCCTTAGGGCTGTAAGGCCTGCTAGAGGGGTGTCTTACCTATACTGCATAGGCAGTGAGAGGCTGGCATGGCACCCTGAGGGGAGTGCCATGTCGACTTACTCATTTTGTTCTCACTAGCACACACAGGCTTGTAAGCAGTGTGTCTGTGCTGAGTGAGGGGTCTCTAGGGTGGCATAAGACATGCTCCAGCCCTTAGAGACCTTCCTTGGCATCAGGGCCCTTGGTACTAGAAGTACCAGTTACAAGGGACTTATCTGAATGCCAGGGTGTGCCAATTGTGGAGACAATGGTACATTTTAGGTGAAGGAACACTGGTGCTGGGGCCTGGTTAGCAGGGTCCCAGCACACTTCTCAGTCAAGTCAGCATCAGTATCAGGCAAAAAGTGGGGGGTAACTGCAACAGGGAGCCATTTCTTTACACAAGCCCCCCCCAGCCCACAGGCCAGGAGACTCAGCCCAAGCTGGGAGAGTCTTCCTAGTCTGTCAGGCGAGGAAGAGTAGGAGAAATAGGCTGGTTAGTTGCAGGGCCTACTCTGCCTTACATCCTTCTGTTCAGGTCATTCCCTTTGGGGAACTGACCCACTTCCACAGTGATAGGACCTAGTCTGAATTGCCTCTTGTCTGCCTCTTCAATGTCTCCACCCATTCTTTCTATTTTGGTCTTAGAGGTATCCACCTCTGCTAACCTTATCTTGGCCAGGGTTACCCCTAGCTTACCCAGAGAGGTTACCCAGAGCTGGAGTAACCCCACCATGACCAATAGGGTCAGGGGGCCTAACTTGCTATTTGGCATGGGGTCAGACCACCATGCTAAGGATAGTGCAGCCATAAAGGCTGACACCCAGCAGAGGCCACTGACAGCTGTCAGTGCCCAGAACCACACCTTTAGCTCTTCACCTAAAAGGGAAGGGGCTAAGTTACAGGCTTCTTTGGGTTCAGGTTGCCTGTCTGCTGTATTGGAGTGGGGGGTTACCACATCTTGTAGTAAACACCCTTCTTCCACTCTTTCTTCTGTTAGCTGAGGAGCCACCCACTCAGGTTTAACAGTTGCCTGACTAGCCAGGACTTCTTGTGGGTCAGGTTGGACTTTATCAGGGCCATTTTTGGAGTTCTCCCCTACTGGAGCAGAATCTCCTTGGCTTGCTGTAACCTTGGCTAAAGGTTGTCCACCCTTCCTACTCTGTTTTCTTTTCTTCTTCTTCTGGGGCCTGCTTGCATTTACTGCAGAGGCAGGACTTCCAGAATCCTTGGGAGAGGACTGGCACTGGACCAGTTCCTCTCTTGGGCTCTGACTAACCTCTGGGTAGTCATTTCCAAGGAGACAATCAAGGGGGAGGTCTGTACTGACTACTACCCTTCTCCAGCTAAGAGTGCCACCCACTTCTATGGGCACTAAAGCCACAGGCCTCTTAGTGACCCTGTCTAGGCTAACTCTTACCCTGGCAGTCTCACCTGGGATGTACTGGTTTGAGAGCACCAGCCTGTCATGCACAATAGTGTGACTGGCACAAGTGTCTCTCAGGGCAGTGGTTGGGATTCCATTCACCAGTAGGTGGTGGAAGTGTCTACTTCCCTCTGGAATCTCCAACTCACCTGTTGGGCCCTGTTTCCAGTTGAAGGCTAGGAAGACCTCCTCATCTGAGGAGTCATCTCCCATGGCTACACTGGTTACCCCAGGAATTTTGTTCTGGGGTTTGTTTTTGGGACAAGAAGTGTCCTTGGTGTGGTGCCCAGACTGTTTACAGTTGTGGCACCATGCCTTAGTGGCATCCCAGTTCTTACCCTGGTACCCACCTTTGTTTTGGGTTGTGTCTTGGGGCCCACCCACCTGTTCTGGTTTTTGGGGGCCTACAGAGGACTCTTTTTCTTTGTTTCTAGTGTCACCCACTTTCTCCTGGGGAGTTTTTGTAACCCCTTTCTTTTGGTCACCCCCAGTGGAAGTTTTGGTTACCCTAGTCTTGACCCAGTGGTCTGCCTTCTTTCCCAATTCTTGGGGAGAAATTGGACCTAGGTCTACCAGATACTGATGCAACTTTTCATTGAAGCAGTTACTTAAAATGTGTTCTCTCATAAACAAATTATAAAGCCCAACATAGTCACACACTTCATTTCCAGTTAACCAACCATCTAGTGTTTTTACTGAGTAGTCTACAAAATCAACCCAGGTCTGGCTCGAGGATTTTTGAGCCCCCCTGAATCTAATTCTATACTCCTCAGTGGAGAATCCAAAGCCCTCAATCAGGGTACCCTTCATGAGGTCATAAGATTCTGCATCTTTTCCAGAGAGTGTGAGGAGTCTATCCCTACACTTTCCAGTGAACATTTCCCAAAGGAGAGCACCCCAGTGAGATCTGTTCACTTTTCTGGTTACACAAGCCCTCTCAAAAGCTGTGAACCATTTGGTGATGTCATCACCATCTTCATATTTTGTTACAATCCCTTTGGGGATTTTTAGGATGTCAGGAGAATCTCTGACCCTATTTAAGTTGCTGCCACCATTGATGGGACCTAGGCCCATCTCTTTTCTTTCCCTTTCTATGGCTAGGAGCTGCTTTTCCAAAGCCAATCTTTTGACCATCCTGGCTAACAGGGGGTCATCTTCACTGAGAGCATCCTCAGTGATTTCAGAAATGCTGGACCCTCCTGTGAGGGAAGCAACATTTCTGACTATCATTTTTGGAGACAGGGCTTGAGAGGCCCTGGTCTCCCTATTTAGGACTGGAAGGGGGGAATTGCCCTCCAAGTCACTAATTTCTTCCTCTGTGAAGTCATCCTCAGAGGGGTTGGCTTTTTCAAACTCTGCCAACAGCTCCTGGAGCTGAATTTTGGTAGGTCTGGAGCCAATGGTTATTTTCTTTATATTACAGAGAGACCTTAGTTCCCTCATCTTAAGATGGAGGTAATGTGTGGTGTCGAGTTCCACCACCTGCATCTCTGTATCAGACATTATTCTGCTAAGAGTTGGAATACTTTTTTAAGAATCTAAAACTGTTTCTAGAATCTAATTCAAACTTTTAACAAACTTTTAAACTCTAAAAAGACAATGCTAAACAGGGACTTAACACACAAGGCCCTAGCAGGACTTTTAAGAATTTAGAAAAATTTCAAATTGCAAAAATGAATTTCTAATGACAATTTTGGAATTTGTCGTGTGATCAGGTATTGGCTGAGTAGTCCAGCAAATGCAAAGTCTTGTACCCCACCGCTGATCCACCAATGTAGGAAGTTGGCTCTGTATGCACTATTTCAAAGTAAGGAATAGTATGCACAGAGTCCAAGGGTTCCCCTTAGAGGTAAGATAGTGGCAAAAAGAGATAATACTAATGCTCTATTTTGTGGTAGTGTGGTCGAGCAGTAGGCTTATCCAAGGAGTAGTGTTAAGCATTTGTTGTACATACACATAGACAATAAATGAGGTACACACACTCAGAGACAAATCCAGCCAATAGGTTTTTGTATAGAAAAATATCTTTTCTTAGTTTATTTTAAGAACCACAGGTTCAAATTCTACATGTAATATCTCATTCGAAAGGTATTGCAGGTAAGTACTTTAGGAACTTCAAATCATCAAAATTGCATGTATACTTTTCAAGTTATTCACAAATAGCTGTTTTAAAAGTGGACACTTAGTGCAATTTTCACAGTTCCTAGGGGAGGTAAGTATTTGTTAGGTTAACCAGGTAAGTAAGACACTTACAGGGCTTAGTTCTTGGTCCAAGGTAGCCCACCGTTGGGGGTTCAGAGCAACCCCAAAGTCACCACACCAGCAGCTCAGGGCCGGTCAGGTGCAGAGTTCAAAGTGGTGCCCAAAACACATAGGCTAGAATGGAGAGAAGGGGGTGCCCCGGTTCCGGTCTGCTGGCAGGTAAGTACCCGCGTCTTCGGAGGGCAGACCAGAGGGGTTTTGTAGGGCACCGGGGGGGACACAAGCCCACACAGAAATTTCACCCTCAGCGGCGCGGGGGCGGCCGGGTGCAGTGTAGAAACAGGCGTCGGGTTCGCAATGTTAGTCTATGAGAGATCTCGGGATCTCTTCAGCGCTGCAGGCAGGCAAGGGGGGGGTTCCTCGGGGAAACCTCCACTTGGGCAAGGGAGAGGGACTCCTGGGGGTCACTTCTCCAGTGAAAGTCCGGTCCTTCAGGTCCTGGGGGCTGCGGGTGCAGGGTCTCTCCCAGGCGTCGGGACTTTGGATTCAAAGAGTCGCGGTCAGGGGAAGCCTCGGGATTCCCTCTGCAGGCGGCGCTGTGGGGGTTCAGGGGGGACAGGTTTTGGTACTCACAGTATCAGAGTAGTCCTGGGGTCCCTCCTGAGGTGTTGGATCTCCACCAGTCGAGTCGGGGTCGCCGGGTGCAGTGTTGCAAGTCTCACGCTTCTTGCGGGGAGCTTGCAGGGTTCTTTCAAGGCTGCTGGAAACAAAGTTGCAGCCTTTCTTGGAGCAGGTCCGCTGTCCTCGGGAGTTTCTTGTCTTTTCGAAGCAGGGGCAGTCCTCAGAGGATGTCGAGGTCGCTGGTCCCTTTGGAAGGCGTCGCTGGAGCAGGATCTTTGGAAGGCAGGAGACAGGCCGGTGAGTTTCTGGAGCCAAGGCAGTTGTCGTCTTCTGGTCTTCCTCTGCAGGGGTTTTCAGCTAGGCAGTCCTTCTTCTTGTAGTTGCAGGAATCTAATTTTCTAGGGTTCAGGGTAGCCCTTAAATACTAAATTTAAGGGCGTGTTTAGGTCTGGGGGGTTAGTAGCCAATGGCTACTAGCCCTGAGGGTGGGTACACCCTCTTTGTGCCTCCTCCCAAGGGGAGGGGGACACAATCCTAACCCTATTGGGGGAATCCTCCATCTGCAAGATGGAGGATTTCTAAAAGTCAGTCACCTCAGCTCAGGACACCTTAGGGGCTGTCCTGACTGGCCAGTGACTCCTCCTTGTTGCTTTCTTTGTTCCCTCCAGCCTTGCCGCCAAAAGTGGGGGCCGTGGCCGGAGGGGGCGGGCAACTCCACTAAGCTGGAGTGCCCTGCTGGGGCTTTGTTACTGGCCTCAGAGTGACAAAGGCACTCTCCCCATGGGGCCAGCAACATGTCTCTAGTGTGGCAGGCTGCTGGAACCAGTCAGCCTACACAGATAGTTGGTTAAGTTTCAGGGGGCACCTCTAAGGTGCCCTCTGGGGTGTATTTTGCAATAAAATGTACACTGGCATCAGTGTGCATTTATTGTGCTGAGAAGTTTGATACCAAACTTCCCAGTTTTCAGTGTAGCCATTATGGTGCTGTGGAGTTCGTGTAAAACAGACTCCCAGACCATATACTCTTATGGCTACCCTGCACTTACAATGTCTAAGGTTTTGTTTAGACACTGTAGGGGCACAGTGCTCATGCACTGGTACCCTCACCTATGGTATAGTGCACCCTGCCTTAGGGCTGTAAGGCCTGCTAGAGGGGTGTCTTACCTATACTGCATAGGCAGTGAGAGGCTGGCATGGCACCCTGAGGGGAGTGCCATGTCGACTTACTCATTTTGTTCTCACTAGCACACACAGGCTTGTAAGCAGTGTGTCTGTGCTGAGTGAGGGGTCTCTAGGGTGGCATAAGACATGCTGCAGCCCTTAGAGACCTTCCTTGGCATCAGGGCCCTTGGTACTAGAAGTACCAGTTACAAGGGACTTATCTGAATGCCAGGGTGTGCCAATTGTGGAGACAATGGTACATTTTAGGTGAAGGAACACTGGTGCTGGGGCCTGGTTAGCAGGGTCCCAGCACACTTCTCAGTCAAGTCAGCATCAGTATCAGGCAAAAAGTGGGGGGTAACTGCAACAGGGAGCCATTTCTTTACACTGAGCCACCGCTTTTGGGGAGATAACTGCTTACTAGTCTATGCAGAACATGTGTATCTACAGCGACAGATGCCATCGAACTGAAAATGTCACTTACCCAGTGTACATCTGTTCATGGCATCAGTCGCTGGAGATTCACATGTGCCCACCCACCTCCCCGGGAGCCTGTAGCAGTTTGGAAGTTAGCTTCAACTTTGTACATTTGTATATATATTATTTTAACCTTAAATAGGTACATACTTAGTCACTCCATTGCATGGGCACTATTACTACAACACAACTCCTACCTCACCCTCTGCGGGGAAAACAATCGAAGATGGAGTCGACGCCCATGCGCAATGGAGACAGAAGGAGGAGTCACTCGGTCCCGTGACTCGAAAGACTTCTTCGAAGAAAAACAACTTGTAACACTCAGACCCAACACCAGATGGCGAGCTATGCAGAACATGTGTGATGCCACGAACAGATGTACACTGGGTAAGTGACATTTTCATTATGGAACATTATTTCAAACTACTTCAACTCCTACAGGCTGAACCACCGCTTTTGGGGAGATAACTGCTTACTAGTCTATGCACAGCATGTGTATCTGCAGCTACACATGCCATCGAACGGAAAATGTCACTTACCCAGTGTACATCTGTTCGTGGCATTAGTCGCTGCAGATTCACATGCGCCCACCCGCCTCCCCGGGAGCCTGTAACCGTTTAGAAGTAGATCTTAAACAATTGTACATTTGTAAATATATTACTTGAAACTTCATTATGTACATACACATTCACTCCATTGCATGGGCACTATTACTAGCATACACAACTCCTACCTCACCCTCTGCGGGGAAAACAATCTAAGATGGAGTCGACGCCCATGCGCAATGGAGTCGAAATGGGAGGAGTCCCTCGGTCTCGTGACTCGAAAAGACTTCTTCGAAGAAAAACAACTTGTAACACTCAGAGCCGAACACCAGATGGCGGGATGTGCACAGCATGTGAATCTGCAGCGACTAATGCCACGAACAGATGTACACTGGGTAAGTGACATTTTCCATATATATATATATATATATATATATATATTTTTACAGTATTTACTTACCTCCTATTGGAGGGTTTCCTCTCTAGTATTTTCTGATATGTGTTCCAAAAATAAAGTACCTTTATTTTTGTACAACCAAGTGTTTTCTTTACTTTCTTGTGTGTAAGTACTGTGTGACTGTAGTGGTATTGCGTGAGCTTTGCATGTCTCCTAGATAAGCCTTGGCTGCTCATCTACAGCGACCTCTAGTGAGCCTGGCTTCTAAGCACTGCCTACACTTCACTGAAAGGAGATACCTAGACCTGGTATAAGGTGTAAGTACCAAAGGTACCCACCACACACCAGGTCAGCTTCCTACACCTGTAAATAGTTAACATGCTCTTTTTGTCTCTAGAGGAGGGAGGGCACTCTGTATCTTTTTTTTAATAAGAGGCTAGACCCACACGTTCCAGGTTAGCTTAAGCAACTGGTGTTATTCATCCTAGGCTAATGTGTATTAGGTGACCCCCCTCACCCCTTGACAGAATAACCATTGATCCAAAGTAAACTACACAGAACTCCAACCCTCCCAGCCCACCTCCACACCCAGACATGTAAGAACAAACAACGCATACAAGTCCATTATAAGCTATGCTTTTGGACACTCCCATCGCAACCCCAACCTGTACAAAACAAACACCCATTCTATGTAACACCCCTTCTGCAAAAATGCATGGTCTGCAACCGAGCCCCTCAATGACGAGACCCCATACTAAGAAAGTGACAGCATCAATAATGTAACAACATCTACGACCAATGCTGACCGTGAAGGTCCACAGCGTGTTAACCTCTCCCAAAACTTTACCCAACCACAACAGTCATTAACCATTTGTCCTCCTGATATAATTGAAGTCACTTATCACACTCAAAAAGAAAGGAGAAAAAAAAAAAGTAGAGTACCCCTCAGGGTGTGAGAGTGTTGCATGCAATGTCACTGAGTTGGTACTGTGTCCCATCATGCTCCATTGCCCCGCATAACAGCATCTCCGGAATATGTTGTGTAGCCACTTTCGGAGCTTCCATCTCACCATCATCCTGGACCACAATGCGGCCTGTGCCTCCTGTTGTGAGCATAGCACTGTCACTGGGTCTGAGTCACTTGCACCCTTTGCATCACCCAGGTTTTGGAAGTGATCAGTGCTTAAAGTGCGGGCAGGGCTAACCTCAGACATGTTCAGCCAAGACCAGACATCCTTGGGTTATTCAAAGTAGTGTGACCTCCCCAATGCGATGACCTGTGTTTGTCTGGTTATAAGAGCACGTATCAGAGGTTCATGAAGTGCAGTTTCTGCGTAACCTTAGGAAAAGATTGGCATTTTGCCTGTACCTTCTGGATGTAATCTGGAAATATTGCTATGTTTGGTCTTGCAAATTGTGGCCCAGGCGCTTCTCTCGCAGCTCCCAGGATTGCGTCCCTGTTCCTATAGTACAATACCCTAACCATGAACGCTCTTGGAGGGGTGCCTGGTGGTGGCATTGGAAGTAGGGCCCTGTGCCCCCCCCCCCCGTTTTAAAATAAAAAATAAAAATTCTATAGGGCACAAAACATGTTGCACCCAATGGCCCAAGAAACTTACAGCAGATTGGATCCCCACTTGGTCACGGAAGCATAGTAGGTGCACGTTATTCTTCCTTGAGCGCCTCTCCGCGTCCTTGACACTGTGTTCCAGAATATTTAAGACGTTTTGCATTTGCATTTGAGCAACCTGCTTTCTAAGTTGTTGGACCTCAGACTGCAAGTTTGTAACATTAGATTCTGTATTGTCGACTCTGTCGTGTCATGACATTGCACAAGTCTGCTCTAAAGAAATCAACCCGAAAGATACCCCTGCAATTTGTTCCTCCAAGGCTGCCCTCGATCCCTGTATTGCCTCTCAGAGTGCCGCGTGGGAAGGCTTTTCCTGGAGTTCCGGTGAGTGATTCAGGAAGGATGGGTGATCATGACATACAAGTCTCTGGGTGGTCTGGCGAGACGTAGCATACTGTGTAATAGTATTATGCTGCGGCTGTCCCAGGAGTCCATAATTTCCCCATGGTGTAATGAGGAGAGAGGGGCAACACTGCAAGCAAAACTCTTTGGGCTGTTCAGTAGAGAGCCAGCACAGGCTTAGGTGAGTTCACTGGCACTCCAGGAGGCAGCAGCTGACCAGGGACCCCACGCATGATGGGCCAGACAGAGGACGCTGGTCAGGATCCCGGGAACCTTAGGTGTCCCTCCAGACCACTCAAGGTGGTACTGTGGCCCCTCTCATCGCCAACATCTCACTAGGACTGGGATCTTTCCCCCGGGGCACCCCTGTGCCTGTTTCTCTGGGAGCGAATGCCACCCACACTCCGTGACCCCCACATCACAGTCCAATCTCACTGATGTTTTACTGGCCTTGCTAGTTCCCCAACTGTCTGCTGCTTCTCCTGGGCTCACCTCTGCGGCAAAGAGCAACTCTCCAAATGGTGCATGGCGAAGATGCTCCACACTGGGGCAGCGCAATGTTTCCCAGGTACCTTGCCGTGCCCCTGTGATATGAATGAGGCACCAAGAGCTCCATGTGTCCTCGCTGCTTACAAAACTGCAATCTCCAAAGGCAGGGCGGGGCCACGGTAAAGGGAATGTGAGGGTCCCAACCCCCTCATTACACCCACTTCTTGGCTTACCCTGCCAATCCACCAGGGCTCTAAAGACCCCCTGGGAGCCCCGTTATGACAAGTCGCAGGAAGGCCTCTCTCCTTGATGTCCATATAGTGCAGACCCAAATCTCTCACACTATGGGGTGGACTCCACGCACAGATAGGTTGCATACACAGGACCGCTCAGTGATCGTCTGAGTCCCCGAGAGCGGGCAAGGTGGATCCTCCAGGCCAACTCCAGGCAGCCCTCACTCCCGATGGAGTCCCCTAAGCGGGGCCATGGGGGAACGGATATCATGGGTCCCCAAAAGGGAAAAGGTGCCATTCAAGGCAAGCTGCTTCTCGCATTTCGCTGTCGACCCACTGCCGAGCGCCAGCCAACATGTCAGAAGATACCACAAACAGGTCAGCAGGGGGGCCTCCGCATGTAGTGGTGTCCTCAGATGGCTTATGTGGGAACAGCATAATGAAGGATATTAAAACGTGGAGAAGGAGTTTTGTAAGGGCACGTCCTGGCAGTCCATCTTGGTTGGCCACGTCCTAGCACTAATTAGACTGATACTGCAATGAACTTTCCAAGAATAGTAGTTGTGTTGCTATGTCACCACTAAGGGGGATTGGGGAAACTTGTTCATTAATCTGCCATTAATCTTTTTTTATTTTGTGTTGTCTGGAAATGAACTTTTTATCTATTGGAGCATTGGTTACCTGGCATCTTTACTCTGCTCATATGTTGGAGAATGCTTGCGTTTATCATTTGGTATGTATGGCCAACATATATCCTATAAGAAATTTCGTATATGACATTAGCTGAATTACACTTTATATGTGTGATCAAAAAATCTTAGTATTTTGATGTGCAAAGGACTTGGTATTGGTGGTATATTTACAATCTATACTGTAACCATGCTTGAAATCTTCAGTGACTGGTTTCAGTCCCCAGATCAGTGTGATGGACCCCTTCAAAGAAGGAGTGGGAGCACGTGCCTTGACCTGATGGTTTCAAATACTTTATTGAAGATTTTTTTTTTTTTTTTTATAACATCACCCCAGAAAACTCAAGATCGAACAGTGTGTAGTACTAACCTTTTTCAGTTAATTACTCAAGGTCGTGTATTCAGTGACTGAAAGAGAAACCGGCTTGTTATATTTCTGAAAGATAATTGCTGTTTATTGTTGCACCTACCTAACTTCAATCAGTCATTCTCTTTCCTTCTCTTCACACCTTTATGGCACTGCATGTTTCTGCATAATTTCTCTCGCATCTGGTATATCGTATCTGCATAGTCACTAGTTGCCTTGTCTTAGGTATACTTTGTCCCATTACTGTGCTGTGTCTTGATTCTTCCTTTCATCCTCCGACTAGAAAACAATGAGTATGGCATTTTGTTTGCTGCCTTTAATTCCCCTTCTCTTATTAAGAAATCCATTCTTAATATAGTTCAAATTTAAACCACCATTCTATTAATGCTAATTTTTTAAGTTTGTAATGTTAATGTATTGAAAGAGCTGTCATTTTCCGAAAAATTGTTTTTTACAGTGCATTTTCTTTAGCTTGTGTATTTTTTTTTTTTATTTCAGTTTATAAATCGGTTGCTTAGTTCGTTACCTCTTTCTGCACCATCAGATGATCAACTTGCTCTGCCAGAAGATGTTAAAACATTACAACGGCACCTCTGTATTTCACAACTAACTAGGGTGCTTGGTCTGTACCATGCTATGGATAAAGACCAAAAGCTTGCTGCTGTCCGAGAACTGACTCTACGATACCGTCATGGACTGGAATTTGGTGAGAAATTTTTAAGTTACTAATTTGAATCCTTCCCATTGAGGTTTAAAGTTTGTCTTCTTTTAATGTTTTTCCTAACAAATTCTAAAGTGCTTGTGCTGCTTCCCTAGTGGACACATTTCCCTTATTTATTTGGGAAAAGCCCCTAACAGCACATCTATTGTATGGAAGGATCCTCTTCAGGGAGTTTTATGTAAAAAAAAAAACAAAAAAAAGAATTTTTAAATGCAAGCAAGAATGCTCTCATTAGAAAGTGATAAGTTTGTGCTATTCTACTGCTTTATGGATGCCATGTGTACTTAATGGCCAGGAAAAAGAAGCCTATTGAGCATTCAATTGAAGCTGCCTATTTAACTATACAGTTCTCATGTCCGTGGGTTTCCAGTTTTTCACATTGAGTTGTTTAGCATTTTTCTATGCATCAATACCAGTGACAAAATCCAGCATACCAGTAGGATCCGATGTTCTAATCCTAGGGTCTGGTTGAGCTACCTCCCTTTGCAAAAGTGCTTTAAGTTTGATAAAGAGCTGAACCTTCAGTGGCAGATTTCTCTGGCTTGCTTTGACCAACTGTAGCTAGTTGGCACTTTGTATGGTATGTCAAAATGAGATATTTTGTGCAAAGAGTCCAGGGGTTCCTTTACTAGTGGACAAGGCTACAATCTAGCAATCGCAACGTGCTCTTTTAGGTGATAGTGTTGTCGAGCAGCCTTAGGCTTATCAGACAGGAGTTTTAAACCTCTGCAAATAAACACACTCAATCAATGACACGACTTGATAAGGAAATCCATACTAATTTGCAAAAATAAGAAGTATCTTCATATATATGTATGCACCAGAATCCATACGATCGTGCACGTACGTTTTTCAAGAAAATTCTTCACAGTTTTGAAAAGTCGATATTTAGTGCATTTTTGGAAGGTGCAATGTTATCCTATAAAGGAAAAACAAATACTGCAAACAGGTACAGTACAGCTATTTACAGGACCAATCTCCTGGACTTAAGGTAAGTATTGGGCACGGGTCAGGACCACACCTGCCCTAAGTGGGAAGGGTATGCCCAGACGTGGGTCCCTTGCTCACTGTGCCACTGGAATCAAGCTAGCCTGCTGAAGAAGGGTGATACTCTGAAACCGGTCCCAGGATGCTTTTTTCCGGTCCAGGGAGGACCTGGTCTGGCAGTTCGGGCTGGACTGTTCCCATGAGGAACAGGGTCAAGACTGATTTGCATATGGCTGGGTCCAAACTGGGGTGGCATGGTGAGCAGAAGAACGATGGATTAAACCCAGATCTGTGACTGGGGGTGAGTGTTTGCATTGTCAGCACTCCGTCCATCATCCTTTTGTGTTGCTAATGTTGCCCTAAGTGGAAGGGTATGCCCAGACGTGGGTCCCTTGCTCAATGTGCCACTGGAATCAAGCTAGCCTGGCTGAAGAAGGGTGATACCCTGAAACCGGTCCCAGGATGCTTGTTTCCGGTCCAGGGAGGACCTGGTCTGGCAGTTCGGGCTGGACTGTTCCCATAAGGAACAGGGTCAAGACTGATTTGCATATGGCTGGATCCAAACTGGGGTGGCATGGTGAGCAGAAGAACGATGGATTAAACCCAGATCTGTGACTGGGGGTGAGTGTTTGCATTGTCAGCACTCCGTCCATCATCCTTTTGTGTTGCTAATCAGGACCCCACCAGCAGGTCACACCGGGTGCAGGGGTGTAGTACAGCGTTGGGTGCCCAATGTTAATCAATGGGGATCGGTCCGGTTGAATAGAGCACACAGGTTTGAACATGGAGTCCAGTTGAGGAGAACCAACTGGTAGGTTCAAGTCTTGAGATGCTCATGGACTTCGGGGCACCTTAGGTCCTTTTTTCCACAGGCCAGGGGCGACAAGTGCAGAAGTTTCCTTAGGTGTCGGGTTTTCTCCATCAGGTGCACATGTGGTTGAGGGGGCCTGCAGACAGAGGCTGCAGGTGGCGGCAGGAGTCCACAGTTGGCAAGTTCAAGGTGGGCTCTGTTTCTGGAGGGCTGTGGGACCGGGTTAGCACTGTTGACCCACTTCAACTTGGCTTTTAGAAGCTCAGCCGCTTGCAGGACAAGTCGACTTTGGTGCAAACTTGCAGGAACACCAGTGAGGTTGTCAGGGCTGGGGCTTAGTCAGGTGTTTCTTCCTCAGTGTTTGCATTTGCAGCTCTTGAGTGTCTTTCTTTTTTGTAAGTCATCATGAATCTGATTTCCTGGTGCCAGATGCTCCCGTAAATACTGAATTTAGGAGCGTTTTGGGAAGTGTAGGGTAGTAGCCAATGGACTACTTACCCCAGGTACCACTTCAACCCCTATATGAGTACTTCCTGTGGACGTGGCATAACCCTGTCCCAGAGTTCCTACTTCTGCCAACACCAAGATGGCAGATTTCTACATGTGGTGTCCACATCAGGCAGCTCACCTTAGAGGTGGGACTGACCTTAGGGGTGGACATGTCTTCCTGAATGCTAAATTTCCCACCTGTCCAGGTGCCAAATGGACCCTAAGGCTGGCAGGTCAGCGTATCTCCTTTGAGTGAAGCCAGATCTATATACCAAGGGCAGTGGGCCTCTGTGAAGCCCCCTACCTTGGAATGCAGATTTGCAGGTCATCCTGTTGGGTGGGGTGTGTGAACCACTCTCCCAGAGCAGACTTTGTTTCTGTCCACCCAAGAGCAAAGGCTCTCACCCTCGACGGTCGAATCATGTCTGTTGGTGGCACGCTGGCTAAAACTAGTCAGTCTGCTCACTGGTAGGTTTTCAGGGGACACCTCTAAGGTGCCCTCTGGGTGCATGTATTAATAAATCTATCACTGGCGCTGAGGGTTTATTAATACGAGATGTTTGATGCCAAACATTCCTATATTGAGTGAAGGTATCATGTAGCTGTGAAACTTGTATTGACCAGTGTTCAGCACATGTACTTAAAATGGCTTCCCTGTTCACTCACTGTGTCTTAGAATCGACAGACATAGCAGGGGCATGTCTGGTCTTGCAGATATGCCCTCACATGTAATATAATGCACCCTGCCGTAGGGCTGTGAGGCCTGCTGTAGGGCTGGCTTACATATATTGCACACATTGTTTGGGGGCATGGCACACAGGCTATGTGCTGTATCTGTCTGCATGACCAGATATGCCACAGGCAGTATTTTGTGGGCATGGCATCCTGAGGGGGATGCCATGTCGACGTTGCCTTTTTTCTCCCCATCAACACACACAATCTACAATGGCAGTGTGCATGTATTAGGTGAGGGGTCCCTTAGGGTGGCACAACATATGCTGCAGCCATTAGGGACCTTCCCTGGTCACAGGGCCCTTGGTACCACTGGTACCTTTTACAAGGGACTTATCTGTGTGCCAAGGGTGTGCTAATTGTGGAAACAGTGGACACATTTTTAGTGAAAGAATACTGGTGCTGGGGCCTGGTTAGTAGTGTCCCAGCACACTTTTCAGTCAAGTCAGCATCAATATCAGGCAAACAGTGTGGGGTAACTGCAACAGGGAGCCATTTCCCTACAGATATGGACCAACTCAAAAGTTTAGGGTTCTCACCTTTCATTTGCATCAGCCATCTGAGAGGTCTGTGGTCGGTTTGAACAATAAAGTGAGTACGACATAAGGATGGTCTCAGCTTTTTCAGGGACAAAGACACAGCAAAGGCCTCCCTCTCAGTGGCACTCCAACGCTGCTCTCCCGGGAGTAACCTCCTGCTAATGAAAGCAACAGGCTAGTTAAGACCGTCAACATTGGTTTGGGATAGGACTGCTCATACCCCATGTTCAGAGGCATCTGTCTGCACAATGAACTGCCTAGAATAATCTGGAGCTTTGAGAACTGGTGCTGAGCATATTGCTTCTTTCAGGGTGTCAAAGGCCTTTTGACAGTCAAGAGTCCAGTTTACCTTTTTGGATATCTTATTTGAGGTCAGTTCTGTGAGGTGAGTCACAATGGATCCATACCTCTTCACAAACCTCCTGTAGTAACCAGTCAAGCCAAGGAATGCCCTTACTTGAGTCTGGGTTTGTGGAGCTTCCCAGTCCAGAATGGTCTAGATCTTGTGTTGTAAGGGTTGCACTTGGCCTCCACCTACAAGGTGGTCGAACTATACAACTGTGCCCTGTCCTATTTGGCACTTTGATGCTTTAATACAGAGGCCTGCTGATTGCAAGGCCTGCAAAACCTTCCCCAGGTGGATCAGGTGATCCTGCCAGCTGGATCTAAAGACAGCAATATCAGTTAGATATGCTGTACTAAGGGACTCCAAGCAAGGACTTGAGTCACGAACCTTTGGAAGGTGGCAGGGGCATTCTTTAAGCCAAATGGCATAACAGTAAACTGATGTGGAGAATGCTGTCTTCTTTTGCTCCATGTGCCATCCTAATTTGCTAGTACCCTGCAGTTAAGTCAAAGGTACTTAAAAAATTGGCTGCACCTAAGTTGTCAGTTAGTTCTTCTTCTCTGGGTATAGAGTGAGAGTGTTGAGCCCTCTGTAGTACACACACAACCTCATCTCTCTTTCCATCTTTGGTGTGAGATTTGGGGACCAAGATCACTGGGCTAGCCCAGGGACTGTCAAAGAGTGCTCTATTACCCCTAACACCATCTTCTTGTGGACTTCCACTTTGATGCTCTCTTTGGCTTGGTCAGATTGTCTGTAAATTTTGTTTTTGACAGATAAACTGTCTCCTGTGTCCACATCATGGGTACACAGGTGTGTCTGACAAGGGGGCAAAGAGAAATGATCAGCATACTGCTGTAGGACTTGCCTCCAGTCAGCTTGCTGTTAGGCAGAGAGGGTGTCGGAATAGACAACTCCATCTACTGACCCATCCTTAGGGTCAGTTGAGAGGAGGTCAGGGAGAGGTTCACCTTCTGCTTCCTCATCCTCATCAGTAACCATCAGCATGGTTATGTCTGCCCTATCATTGTAGAGCTTCAGGCGGTGAACATGGATCACTCTCTTGGGTGTCCTGCTAGTGCCCAGGTCCACTAGGCAGGTGACCTGACTCTTCTAGTATTGGGTAAGGGCCACTCCATCTGTCCTGAAGTGTCCTGGGAGCAGCAGACTCCAGAACCCAAACTTTCTGCCCTGGCTGGAATTCTACTAGTGCAGCCTTTTGGTCATACCACAGCTTCTGGAGTTGTCGGCTGGCCTCAAGATTTTTGGATGCCTTTTCTATGTACTCAACCATCCTAGAGCAGAGGCCAAGCACATAGTCCACCACATCTTGTTTAGGCTCACGGAGAGGTCTCTCCCAGCCTTCTTTTACAAGTGCCGGTGGTCCCCTTACAGGATGGCCAAACAGAAGCTCAAAGAGGGAAAACGCTACTCCCTTCTGTGGCACCTCTCTGTAGGCAAAAAGCAAGCATGGCAGGAGGACATTCCATTTTCTTTTTATTTTTTTTTTATTTTTTTTCAGGGAGCCCCATGATCGTGACCTTCAATGTCTTGATGAATCTCTAAACAAGTCCATTGGTTTGTGGATGTTATGGTTTGGTGAATTTGTAAGTCACCCCACACTCATTCCTCTTGTTTTAGGTAAGCTGACATGAAGTTTGTACCTCTGTCAGAAACCACCTCCTTAGGAAAACCCCGTCTGGTAAAAATACCAATCGGGGCCTTGGCAACTGCAGGAGCTGTAGTAGACCTTCGGGGAATTGCTTCAGGGTATCAGGTAGCATGACCCACTACTACCAGTATGTACTGGTTCCCTGAGGCTATGGGTGGCTCAAGTGGACCCACAATGTCCACATCAACCCTTTCAAAGGGAACCCCCACCACAGGAAGTGGAATGGGGGAGGGGGTGGCTTGGGGTGGCTTTGGGTGGCCTCCTGTCTTGCCACTGTCCTGACAGGTGACTCAGGAGCTACAAAATGCCTTCACTTTCTGGGACATATTGGGCCAATAAGTGGTTGACAAGTCTGCTACCACTTGCGGGGTCTCTGGCCTCAGTGTAAAGGAGTCCATCCTCCCAATAGACCCTGTGGGAGCCACTGACCTCTCCCGTGCAGCAGCTTGCTGCCTCAGGCCTTCAAGAGTGGGACAAGTCTGTTGTCCCTGGCACAGCTGTTCGCTTGAGGGTCCCCCTGGGCCCAAGAGCTTTACCTAAGGCTCCATCTCCATGGACATCTTACTGGGAAGAGAGGTCTTGTTATTTGTGCTGTTCAGAGGCTGGTCCTCCGGTCATCTTGCCTTTTCTCTTGGAAGGTTGGGCCATTGTTCCATGCTCCAGCACTTCTTTTTCAACCTGTGCTCTGCTACACCAGTTCTGGGATTCCCAGCATGGCTTCTTGGGTTTTGATCTCTACCTCAGCCCAAGCTGAGCTCTCCAGATCATTCCCTAGCAAACATTCCACTGGGATTGCATAATAGACCACTACATGTTCAGGCCACTAACTCCTCCTGATTCTAAAGCCACCATAGCCATGGCATGGACTTAAGTCACGTTGTCAGCTTTGGTATCTGGATATGTTTGTCCAGTCCAATACTGTCCTGGGAAAAACTGTGTTCGATGGCATCTGTCGCTGTAGATACGCATATTTTGCATAGTTCGCCATCTGGTGTTGGGTCGGAGTGTTACAAGTTGTTTTTCTTCGAAGAAGTCTTTCGAGTCACGGGACCGAGTGACTCCTCCTTTTGTCTCCATTGCGCATGGGCGTCGACTCCATCTTCGATTGTTTTTTTTCCGCCATCGGGTTCGGACGTGTTCCTGTCGCTCCGAGTTTCGGAACGGAAAAACAGCTAAATTTCGGAAGATTTTCGTTGGTATTGTTGCGTTCGGGATCGGCGTAGTTGGAGTCAACACCGCATCGAAGATCGAAGAGTTCCGGAGCCCTTCGGGGTAGTTTTCGATCCCCCGTCGGGGCCTGCTCGGCCCGACCGCGTGTAGAAGAACGCCGATGGAACGGACCCTGTTCCGTTTCTGTCCCAAATGCCACAAAAAATACCCCTATACAGACCAACACTTGGTCTGTAACCTGTGCCTGTCACCTGAGCACAGTGAAGACACTTGCGAGGCCTGTCGTGCGTTCCGGTCCCGAAAAACACTCCGAGACCGTCGAGCCAGAAGACTTCAAATGGCATCCACGCCGACAGCCCACCGAGAGTTCGAGGTACAGGAAGAGGAAGAAACCTTTTCGATACACGAATCGGACTCCGAGGAATTCGACGATCCACGAACCGTGAGTAAGACGTCGAAAACCACTCATAAGAAGATTGTCAAGGCCCAGGGGACGCCACTGCCACCAGGCCATGGCTCCACCCATAAATTCGGTGACCGACCGTCGGCACTGAAAAAGGCCCAAACAGTGCCGAGACCGTCCGACTCCGGTCGAGACACCGGCACGCAGCCTTCTCGGGACCGAGAAAGTGCTAGAGACATACATCGACACCGAGATAGCGGTGTAGACACGGCTCGACGCCGAGACAGCGGCACCGATGAAGATCGACGCTGAGATGTTTCGACTTTTAAAAAGAAAAAAGTCACCTCGGAGCCGAAAAAAGATGCAGACAGGATTTCGGTGCCAAAACAACCTGCAACCGACCCAGTTTCAGGCTCTTATACAGAAAATCAATCACCTCCCAAATGCGAAAGCATAGGTTTGAGGAAGACCTGCAATCCACTGATGTAGACCATACGCAAAAACGTATTTTTATACAGCAGGGGACAGGAAAGATAAGCACCCTTCCCCCTATTAGGAGAAAGAGAAGACTGGAATTTCAAACTGACCAAACACCACAAACAAAAATGGTGAAAAAGGTTACTCCGCCACCCTCTCCTCCACCTATAATTCACGTCTCACCAGCACAAACTCCATCACATTCCCCGGCTCACACCACCATGAGCCAAGGTGACCAGGATCAGGACGCATGGGACTTGTACGACGCCCCTGTGTCAGATAACAGTCCGGAGGCATACCCTACAAAGCCATCACCACCAGAAGACAGTACTGCATATTCTCAGGTGGTGGCTAGAGCAGCACAATTCCACAATGTAAGCCTCCACTCAGAACAAGTCGAGGATGACTTTCTATTCAACACCCTCTCTGCCACCCACAGCTCCTACCAAAGCCTGCCTATGCTCCCTGGTATGCTTCGGCACGCAAAAGACATCTTTAAGGAGCCGGTCAAAAGTAGGGCAATCACACCAAGGGTGGAAAAAAAGTATAAAGCGCCTCCTACAGACCCTATTTTCATAACTTCACAGCTGCCACCAGATTCTGTCGTTGTAGGAGCAGCTAGGAAAAGGGCCAACTCCCACACATCTGGGGATGCACCACCCCCAGATAAGGAAAGCCGCAAGTTTGATGCAGCTGGAAAGCGAGTCGCAGCACAAGCTGCAAACCAGTGGCGCATCGCTAACTCACAGGCACTACTTGCGCGCTATGACAGAGCCCATTGGGATGAGATGCAACATCTCATTGAACATCTACCCAAAGACCTACAAAAGAGGGCAAAGCAAGTGGTTGAGGAAGGACAGAACATTTCAAACAACCAGATACGCTCCTCCATGGACGCAGCAGACACAGCTGCAAGAACAATAAATACATCTGTGACCATCAGAAGGCATGCATGGCTACGAACGTCTGGGTTTAAACCAGAGATTCAGCAGGCAGTTCTCAATATGCCATTCAACGAAAAAGAACTGTTCGGTCCAGAAGTGGACACAGCGATTGAGAAACTTAAAAAGGACACGGACACTGCTAAAGCCATGGGCGCACTCTACTCCCCGCAGAGCAGAGGAAATTACAGCACCTTCCGCAAAACACCCTTTAGAGGGGGGTTTCGGGGTCAGGCCACACAAGCCAGCACCTCACAGGCAACACCATCCAGTTACCAGGGACAGTACAGGGGAGGCTTTCGGGGCCAATATAGAGGAGGGCAATTCCCTAGGAATAGGGGAAAATTTAAAAACCCCAAAACCCCTACAACTAAGCAGTGACTCACATGTCACTCACCCCCTCCACACAACACCAGTGGGGGGAAGAATAGGTCATTATTACAAAGCATGGGAGGAAATCACTACAGACACTTGGGTTCTAGCAATTATCCAAAATGGTTATTGCATAGAATTTCTACAATTCCCTCCAAACATACCACCAAGAGCACAAAATTTATCAAAACATCATTCCGAGCTCCTGGAGATAGAAGTTCAAGCACTATTGCAAAAGAACGCAATCGAGTTAGTACCAAACACACAAATAAACACAGGAGTTTATTCACTGTACTTCTTAATACCAAAGAAGGACAAAACGCTAAGACCAATCCTAGACCTAAGAATACTAAACACATACATCAAATCAGACCACTTTCACATGGTCACACTACAAGAAGTGTTACCATTGCTGAAACTACACGACTACATGACAACATTAGACCTCAAAGACGCGTATTTCCATATACCAATACATCCATCGCACAGGAAATACCTAAGGTTTGTATTCAAAGGAATACACTACCAATTCAAGGTACTGCCTTTCGGTTTAACAACCGCACCAAGAGTCTTTACCAAATGTCTAGCAGTAGTCGCTGCACACATCAGAAGGCAGCAAATACATGTATTCCCGTATCTAGACGACTGGCTAATCAAGACCCATTCGTTAATAACGTGCTCACACCACACAAATCAAATCATACAAACCCTCTACAAACTAGGGTTCACAGTCAACTTCGCAAAATCCAACATTCTGCCGCTTAAGGTACAACAATACCTAGGAGCCATAATAAACACAACAATAGGAGTAGCCACTCCAAGTCCACAAAGAATTCAAAATTTCAACAACATCATACAACGCATGTATCCAACACAAAAAATACAAGCAAAGATGATATTACAACTCCTAGGCATGATGTCTTCATGCATAGCCATTGTCCCAAACGCAAGACTGCACATGAGGCCCTTACAACAGTGCCTAGCATCACAGTGGTCACAAGCACAGGGTCACCTTCTAGATCTGGTGTTAATAGACCGCCAAACTTACCTCTCGCTTCTATGGTGGAACAATATAAATTTAAACAAAGGGTGGCCTTTCCAAGACCCAGTGCCACAATACGTAATAACAACAGATGCTTCCATGACAGGGTGGGGAGCACACCTCGATCAACACAGCATACAAGGACAATGGAACGTACATCAAACAAAACTGCATATAAATCACCTAGAACTGCTAGCAGTTTTTCAAGCACTAAAGGCTTTTCAACCAATAATAGTTCACAAATACATTCTCGTCAAAACAGACAACATGACAACAATGTATTATCTAAACAAACAAGGGGGGACGCACTCAACGCAATTGAGCCTGCTGGCACAAAAGATATGGCGTTGGGCAATTCACAACCAAATTCGCCTAATAGCACAATTTATCCCAGGAATTCAGAATCAACTCGCAGACAATCTCTCTCGAGATCACCAACAGGTCCACGAATGGGAAATTCACCCCCAAATTCTGAACACTTACTTCACGCTCTGGGGAACACCTCAAATAGACTTGTTTGCGACAAAAGAGAACGTAAAATGCCAAAACTTCGCATCCAGATACCCACACAGGCGGTCCCACGGCAATGCCCTATGGATCAACTGGTCAGGGATATTTGCCTACGCTTTTCCTCCTCTCCCTCTCCTTCCTTATCTGGTAAACAAACTCAGTCAAAACAAACTCAAACTCATATTAATAGCACCAACTTGGGCAAGGCAACCCTGGTACACAACGCTGCTAGACCTATCAGTAGTACCCCACATCAAACTGCCCAACAGGCCGGATCTGTTAACACAACACAACAAACGATCAGACACCCAGATCCAGCATCGCTGAATCTAGCAATCTGGCTCCTGAAATCCTAGAATTCGGACACTTACAACTTACCCAAGAA
Source organism: Pleurodeles waltl (assembly GCF_031143425.1). Classification (NCBI taxonomy): domain Eukaryota; kingdom Metazoa; phylum Chordata; class Amphibia; order Caudata; family Salamandridae; genus Pleurodeles; species Pleurodeles waltl. The sequence continues at coordinate 901,591,702 of NC_090450.1, forward strand.
TGTATGGAAGTCATAAAGCAAGCCAGAAGGCCATCCACCAGGCACTGCTATGCCAGTAAATGGAAGAGGTTTGTTTGCTACTGCCATATTAATCAAATCCAACCATTACACGCAACCCCAAAACATGTAGTGGGTTACTTGCTTCACTTACAAAAATCTAACCTAGCTTTCTCTTCCATTAAAATACACCTTGCAGCAATATCTGCATACCTGCAGCCTACCTATTCAACTTCCCTATATAGGATACCAGTCATTAAAGCATTCATGGAGGGCCTTAAAATAATTATTCCACCAAGAACACCACCTGTTCCTTCATGGAACCTAAATGTTGTCTTAACTAGACTTATGGGTCCACCTTTTGAACCCATGCACTCCTGCGAAATACAGTTCCTAACATGGAAGGTTGCATTTCTCATCGCCATTACTTCTCTAAGAAGAGTAAGCGAGATTCAGGCGTTTACAATACAAGAACCTTTTATACAACTGCACAAAAATAAGGTCGTCCTAAGGACTAATCCTAAATTTCTACCAAAAGTTATTTCACCGTTCCATCTAAATCAAACAGTGGAACTTCGAGTGTTCTTCCCACAGCCAGATTCCGTAGCTGAGAGGGCACTACATACTTTAGATGTCAAAAGAGCATTTATGTATTACATTGACAGAACAAAGAGCATCAGGAAAACTAAACAGCTATTTATTGCATTCCAAAAACCTCATGCAGGAAACCCAATATCAAAACAAGGTATAGCCAGATGGATTGTTAAATGCATCCAAATCTGCTACCTTAAAGCTAAACGACAACTGCCCATTACACCAAGGGCACACTCAACCAGAAAGAAAGGTGCTACCATGGCCTTTCTAGGAAACATCCCAATGCAAGAAATATGTAAGGCAGCCACATGGTCTACGCCTCACACATTCACCAAGCACTACTGTGTAGACGTGTTATCCGCACAACAAGCCACAGTAGGTCAAGCCGTATTAAGAACATTGTTTCAGACTACTCCCACTCCTACAGGCTGAGCCACCGCTTTGGGGAGATAACTGCTTACTAGTCTATGCAAAACATGCGTATCTACAGCGACAGATGCCATCGAACTGAAAATGTCACTTACCCAGTGTACATCTGTTCGTGGCATCAGTCGCTGGAGATTCGCATGTGCCCACCCGCCTCCCCGGGAGCCTGTAGCAGTTCGGAAGGTACCTTCAACTATTTGTATATATATTATTTTAACCTTAAATAGGTACATACTTAGTCACTCCATTGCATGGCCACTATTACTACAATACAACTCCTACCTCACCCTCTGCGGGGAAAAACAATCGAAGATGGAGTCGACGCCCATGCGCAATGGAGACAAAAGGAGGAGTCACTCGGTCCCGTGACTCGAAAGACTTCTTCGAAGAAAAACAACTTGTAACACTCCGACCCAACACCAGATGGCGAGCTATGCAAAACATGCGAATCTACAGCGACTGATGCCACGAACAGATGTACACTGGGTAAGTGACATTTTCATTCTTTGTCACCATGGTGCCTCTGGTACCTGTATCACTCAGGGCTTCTGCCTTTGTCCCATTAATTAAGAGCTGTTGCCTGAATTCTTGCATGTTAGATGACCAGGCAGCCAGTGTGGGTATATCCTCCCCACCCGCAGAGACTAGAGTAGTGTAAGTGTGGACCCTGATTTGCTGTGGGCACACTGTTGATCCCAACTGGAGACTGGCTATTCCAGTACTAACTGAAGTAGTGCTAGGGGGGTTCTTCTTGGGAAAGGTCATGTCTCCAGTTTGGTGACCATGCAGTTTACAGGTGTGACACCAGGCCTTCTTGGGATCAAAGGTTTTACCTTTGTACCCACTTGTGGACTGTGAAGAGTATCGGACCCTCCCTCCTGTGCAGGTTTTTGGGGCCCTAGTGAAGACACTGTTTTTGTCCTTAGGTGTCTACCCACCCTTCCAATGGGGAGGCTTTGTGACCCCTTTCTTCTGGTCACCCCCTGTGGAAGTCTTGGCCACCCTAGTCTTGACCCAGTGGTCTACGTTCTTTTCCAAATCTTTGGGAGAAATGTGACCTAGGTCTACCAGATGTTGATGCAACTTGTCATTGAAGCAGTTACTTAACAGGTGTTCCTCCATAATCAAATTATAAAGCCCATCATAGTCATGCACTCACCTGCCAGTTATCCAACCATCTAGTGTTTTCACTGAGTAGTCTACAAAATCATCCCAGGACTGGCTCAACGTTTTGTGAACCCCCTGAACCTAAATCTATACTCCTCAGTGGTGAATCCAAAGCCCTCAATCAAGGTAGCCTTCTTGTGGCCCTAGGATTCAGCATCTGCACCAGTGAATGTGAGGAGTCTACCCCTACACTTATCAGTAAACTGTTCCCAAAGGAAAGCTCCCAGTGAGATCTGTTTACCTTTCTGCTTGCACAAGCCCTCTAGCCCTCTTAAAGGCTGCAAACCACTCGGTGATATTATCACCCTCTTAAAATTTTGAGACGATTCCTTTGGGGATTTTTAGGATCAATGTTCTCTCTGACCTTATTTATATTGCTGCCCATTCTGCTCTCTCCCTTTCTATACCTAGGAGTTGTTGCTCTAAAGCTAACCTTTGGCCACCGTTGTGAAAAGGTTGTCCTCTTCATTGAGGCTGCCCTCAATGTTCCCAGAGGAACCGGACTACCCTGTGGAAGATCCAGCTCTTGTGAGCACTATCCTTGGAGATAAGGGTCTTGGGACCCTGATCTCCCTAGTTATGTGAGGAGGGGGGAGGTCATTCTCCTCAAATCTAACATCTTCCCTGTCTGAGTGGAGGTCTTCCTCTTCTGCCAAGAGCTCCTGAAGCTTGACCTTGGTAGGGTTAGAACCTGTTCTAATAATTTTCACCTTACAGAGGGACCTTAACTCTGCCATCCCTAGATGGAGGTAAGGGGTGAGTATGAGTTCCACAACCATTTCCTCTGAGCTGCTCATGATGTTAGTAAAGTTGGGATTACCTTTTAAGAAACTAAAAATTACTTCTAGTAACTAACCCCTAACTTACAATAACTTTTACATCTAAAAAGAAATGCTAAGGGGAATTAATCAGGACCCTAGCAGGACTTTAAAATGTTGAAAAATTTGCCAAATTCAAAAATCTGTTTTCTGAAGGCAATTTTTGAGTTTGGTCGTGTGATCAGGTATTGGCTGAGTAGTCCAGCAAATGCAAAGTCATAGACCCCACCGCTGATCCACCAATGTACGAAGCTGACTCTGTATATACTATATCAAAGTGAGATATAGTGTGCACAGAGTCCAGGAGATCCCCAGAGGCTTAACAGAGGGTAAAGTAGATGGTGATAATGCTCACTTTTGTGGTAGTGTGGTCGAGCAGTTAGGCTTATCAGAGGGTAGTGCAAAGCATTTGTTGTACACACACAGACAATAGAAGAAGCACACACTCAGTGACTTAACTCCAGACCAACAATTTTTATATAGCAAAAATATATTTTCTTAATTTGTTTTTAGAACCATAAGATTCAAGTTGCAAGCAAGTACTTCAATAGATTTGTATTTCACACATGTATCAATAGTACTTTGTTTGAAAAAATAAGTTATACAGTTTTTGAAATATTGTCAATCTGTTTTAAAAGTAGACAGTGCAATGTTCAGGAACAGTTCCTGGGGGAAAGAAAGTTAGATCAATTTGCAGGTAAGTACAACACTTACAGTTCCAGTCTCCGGGAGTTAGGAAGTCCACAGGTCGAGGTAAACCCCAAACACCTACCACCAACAACACAGGGCCGGGCGGGTGCAGAGGTTAAGGTTGAGGCAAATTTAACGTGGTCTCTTATGGAGAATGGGGGCACTCTGTTTCAGATATGCAGGCAGTTAAGTACCCGCGTCTTAGGAGGGCAGACCTGGTGGGTTTAAAGGAGCTCTGGGGTGGTCACAAGTGGGCACCAAACATTCACCCTCAGCAGCACTAAGGCGGCTGGGTGCAGGGTGCAAACAAAGCATCAGGTCTGCAATGATTCTCCGTGAGGGGATCCCAGGGGTCACTCAGAGGGTGCAGGCGAGGTCCAGGGTGTCGACTTGGGTAAACCACAGGTTGGACAGAGAGGCAGGCCACCTGCTGAACGTTGCTGCACTGGAGGTCGGGGTCTCCAAGGCCTGGGGACTGCGGTTGCAGTGTGTCTTTAGGCGTAAGATGTCTTTGTCCGGAGCTTTTGCGGTGAGGGGTCCTAGGGGTTCCCTCTGCAGGTGTTGTTGTGGAGGGGTGGAGAGATCAACCCAGGGTGTGCACTTGCTCAGAATCGCCTGGGGATCCTCTCTAGCTGGTTGGGCCATCTGGACACCAGGTGCAGAGTGGTCAGGCCATTCAGGTGCATTCGGAGTAAGGTTGGAGTCCTCGGTTGTTGTTTCTTTTTGGATAGGGTCGCTCTCCACTGGAGTTCTTGGTCCTTTCAGGTGCAGGGCAGTCCTCTGGAGCTTGGCAGAGGTCACTTTGTTTCTGATCACAAAGTGCACAAAGGCTCTCACCTCATTTGTCAGAAACTTGTCTGAACGTGGCAGGCTGGCACAGACCGGTAAGTCCTGTATTAGCAGTTTGGTTAACATACAGAGGACATCTCTAAGATGCCCTCTGGGTGCATTTTTCAATAAATCTCACACTGGCATCAGTGTGGGTTTATTGTGCTGAAAAGTTTGATACCAAACTTCCCCTTATTTAGTGAAGCCTTTATGGCACTGGGAAGTTCGTAATGTTAAAACTCCCAGACTATATACCCAAAATGGCTACACCACCCTTCAAATGTCTAAGAATAGACTTAGACACTGTAGGGGCATATTGCTCATACAGCTATGTCCTCACCTGCGGTATAGTGTACCCTGCCATAGGTCTGTATGGCCTGCTAGAGGGGTGTCTTACCTATGCCAGAGGCAGTAGTTTTTGGGCATTTGTTTTTTTCTCCCCAGCACACACAAACTGCAGAGGCATTGTGCATGTGCTTCGTGAGGGGTACCCCAGGGTGGCATAATACATGCTGCAGCCCTTGGGGACCTTCCCTGGCCACAGGGCCCTTGGTACCATGGGTGCGCCAATTGTGGAAATAAAGGTACAGATTTTAGGAAAGAACACTGGTGCCGGGGACTGGTTAGCAGGATCCCAGCACACTTTCAAAGTTGGCATAAACATTTGGCGAAGGGGGGGAGGGGGGTTAGGGGGGGTAACCATGCCTACATCTACCAACTACCAGTGGGCGAACTGTCTAGTTTTAGTCAGTCTACCGCCACCAGCACGAGTCTGACCTCCTAGGGTGAGAGCCTTTCTTCTTCGACGGTCAGTCACAAAGCCTGCTCTGAGAGAGGTGTTTGCACACCCCACCCAACATGACCGCGAACCTTTATTCTAAGGCAGGGGCTTCAAAGAAGCCCACTGCCCTTGGTATGCAGATCTGGCTTCACTCACAGGAGATGTGCTGATCCCCCTGACCCGGGCCCATTTGACATCTAGACAGGCGGTAAATTTAGCATTCTGGGAGGTGTGTCCACCCCTCAGGTCAGTCTCAGCTAAGGTTAGCTACCTGATGTGGACACAACTTTAAGAAATCTGTCATTTTGGCATTGGCTTATTTAGGAAGTCTAGGTACAGGGTGCCCATTCCCCAAAGAAAGTGGTCATATGTGGGATCTAGTGACCCCAGGAGTGAGTAGCCCATTGGCTACTACCCTACTCTCCCAGAAACCCACCTAAATGCAGTATTTAGGGGAGTCCTTGTCACCAGGATAGCAGATTCCTTCTGACCTACGAAGAAAATAGACACTCAAGAGCCACAACAGCAAAGCCTGAGCTAGAAGCTGACTTGGCCCCAGCCCTGCCGTCCTGTCTGCTATTTCCACTGATTTATGCCAAAGTCGACTTGCCCTGCAAGCTGCTATGCCTCCAAAAGCCTGGTAGGCCTGCCTGTCTTCAACAAAGACCCAGACACTCCTGTGAAGCAGTGGAACTGCTTCCCTACATCTTGCAGTCACCCCAAGAGAACTGGAAATACTTTGAACCACAGAAAACCCGACAACAGACAGCACCACTGCACTTACAGTAACTCACTCGAGTTGAAGTAGGCCATCGTGATCCCCCAGCCCTCCAGCAGGTGAAGCCCATTGTGGACTTGCTGACATCGCCTGCAGCCTCTCCCACAGGCACCATCGACTGCGAGTGCTCTCTGTGGAGAAAAGCCAATACCTCAGCACCCCTCTGTACCTGTCGCCCCTGGCCCATGGAGAAGAGGACCAAAGGTGTCCCTCTAACCCCGACCATCTCAAGACATGTACCCACCTGTTGGTTCTTCATGACTGGACTACCTGTCCAGACCTGCAGCCTTTTTTCAACCGGACTGATCCCCATTGACAACATTGGGCACCCAGCGCTGTACTACACCACTGCACCCGGCTGCCCATTGTGACTTGTCGGTGTGGTCCTGATCCTTGCCCAGTAGTTACCTTAACTTGCTATCCTGTACCTTTTTGCCGTACTTGTTTTTCCTCCATAGGATATCATTTCAGCTTCCAAAAATTGCAATGTCAACTTTTGAATCTGTAAAGATTTCTCTTGGAAAAACAAACTTACCTGAAGGTATTGATTCTGGTGCCAAAACATATAAAAAGGTACTTGTTATTTTTGTAAATTAGTATGGATCTTCTTGAGTTATGTGTCTCATTTGTTGACCATGTGTGTATTTGCAGATGTCTAACACTCCTCTCTGATAAGCCTAAGGCTATTTGTAGGAAGTTGGCTCTGTATGTACTATTTCAAAGTAAGGAATAGTATGCACAGAGTCCAAGGGTTCCCCTTAGAGGTAAGATAGTGGCAAAAGAGATAATACTAATGCTCTATTTTGTGGTAGTGTGGTCGAGCAGTAGGCTTATCAAAGGAGTAGTGTTAAGCATTTGTTGTACATACACACAGGCAATAAATGAGGAACACACACTCAGAGACAGTTCCAGGCCAATAGGTTTTGTTATAGAAAAATATATTTTCTTAGTTTATTTTAAGAACCACAGGTTCAAATTCTACATGTAATATCTCATTTGAAAGGTATTGCAGGTAAGTACTTTAGGAACTTTGAATAATTACAGTAGCATATATACTTTTTACATAAAACACATTTAGCTGTTTTAAAAGTGGACACAGTGCAATTTTCACAGTTCCTGGGGGAGGTAAAGTAATGTTAGTTTTTGCAGGTAAGTAAACCACCTACGGTGTTAAGATTAGGGTCCAAGGTAGCCCACCGTTGGGGGTTCAGAGCAACCCCAAATTCACCACACCAGCAGCTCAGGGCCGGTCAGGTGCAGAGTTCAAAGTGGAGCCCAAAACGCATAGGCTTCAATGGAGAGAAGGGGGTGCCCTGGTTCCAGTCTGCCAGCAGGTAAGTACCCGCGTCTTCGGAGGGCAGACCAGGGGGGTTTTGTAGGGCACTGGGGGGGGGGGACACAAGTCAGCACAAAAAGTACACCCTCAGCAGCGCGGGGGCGGCCGGGTGCAGTGTGCAAACACGCGTCGGGTTTTCAATGGTTTTCAATGAGAGACCAAGGGGTCTCTTCAGCGGTGCAGGCAGGCAAGGGGGGGGCTCCTCGGGGTAGCCACCACCTGGGCAAGGGAGAGGGCCTCCTGGGGGTCACTCCTGCACTGGAGTTCCGATCCTTCAGGTGCTGGGGGCTGCGGGTGCAGGGTCTTTTCCAGCCGTCGGGATGTTAGAGTCAGGCAGTCGCGGTCAGGGGGAGCCTCGTGATTCCCTCTGCAGGCGTCGCTGTGGGGGCTCAGGGGGGACAACTTTGGTTACTCACGGTTTTGGAGTCGCCGGAGGGTCCTCCCTGAGGTGTTGGTTCTCCACCAGTCGAGTCGGGGTCACCGGGTGCAGTGTTGCAAGTCTCACGCTTCTTGCGGGGATTGCAGGGGTCTTTAAATCTGCTCCTCTGTAACAAAGTTGGAGTCTTTTTGGAACAGATCCGCTGTCCTCGGGAGTTTCTAGTCTTTCTTGAAGCAGGGCAGTCCTATGAGGATTCAGAGGTCGCTGGTCCTGGGGGAAAGCGTCGCTGGAGCAGGTTTCTTTGGAAGGCAGGAGACAGGCCGGTAGGACTGGGGCCAAAGCAGTTGGTGTCTTCTTTCTTCTTCTGCAGGGGTTTGCAGCTCAGCAGTCCTCTTCTTCTTGTAAGTTGCAGGAATCTGAGTTCCTAGGTTCAGGGGAGCCCTTAAATACTAAATTTAAGGGCGTGTTTAGGTCTGGGGGGTTAGTAGCCAATGGCTACTAGCCCTGAGGGTGGGTACACCCTCTTTGTGCCTCCTCCCAAGGGGAGGGGGTCACATTCCTATCCCTATTGGGGGAATCCTCCATCTGCAAGATGGAGGATTTCTAAAAGTTAGTCACTTCAGCTCAGGACACCTTAGGGGCTGTCCTGACTGGCCAGTGACTCCTCCTTGTTATTCTCATTATCTCTCCTGGACTTGCCACCAAAAGTGGGGGCTGTGTCCAGGGTGCGGGCATCTCCACTAGCTGGAGTGCCCTGGGGCATTGTAACACGAAGCTTGAGCCTTTGAAGCTCACTGCTAGGTGTTACAGTTCCTGCAGGGGGGAGGTGTGAAGCACCTCCACCCAGAGCAGGCTTTGTTTCTGTCCTCAGAGAGCACAAAGGCTCTCACCACATGGGGTCAGAAACTCGTCTCTCAGCAGCAGGCTGGCACAGACCAGTCAGTCCTGCACTGAACAATTGGGTAAAATACAGGGGGCATCTCTAAATGCCCTCTGTGTGCATTTATTAATAAATCCAACACTGGCATCAGTGTGGGTTTATTATTCTGAGAAGTTTGATACCAAACTTCCCAGTATTCAGTGTAGCCATTATGGAGCTGTGGAGTTCGTTTTTGACAGACTCCCAGACCATATACTCTTATGGCTACCCTGCACTTACAATGTCTAAGGTTTTGCTTAGACACTGTAGGGGCATAGTGCTCATGCACCTATGCCCTCACCTGTGGTATAGTGCACCCTGCCTTAGGGCTGTAAGGCCTGCGAGAGCGGTGACTTACCTATGCCACAGGCAGTGTGAGGTTGGCATGGCACCCTGAGGGGAATGCCATGTCGACTTAGTCATTTTCTCCCCACCAGCACACACAAGCTGGCAAGCAGTGTGTCTGTGCTGAGTGAGGGGTCCCTAGGGTGGCATAAGACATGCTGCAGCCCTTAGAGACCTTCCCTGGCATCAGGGCCCTTGGTACCAGGGGTACCAGTTACAAGGGGCTTACCTGGGTGCCAGGGTTGTGCCAATTGTGGAGACAATGGTACATTTTAGGTGAAAGAACACTGGTGCTGGGGCCTGGTTAGCAGGGTCCCAGCACACTTCTCAGTCAAGTCAGCATCAGTATCAGGCAAAACGTGGGGGGTAACTGCAACAGGGAGCCATTTCTTTCCACAATTGGACCACACTACCCCCTAAAAGAGCACCTTGAGATTGCCAGACACTCTGCACGATATAACTGATTTTGATACATCATATAAAGAAACCGCTTATTACAGTGTGTATATATACATATATCTATATGTTCGATGGCATGTGTAGCTGCAGATACACATGCTGTGCATTATCCTGCCATCTAGTGTTGGGCTCGGAGTGTTACAAGTTGTTTTTCTTCGAAGAAGTCTTTTCGAGTCACGAGACAGAGGGACTCCTCCCTTTCGGCTCCATTGCGCATGGGCGTCGGCTCCATCTTAGATTGTTTTCTTTCCGCCATCGGGTTCAGACGTGTTCCTCTTCGCTCCGTATTTCAAATTGGGAAAGTTAGCTAGTTATCGGAAAATTCGACGGTATTGTTCGCGCTGGGTACTGGTTTAGTGTTAGCACATCAACACCGAAAAAAAAAAAAAAAAAGAAGCGCTCCGGCGACCCTTCGGGGCTTCCACTCTTCAGCGGGGCCTGATCGGCCCGACCGCATCTATCTTCAAACCTCATGGACCGGACCCCCTTCCGTTTCTGCCTGAATTGCCATGCAAAGTATCCTTATACAGACCAACACTTGGTCTGTAATCTGTGTTTATCTCCGGAACACAGGGAGCATACTGTCAGGCATTTCGATCGAAGAAGACCCTACGCGAATGAAGAGCTAGAAGACTCCAGATGGCGTCGACACCGGCCGAGCAAATCGACGTCGAAGAAGAGGAGAGATTCTCCATTTGAGATTCGGACTCAGACGAGTCCGAAAGTGAGCAGCCGAAGACAAAGCAACAAACTGTGAGTAAACCAGCCCCGGCAAAGACTCACTCGAAAATAATAAAGGCCAAGGGGATGCCACCGCCAACAGGCCATGGCTTAACCCGAAAACACGGTAACCAAACATCGGCACCGAAAAAAGGCCTCCCAGTAGCCGAAGACATCAGACTCCAGTCGAGATACCGGCTCCGAACCATCTTGGCACCGAGAGTTCGACACCCCTAAAGTCAATAAGGTTTCCTCGGAGCCGAAAAAGTCTGTACAGAAACCTTTGGTGCCGAAACATGCAGCCTCGGAGCCGAAAACAGGCTCCTATACAGAAGAGCAAGGCCTTTCAAGTCAAATGCAAGGGCACATATTTGAACAAGAACTGGGCATGGGAGAGCCAGACCATACCCAGAGGAGGCTGCACATACAGAAGGACACGGGGAAAATCCAAACTCTTCCTCCAATAAAAATCATGCGAAAGCTAGCATTTCAGGAGACGGAAATGCAGCCAAGGGCAAAAGTGGCAAAAGTCAAAACACCACCAAGGTTCTCGCCACAGCATTCACCATTGCATTCGCCACACCTGTCCCCGGTAGCGACAACCCCAATGCAGTCGCCGACACACACGGGGATGACACAAGATGACCCTGATGCATGGGACTTACATAATGCACCGGTCTCAGACAATAGTCCTGATTGCTACCCGGCAAGGCCGTCACCACCAGAGGACAGCACTGCATATATGCAGGTGGTTTCAAGGGCAGCTACATTCCATAATGTAGCAAAGCATGCAGAGCCTATAGAAGATGACTTTTTGTTCAACACCTTGGCATCCACTCACAGCTCATACCAAAATTTGCCAATGCTACCAGGCATGTTAAAACACGCCAGACAGGTGTTCCAGGACCCAGTAAAAGGCAGAGCCATCACGCCTAGGGTGGAGAAGAAATATAAACCTCCCCCAACGGACCCTGTGTTTATAACACAGCAATTAACTCCTGATTCGGTGGTAGTGGGAGCAGCCCGAAAGAGGGCAAACTCCCAATCCTCAGGAGACGCACCACCGCCTGACAAGGAAAGTCAGAAATTCGATGCAGCAGGCAAGAGGGTGGCAGCACAGGCAGCCAATCAATGGCGGATTGCCAATTCTCAGGCTCTACTGGCTCGATAAGACGGGGCACATTGGGATGAGGTGCAACATATCATTCAGCACTTACCCAAGGAGTACCAAAAACGTGCCCAACAGGTTGTTGAGGAAGGACAGACAATTTCAAACAACCAAATAAGGTCTGCTATGGACTCGGCAGACACCGCAGCAAGGACAGTGAACACTTGCGGTAACCATTCGTAGGCACGCATGGTTACGGAGCTCGGGTTTTAAACCAGAAATCCAGCAAGCTGTGCTGAATATGCCGTTCAACCAAGAACAATTGTTTGGGCTGGAGGTGGATACGGCAATAGAAAAACTCAAAAAGGACACAGACACGGCCAAAGCCATGGCCGCGCTCTACTCCCCACAGAGCAGAGGCACTTTTAGAAAGCCGCACTTTAGAGGGGGGTTTCATTCCCAAACCACAGAGCCTTCCACCTCACAAGTCAGACCCTCATATCAGGGCCAGTATCAAAGAGGAGGTTTTCGAGGAACATAAAGGGGTGGACTATTCCCAAAGGCAAGAGGGAAATTCCAGAGCCCAAAAACCTTGCAAACCAAACAGTGACTTCAATGTCACAAACCCCCACCACTCAACACCAGTGGGGGGGAGACTTACCGCATACTACCACAACTGGGAAAAAATAACTACGGACGCATGGGCCATTATCCAACATGGTTATTGCATAGAATTCCTACAATTGCCACCAGATGTGCCTCCAAGAGCACACAATATGTCCAAACAACACTTAGACCTGTTACAACTAGAAGTCCAAGCATTCGTACAAAAACAAGCAATAGAACTATTACCCAACCATCAAAAAGGAACAGGTGTCTACTCCCTGTATTTCCTAATTGCAAAGAAGGACAAAACGCTGGGACCCATATTAGACCTCAGAACACTGAATCTTTACATCAAATCAGATCACTTTCACATGGTAACACTTCAAGACGTGATTCCCTTGATCAAAAAAACAGGACTACATGTCAACATTAGATCTCAAGGATGCATATTTCCACATACCCATACATCCTTCCCACAGGAAATACTTAAGGTTTGTAATCCAAGACGTGCATTACCTATTCAAAGTGTTACCATTCGGGATAACAACAGCCCCAAGAGTATTCACAAAATGCCTTGAAGTAGTAGCCGCTCACATCAGGGGACAGCACATGCACGTATTCCCTTACTTGGACGATTGGTTAATAAAAACCAGCACTCAGCAACAGTGTCTTCTACACCACAATACGTCATAGAAACCCTACACAAACTAGGGTTTTCTCTAAACTACCAAAAATCACATCTACAACCGTGCCAAATACAACAATACTTGGGAGCAACACTTGACACACAAAAGGCGATTGCCACTCCAAGTCCACAAAGAGTACAAGCCTTCCAAAATATAATATTAAACATGTACCCAAACCAGCACTACTAAGTGAGGTTTGTAATGAAACTTCTAGGCATGATGTCTTCATGCATAGCCATTGTCCCAAACGCAAGACTACACATGCGGCCCTTACAACAGTGCCTAGCAACACAATGGACACAAGCACTGGGTCAACTTCAAGATCTAGTGTTGATAGACCGCCAGACATACTTCTCGCTTCAATGGTGGAATCCTATAAATTTAAACCAAGGGCGGCCATTCCAAGACCCAGTGCCTCAATACGTGATCACAACAGATGCTTCCAAGTTTGGGGTGGGGAGCACACCTCAACCAGCACAGTATACAGGGACAATGGGACGTTCACCAAAAACAACTGCATATAAATCATTTAGAACTGTTAGCAGTGTTTCTAGCATTGAAAGCACTTCAACCACTAATAGCCCACAAACAATGTATTACCTAAACAAACAAGGAGGGACACACTCCTCACAACTGTGTCTCTTAGCACAAAAGATTTGGCATTGGGCAATTCCCAATCACATTCGCCTAATAGCACAGTACATCCCAGGGATTCAAAACCAGTTGGCCGACAATCTCAGTCGAGCTCACCAACAAACACACGAATGGGAGATTCATCCCCAGATACTACAAACTTACTTTCTACGCTGGGGAACACCAGAAATAGACCTATTCGCAACAAAAGAAAACGCAAAATGCCAAGACTTCGCGTCCAGGTATCCACACCCTCAGTCCAAGGGCAATGCGTTATGGATGAGTTGGTCAGGGATATTTGCTTACGCTTTTCCCCCCTCTCCCACTCCTTCCTTATCAGGTAAACAAATTGAGTCAAAACCGACTCAAACTAATACTAATAGCACCAACCTGGGCTCGCCAACCGTGGTACACAACACTACTGGACCTGTCAGTAGTACCTCATATCAAAATACCAAACAGACCAGATCTGTTAACTCAACACAAACAACAGATCAGACACCCGAATCCAGCATCGCTCAATGTAGCAATCTGGCTCCTGAAGTCTTAGAATTTGGACATTTAGACCTTACACAAGAATGTATGGAGGTCATTAAATAAGCTAGAAAACCTACTACAAGACATTGTTACGCAAACAAATGGAAAAGATTTGTTCATAACTGTAATAATAATCAAATTCAACCACTACATGCTTCTGCAAAAAACATTGTAAGCTACTTATTACACTTACAAAAATCTAAACTACCATTTTCTTCTATTAAAATACCTCTCACAGCAATATCTGCCTATCTGCAGATTACACATTCAACATCACTTTTTAGAATCCCAGTCATCAAAGCATTTATGGAGGGATTAAAAAGAATCATACCCCCAAGAACACCACCAGTCCCCTCGTGGAACCTCAATATTTTGTTAACATGACTCATGGGACCAACATTTGAACCCATGCACTCTTGTGAGATGCAATACTTAACTTGGAATGTAGCCTTCCTGATAGCTATCACATCTCTTAGAAGAGTAAGTGAAATTCAAGCATTTACTATACAAGAACCCTTTATACAAATACATAAACATAAAGTGGTTCTCCGTAAAAATCCCAAATTCTCACCAAAAGTTATATCACCGTTCCACCTAAACCTAACAGTGCAACTCCCAGTCTTTTTTCCACAACCAGACTCAGTAGCCGAAAGAGCCTTACATACGTTAGACATTAAAAGAGCACTAATGTATTACATTGATAGAACAAAACAGTTTCGCAAAACAAAACAATTGTTTGTAGCATTCCAAAAACCTCATGCAGGAAATCCAATATCCAAACAAGGCATTGCCAGATGGATAGTGAAATGTATTCAGACCTGCTATATCAAAACAAAAAGAGATCTACCTATTACACCAAAGGCGCACTCCACTAGGAAAAAAGGCGCTACAATGGTTTTTCTAGGGAATATACCTATGACAGAAATATGTAAGGCAGCCACATGGTCTACGCCTCATACATTCACAAAACATTACTGTGTAGATGTGTTAACAACTCAACAAGCCACAGTAGGACAGGCTGCATTACGAACATTATTTCAGACAACTTCAACTCCTACAGGCTAAGCCACCGCTTTTTGGGGAGATTACTGCTTACTAGTCTATGCACAGCATGTGTATCTGCAGCTACACATGCCATCGAACGGAAAATGTCACTTACCCAGTGTACATCTGTTCGTGGCATGAGACGCTGCAGATTCACATGCGCCCTCCCGCCTCCCCGGGAGCCTGTAGCCGTTATAAGTTGAATGAAACTTGTAAATTTGTAAATAGATACTATTTTTATACACATTATGTACATAAATACTTACTCCATTGCATGGGCACCTTTACTATATACACAACTCCTACCTCACTCTGCGGGGAAAACAATCTAAGATGGAGTCGACACCCATGCACAGTGGAGCCGAAAGGGAGGAGTCCCTCGGTCTCGTGACTCGAAAAGACTTCTTCGAAGAAAAACAACTTGTAACACTCCGAGCCCAACAATAGATGGCAGGATAATGCACAGCATGTGAATCTGCAGCGTCTCATGCCACGAACAGATGTACACTGGGTAAGTGACATTTTCCTTATGACTCAGTGGCAGTTGCACCTGGGTAGTTATTGAGGTTCGTGTTTCCATAGGAAATGCGTTTTTTTGTGTTGCTAATAACTTTGATGCTGGTTGACAAATCTCCTTAGAATTTTCCAAGCAAATGCATTTTTTTGCCTCCTTTGTGCTTAGAAAGTTTTGGGGTGATCTGGCAAGCGGGGACAAATAAAAAAGAAGGGGCGGGGCAAGGCGAAAAAACATAATTCTCATGTATTTTTTTATTTTCCATAGACTTAAGCAGTACCACCCCCCTAAACCCAAGTACTTGGTGGGAGCGCAGGGTGGGCACTGAGGCACCCATTTACAATTAAGGCAGGTCCCGGAAATGTGTTCCCTGAGCCCATGTTAGGCTTTAAAATAAGGTCTGGCCTGGGGGTGGCCTCCCTAGGGCCTGTCAAGACTTCGGGAGAGGGTTCTCCCACAACATCAGTCTCCCACCAAGCAAAACCATATAAATTCACTGGTGAAATGTTCAGTAACAGCATCATTTTTTAACTAAAAAAAACACATAACTTCACCAGTTATAGTTAATTCAAGTAACTGTAACTGGCACCCTCGCCATGCATTGCTAATTACACCACACATGACATCACTCATGAAGTCTTCTCTGACATCATTGATAATATCACTGCAACATTTGCAATGAAAATATTGATTAGAAAACTGTGAGTGACGGGGGTGCGAGTTACAGTTGATATAACTATTGAATTTCTGTATTGTATTGAGTTTAAAAAGTTACGTTCTTACTGAACATTTCACCTAACTATAACATTACTTTAACCTTTCATTTTTTTCCAGTGAATTTTCAACACCTCATCCCCCGGTAAAGTTTTGTTTGCTTTATTAAACCCCTCCATATAAATACCCATATGTACATTGAAGCTGCAATATTTACGTTTTTTAAGGTTTCAAATAACTGTAATTAGCTTATTTATACATAACTATACACATGACATGTATTGTCAGTAGTAGCAGGCATAATCCAATACATATGTACCTATATGTACATAGAAGCAGTGACATGGTCCGTAATCTGCATCTGATAGAGACTTCTAGTTGCAGATTCCTTACCTTAGAATTTCCCCCAGCGATCAGGCTTGCATTGAAAGCATTTCTTCTTTCTCTCAAACGGAAAGTAGTGCAGGAGTTCATGGACAATACTAACGCAATGTGGTACTGCAACAAACAGGACGGAGTAGGGTCCAGGACCCTTTGTCAGGAGGCACTATGCCTCTGGACATGGGTGGAACATCAGGGCATTACCTTTGTGGTTCAACATCTGGCGGGTTCTCTCAACGCCCGAGTGGACAAACTCAGCCGTCGATGCACAGTTGATCACGAATGGTGTCTCCATCCGGAGGTGGCGCAAGGTCTCTTTCAGCAGTGGGTAGAGCCTTGGTTAGATCTGTTCGCCTCCGCAGAGAACGCGCAATGTCAGCGGTTTTGCGTGTTGAAGTTTCCAAGGCGGCACTCGCTTGGAGATGCTTTTCGTATCGAGTGGAACTCTGGCATCTTTTCCGCCTATACCACTTCTGCTCAGAGTTCTCAAGAAGATCAGGAACGACTGGGCCCAAGTCATCTTGGTGGCTCCGGACTGGGCACGGAGAGTCTGGTATACAGAGCTATTGAACATGTCCATTGATCCTCCATGCAGACTGCCTCTCTGGGCGGATCTTCTGTCGCAGCACAGGGGACAGCTCTTCTCTCCCGAACCTGTCCAACCTCTGCCTTCATGCGTGGAGATTGAGCGGCGACAGTTGACGACTTTTGATCTTCCACCCGAAGTCTGCGATGTTATCTTTGCAGCCAGGCGTCCCTCCACCAAAACTGTATATGCCTATCGTTGGAATAAATTTGTGGCATGGTGCACCAACAAATCTGTTGATCCCCCTCTCTGGCCCGCTATCCGAGGTTCTTCTGTTCATTCTTTCTTTCTTTGACCTAGCAGGGCTCTGCTTTGGGCACCCTTAAAGGGTATTTATCTGCCATTTCGTCCTTTCTTAGGTTACCTGATCAGCCCTCACTTTTTAAATCTCCTGTTGTGAGTAGATTCCTAAAAGACCTCACCCATTTATTTCCTCCCACTTCATTTATCATGCCTCAGTGGGACCTCACTCTTGTCCTTAATTATTTAATGTGTACTCCCTTTGAGCCAATGCATAATTGTCCCTTACGGCTCCTTACCTTCAAAACTGTCTTTCTTGTTGCCATCACCTCTGCTCTCAGGGTGAGTGAGCTTCAAGCCCTTTCCTCTAAACCTCCATACTTGTCTGTGCACCCTGACAAAGTGGTGTTGCACACCAAAGATTCCTTCCTTCTAAAGGTGGTTACGCCTCTTCATTTAGTCCAGTCCATCACCCTGCCTAAGTTCTATGCATCCCCTCGTCCTTCTCATGAGGAGGAGAGACTCCACCATCTGGACCCAAAAAGAGCATTGGCATTCTATCTTAATCGTACTAAAGATTTCTGGGTGGACGATCAAAGTATGTGGGTGCGAAAAAAGGGAAGGCGGTGCAAAAACGTGCCATCTCTTGATGGGTGCTTCTTTGCATCAAAATGTGCTAAGCTTTGGCCAAGAAGCAACCCCCTGAGGACTTCCGTGCTCATTCCACCAGAGCAACTGCTGCTTCCACTGCGTTCGCACGTGGAGTTCCTGTCCTGGATATCTGCCAGGCAGCTAGAGGAGGGTCCCTTCACACGTTTGTTAAACACTACTGCCTGGACAGTCCTGTCCGTCGGGATGGCTACTTTGGTCATTCAGTCCTGCAGGACTTCCTAGTATGATCTTGGTTCGCAACCCACCTCTGAGATTGGCATTGCTGGGTATCTTTTCTAAGGTAAGGAATCTGCAACTAGAAGTTTCTAGCTGATGTACTAGTTACTTACCTTCGATAACAAAATATCTGGTAGAGACATATTCTAGTTGTAGATTCCTTACAGCCGCCCCATCCTCCCCACTTGCGAACTGATCTCTTGGGACAGGGATTCCCCTTTCAGGTCCTTAGCTTTGGCGCACCAATCTGTGTTTTCAGCAGCTCTGTGCTTTGGCGTGGAAAGTTGTCAGAAGAAACTGATGTCACCTTGAGAAGGCGGCGTCTATATACTACTCCCGATGTCATCACGGTGACTATGACGCCCGCGGATTCGACCAACACCACCTACCGATGAGCAAGGGTATTGCTCGGAGAAAAATCTCCGGATCCAGTCTGATGCCTGGGGGAAATTCTAAGGTAAGGAATCTGCAACTAGAATGTCTCTACCAGATATTTTGTGACTGTAATTTGTACGATAAGGTTATGTATCCAACTGAAATATCATTAATGAAGGTAAGTAACTCTTTTTAATTTGTGAAAAGGGCAATTTTATTTTTTAAATAAAATTTGTTTCCATGCTTTTTACAGTTACTCCTCTAAAACCCCTTTTGTTTTATATGGTCTCTATAAAAGACACTTAACTAAGTTGTGTTGTTACTTCCTGCTGAATGTTCGATCTCAGTGGTTCTTAACCTGTGGTCCGGGACCCCCCTGCTGATCTGCAAAGCCTACCCTGAGGTTCTGCAACTGCTCAGAAAATTAAATAGTGTTAGTAGGTTATTAAAGTGCATATAAATAAAGAGCAAAATATAAAGTTTACATTTTTCAAATGTTTTCTAAATGTGAAGGAATTTGAAATTGGATCTTAAGAATTAAGTAGCCTCATATTGATTTGTGGTTTCAGTGCAACTGCATCCAACAGAATATAATGTAGATGAGGGTAGCAATTGAATTTAGACAAGCTCCAACCTTCCCATTAACATTATAAATGAAGATGTTTTTAATATATTTGTGAATTAAATAAAATATTGAATCATTTTGTGTATTTGCAGAATGCGTATTGTATATTGTTGTGTATTGTTTTGCTGTTCAATTCTTTGAAAAAGCCTCCAGTAATACTCAGTGGGGATCCCCGGGTTCCAGTAATGTTTAAGTGTGAGCCCACAGAAGTCCAAAAGTCACAAACCACTGTTCTATCTGATGCCCACACACTATTTGCAAATAAAGTAGATCCAGTGATCTGGATTTTGATTGGGCTGTCTTTTTCTGTGAGAATGGAGTACAGGTCTAGGAGCATTAGACATAAGTAATGTGTACTGTAAAGCTGTAGTGCAAGTTAACATTCTGCCAAACGTGGGTACTTTCTTAAGACATTATTCTGTTTTGTTATTGTTTAGGATGGAGCTTATGCCTCAACATAGGTGTTGCAAAACAGTTGAATTACACTCATTAAAAATTTTTTATCAGTTTGTGTCTATTTGAAATTGGCAGACTAATTCTTCAATAGTACTACGGAAGGGCAGCATTAACTATTTGTACTCTGCGGTATACATGCATTTTCAATGATGTTGTTTTCATGATGGTTATTTTCGTTTTACTGTTAGGAAAGTCATGCTTGAAAACTGATTTACAGTATTCCGATTACTACTGTCTGCTGGCTGCTCACCTGCTTCTGGACTTGTGGTTAGATGGAGGTATGTAGCAAACACATTTAGTTCCTGAAATCCTGTCTGAAAGGTCTTTTTTGTGTGTTGGAGTAGTTTATTGCACCCTTAAGGGTGGATATTACAATTTCATATAATAGAATTTATTGAGAATGGTGGCCTTTACATGCCAGCATTTAAAAATGTGACCTGCTAGTGGGCAGTGACCTTTAGCTTCTGATAGGTTGGAAACCAGTCTTGTGATGTAAGTTTCCATCTGTCTGCGATCGATAATTGGGTGGACCTTGTATTCATCCATGAATATATGGCTTCTAGCTCCAGTGGGGTTTGCCATCTAATAGTAAACTTTCTGGTGGATGTGTCTAACTGTCGATTCCTCATCTTTTGAATTTCTCCTTGGTGCCAGACTGGGTCCAGAAGATTTTAACTGCATGGTTCCAGCATCCCAGTAGGTGACACCTTGTTGCTCTGGGTAGACTTAGTTTAGCCCCAGAAGACATGTTGATCACATATATGTACCGCCCCTGCACTGTCACATGTATTCCTTTCATTCTGTGCCTTTGTATGTGAATCTGAAGCTCACTCCCAATTTTTTCCTCGTCACTTGACAAAGTTTTTTTTTCTGAGAAAAATATTTTTCACAGTCTGCAGCGGAAATATGTCCCCTCCTACACCTTACAGGGTTTATCCTTGTATCGAATGCCACAAGTAGATGTCTGTGAAAGATCCCCACAAGGTGTGCTTCTGATGCTTGGGTTGAGAGCACAACTCAGGTTAGTGTGAAGTGTACCCCTATTACCTGCAGGCAATCTCGAAACATAAAGCAAAGTTGTACATTGACAGACACCTAAAGAAGTGTCAGGAGTCCGGTTTATACCCAAAGTCAAAGACAGTCTCATTTACACTATCAAAGCTGTTCCCCCAAAATGTCCTTGTCGCAGACCTAATCTTTAGGTAAGTTGAAGCAGAAAAAGGACAAGATAGTCCCAGATTTCTCTCATTCCCACCACTCTCAACCTGAAAGGATGTTGAGGTGCCTCGCGATCTTACTCATGGTCCTCCATCAGATGATGAATACTGCAACTGATCCCTGTGTACCCTAAATTTCTGGGTCTGTAGGTGCAAAAGATTAGGACTTTTGAGAGGTCATGTTGCAATTTTTTTTACACTCTTCTGCCATGCAGTTAGGCCTCAAGGTTCCGTCAATTGTTCCAGTCCATTTACCACTGTCTGGTCCACAGTCTACATCGTCTGTGCCTCCTGAAACTGACTTTGGTTCTGCTCTGATGCTTGAGCCCATTTCCAATCCAAAGCCAAAACCCACACCAATCCCTTCTACATAGATGCCAGAGGAGGGCCACGTTCCTGTTGTACTGTCCGACTCGAAGCCGAATTGATCTTGGCTCAACTGGGGTGGCTTCCCAAAGCTGTACCGATGCACACAGCAAACTGACTCCGAGGGAACCATGCCTTTACCCCCGCACTCCAGCAACTTTTCGGTTCAGACTCTGATCAGAGAAACAAGTCTTTGGAGATGACAAGGCAGATGAAGGGGACTGTTTTCCACAACACTGTTGCCTTTTTACTCATTGATTTGCAAGAGGCTAATGGTCTGGACACCTCCCCACACAATGGGTTGCGCTCTATCCTGGACCTACCGAAGAGTGTGTTTCCTTCCTCCCCCCCTGATAATCCACCCCCACCCTGATAATCCCCCCTTCACTGTGGTAATTTAGGTGTGCGGAAGAGGTATTGGATTTACATCTGCCAAATATAGAACTCAAAACTAATAACCGAACAGAAGATTTGAAAGTAGGATAAAATTTATCTGAACCCTTGCTTCAGTTTAATAAAGCCCTGTCTGGTACCCTCCCTTATAGGCGCCTGGTCTAAACCCCGTTCCTTTCTGCTGGACGCCACATACCAGTGTCAAGCAACTCTGATTTCTTGACACTGCACCCTATGCCAGAACATTGGGTGGTACAGGCTTCCTTCAGTTGGGTGTGCCCTAGTTTTTACCATGACCACTCCTAACAGGGCGTCAAAACAAATTGAGTCTTTGGGGAGGTAGATGGTCCCCTCAGCCAGTCTAGCTCTCTAGTCAGTCAGTGCCTTCTGCTTAATTGGTAGATATACCTATGCTATATGGGAGCATGTTTGGCAAGGTCTTGACTGCAGTTCCTGGGGAATTGTCACCCTATTTAGTCCAAGCCACAGAATGGTCAGGGTGCTACAAAGTACATCAAATGTTTTGCACTGGAGACTACCTACTGCTTAGACAGAGAAGTTGGCACCAGTGTAGCACTTCAGCAGCACTCTTGGATGAAATCCACGGGCTTCTCTGGGAATGTGCAAGCCTCTCTGACTGACATGCCATGCAGTGGATTCACTAGTTTGGTAACATTGTTGATTTGGTGTTGTAACATTTGAAGAAAACCAGGCCACAGCTGTTCCCTAGAACTTTCTACCCCGTTGAAACACTATCTCCAACAGGTTCCAGCCTTTTTGAGGCTACTACTCTGGTTGATGTACTGCCCACCCTAAGTTTCACTGCTCTGCAATAGGCACCCCAGTCCTTTCGGGGTAGGAATGGGGATCAATCAGACAATATTAAGATACCAGAGGCATCAAACCTTTTAATCCCCCACTCCAGTGGTCACAACATCCAAACTGTTTGTTTGCCCTTGGTGGCACCCAACCATCCGGTTGGGGGGATGGATCAGATATTTCCTCTAGCGTGGCATGAAATAACATCCAACACATGAGTCCTCTAGAGCATCCAAAAAGGATACTTCCTGTCATTCTGTGACGACCTGCGGTATAAACATTTTTCAGATGAGCACCTGTCCATCTTGCTCCAGTATTGCAAGCTCCTTTGACCTTCTGTGCCACAAAGAGGGTTCTAGCCAAGGAAATTCGTGACTGGATGTTATTCCTGTTATTGCCTCATGTCTAGGAAGAGTTGATGCCTTCCTCCTCTTTTAAATATCCACCATCTGAGCTCCATTTTGCAAAAGACTGATTCTAGATGCTCAAACTGACCCAAGTTTTGTCTGTAGAAGGTCTAGGCGACTGGATAGTGGCTTTGAACCTGCCTGAAGACTGATTTACTATACCCGCCCTGCAGTCTCTCAAAACCTACTTGCCGGTCAAAGTGGGTCAGGAGCATTTTTTATTTGCCATGCTTCCCTTTATCCTCACCAGTGCCCCTCTGGTGTTCATGAAGGTGATGGTGGTGGATGCAGCACATCCTTGGCAGTTGGGGATTCCAGTCTTCTCTCCCATGACGACTTATTGACTGTGGCAAGCTTGCCTAAAACAATCGTAGACCAGCTCCAGATGGCTGCAAGCTTTCTGACATCACTGGGGTTCATTATCAATGTGCCGAAGTCGCAACTGACTCCTTTACAGAAGGTCCCTTTCATTATAACCATCCTGGACATAGTGCAGTTTAGGGCCTTCCTTCTACAGCAGAGTCCTAAGCATTCGGGATATTATCCAGATATTTTTCTATGCTTCAGTCCTGCATTGATAAAAGCAGCTCTGAGGCTTCTTGGTATCCTGCATTCCTGCTCATCAACTATGCCAGATGGAATATATGATCTCTGCAGAATGTGGAGATGAGGACTCTGGTCTTTGGTAGAGACCGGGCTCCACATCAACCTATTTGAGTTGTCTGCCTACAGAAGCATTCCTACTGTCCATCAAAGAAGGGCTGGTTTAGGTTCTCATGGACCACACCACCTACATGTGGTACTGCAACAATTTGAATGCGGTGGGTTTCTGCAACTTGTGCCAAGATGATTCTAGCCTCTGGAGGTAGCTGAAGCACTGGGGCATTTCCCTGGTCCTGAATCACCTGGAAGGATCTTTTAACACCATGGTGGACAAACTTGGAAAATGGTGCCTAGTGGGTCATGAATGGCAATTTCAACCCAAGGTGGCACAAGGCATCTTCCTAGCAAAGGAAAGAATCCTGGTTTTATCTTTCTGCCACCGTTAATAACAGTTTGTGCGCTTGAGCCTCCAAGATGACTTTCTATCTGAGATACATTTCAGATAAAATAGAGCATGTCAGTCCAGTATTCTTCTCTGCCACAGCTTCTTCTGCACTGGGTTCTGAAGATATCATGAACAACCAGGATGAAGTCATCCTAGTGGCTCTGGATTGGGCACTGAGAGTGTGGTACCAAGACGATCTGGGCATGAACATCAGTCCTCTAATCATGCTACCGCTTCTGGAGGACCTTCAGTCTCAGTAGCAGGGCAGGGCCCTGCAGTTGATTCTGCACAATCTACACCTGCATGCGTGGAGATTGAGACGCCACAGTTGACTGCATTCAATCTTCCACTCGAAGTTGTGGATGTCATCCTTGCCACCCCATTTCCTTTGACATAGTCTATCTACTCCAGAAGCTGGGGCAAGTTTGAAGCCTGGCGTGGCACCTGCAGTAGTGTTCATTACACTCCAGGCTGTTGGATATTTTATTGTTTATCTTATTTCTAGCAAAGCAAGGGCTTGCATTGGGCCTTCTGGCCTTTTTGTGTTTACAGACCAACTGTCTTTGTTCAAGTAATCCATTATGATGCGGTTTCTAAATGGTTTGACTCATTTGTTTCCTTTAGAACCCTTTGTGATGCCGCAGTATGATCTAAATTTGCCCTTCACTTTCCTGTTCATGCCATTCAAACCAATACACTGCTGACCTCTAAGGCTTCTGACGGAACACTGTTTTTGGTCATGGTTACTTTGGCTTACTGCTTAATTGAATTCCTTGCTTTCTCTCTGTAGTTGTCATAAAGCATTTTCGTTACCAATACAGTAGGTTCGAAGACCCGGTAGCCTTTCTCTGTAAAGGTGTCTGCTTTTCCCATTGGGTAATCCATCACTCTCCCCATCACGTTCCTTGCTTAGCCTCACCCTTCAAAATTAGAGAGGAGACTCCATCGACTGGAACCCAAAAGAACCTTAACGCTTATGGTCTCTGTTGCAACAGAGACCATCAGGTGAATGCTCATTGTAGTGTTCTCAGGGTCAAAGAAGGGTAAGGTGGTGTAGAAATGTACATTGTCAATGTGGATAGTCCTCTGCAATAAGATCTGCTACACATTGCCAAGAAACAGTCCCCGGGAAGGGCTGAGGACCCATTCAACCATGGCCAAGGCTGCCACCACTGCGCTGACACGCTGGATGCCTATTGTCAACATCTGTCAGGCTGTGACATAGGTGTGCACACATTCATGAAGGACTACTGCTTTGACAACCAGGTCCACCGGGATGGGAATTTCACCAATTAGGTCTTGCAGGACTTGGTCAGTGCCATTCCATAGGCCACCACCTTAGTAGATACTGCTTTTGTATCTATTCTGATGGTGAGGAATCTCCTGTTAGAAGTATCCATCCGAATACAAGTTATTTACCTTTGGTAACGCTCTTTCTTGTGAATACTCTAATCACATATTCCTCACTGCCCACCTACCTCCTCATGTGGAATGGTCTCTTTTTCCATCTAAAAAGGTCCCACTTTAGTGATGTGCAAACTGGTACCTCTGAGTACTGTTGGACTCTGTCTGAAGGCATGGACAGAGTTAAGAAAGAAACTGGCATTGAAACGCACAAGTGGATCTTATTTGCAACTTCATCCTATCTTTTGAGATTGAAGTTGATGCGGAGCCACCTAGTGCCACCTAGTAACTTTCAAGAGCTATGCTGTTAAAATCTTCTGGGTCCATTCTGGCACCTGGAGATATTTTAAAGGTGAGGAATCTGTGGTTAGATAGACTATCCACCAGCATTTTGAAGGTGAGTAACATATGAGTTCTATATGAGGACATAATACACTTGAAACAAAGATTTGATATTTCATTGATTTTCTTTTCTTGAGTATATGTAACACTTTGAATTCTTCCAATAAAATTAGTTGACATCTATGAATTTGTGTATGTGAAGTTGTACTGTTACCTTTTTATGACTTTTAAGAAAGGTAACAAAACTGAGCTCTGCTTAACATTTACCATGCCTGTTTTTCCCTTAGTAGAATTAATTTAGGTTTCCTCTTGGTTTGCTTTTATATTTGTTCTTGTGTGACTGAGTTAGGATTATTCTGCCTATGATTTTGTTTATTAATGGATACTCTGCCACTTTCTAGTGAACAGAACCAGAAAATGTCCCTCAAAACTGTGCCTAGTAGGTACCACATATGCAAAGCACATGGTCACACGCTCTACTTCTGTAGGTGGGCTTGTCTCTGCTGTACTTTGTTTCACCTGTTTAATGTGAAATGATCCGGACTAACCCATACTGTTGTGATTCCATAGCTTGAGTTCCCCAAAGTTCTCTCTGCCTTGTCCTTTTTGCAGTTTTCTTTTTCTTTCTCTTTTTTTGCGGTCTCACTACAAATAGATTTGCCTTTCACAGACAGCATTGTACCGTTATGTTAAAGACATTTCTAGAGTACACATATACCCAGGGGTGTCTTGGCACTAGCTCTGCTAGACAGAAAGAGAGGAACCTCCTTGATTGTTAAACAGCCATGTTTTCAAGGTTTTCTGAAGGATATCAAGTTTGACGTCTTTAATATGGAATGATAAAGCATTCTGTGCTTTTATCTATATAGGTAACAAAACTTCTTCCACCCCATGAAGATCGTTTGAACCTGGGATCTATGGCATTTTTGGTCACTGAGGAAAGTAATATCCTGCCTGCGGTGTACCATTTAAAGTTATTTTTCAGAGAGTCCTGATCCATGTCACGGAAGGCTTTATAAGCGGTGCAGAGGGCCTTGAAGGTGTTGCTTTGTCTAACTGGGAGCCAATTAAGTTTCCTTATGGCCTTTGAGGCAGATTGAAATTTTGGAATCCTCCGCATGCAAGCATGCCACTGGGTTTTGTAGGGTTTGCAGTTTGTTCATTAAATGCTGCTGCATATTTAGGTACAGCCCATTGCAGTAGCCTATTTTTGAGAGCACAGGAGAAGTGACTACCGTTTTCTGTATGTCTTGCAAGATGAAAGGGGGGATTTTTTTTTTTTTTTGTAATCCTTGAAGTAAAGGAGGAGGAAATGACAAAATAAAGTGATCAACAAATATAAGCATGTTGTCAACTGACACTCCAAGATTCCAGCCTTTCCTGAACCGGGTTGGAAGTGAACCCAATTCTTAAGGCCACCAAAACGAGACCCAGAATGAAACACGACTGCCAAATAACAGTATCTCTATCTTCCCAGAGTTCAGTTTCATAATCAGCGCTATGGCACTGCCTCCTGTTTCTGAGCAGATGGCCTTCATGTATATTTCAACTTTAATATCCATTTCAGTTTCTGGTGCCTGAGTAGATGACTTTCTTCCCTATTCTTGTGTTTGTTCTGCTTCTGGAACATAAGGTTTCTCACTGTTTTTTTGATTTGTTGAGTCTCTATATTTCGACTGCTGACTTTGAGAAACTTTCTTTTTTTTTTTTGCATGTAGATCAGGTATTTCAGGTTTATCTCAGTGGGGGTACATGTCCAGCTATTCCTCTCCCGCTCTTGCTCACTTTATACCCTTCCTCTCTCTTACATGCTTCATATTGATTACTCCACCCCTGCCACTTCCAGTATTGAGTACTGCTGCCACTCATTGTCTGTCTCATCTCTCCCCTTGCCTTTCTGAGATATTTGTTGTTCTGCAGCTGTAATTGTTGGCTTTGCCAATGCTTGTAGGATTCCTTTGCAAGCACCGGCAAAGCCAATATCAGTGAGTGGGCATTTTGTAACATTGTTGGTGGTATGTGTACCTGTAGATAGACATGCTGTGCATATTCTTGCCATCTAGTGTTGGGCTCAGACATGTACAAATTGTTTTTGTTTGAAGAAGTCTACAAGCCATGAGGTATATTGAATCATTCCATATTTGTCACTGGGCATGGGCATAGACTCCATGGTCATATTGTTTTAGCTGTCTGGGTTGGACGTGCCTTGCTGGGGCTCTAAGTCAACACAGTGCGGTGTTCTAGTCAGGGCCTCCTGAGTTCTGTGCTCCTGGCAGGACTTGAAAATCCTTCAGTCCTTCTCAGTTTCTTCACACTGTAGTGTTTACTGCTTTGGTTTCGTGTTCATGGTGTTCGCCCCCTGATGGGCCTACTTCATAGAGTCTACCGCTCAACAGTGTTAACTGCGTGATTGAAAAATCACTTTTCGGTACTCTCCACCATGCCGTTCTAAGTACTCGTGGACAGAACAGCATATCTGCAGATCAGCAATCTTGTTCTGCCCCCGGACCACAATGAGGTCTCCACTTGTCTTGCGTATCGTTTGAAAAGATCATTTGAGACTGTAGACTCACATGGTGTGCCATGGAACAACAGCACAACAACAGTATCCCCAGTATCTTTTAGGTCGAAGGAGAGGAAAATGTTGAAGCCTTGCAGGCACCAGTCTGCAAGACTTCAGAAATCCATATCTGACTGTGGCTCAGTGTCAGAAGAAGCCCACAGTGAGTACCACACTAAACTAAGGCACACATCGCTCCTCAGGGGGGATGGACTTTGAGCCACATTTGGGTTTACAGCTTTCGGGGCCACCACTGCCTTCCAGCTATGGCTGGCACTGGCCTAAGGCTTCCATGCTGACGGACACAAAGCCAACTGCACAAATTCTGTCCTGCCTCGACGCCAACAGCACCCTCCGCACCCTCTAGTGGGTCGACACTAGTACCAGAGGACTATTCGGAGCTGAGACACACATGGACGTCGAAAGTGACCTCGAAGCTGAAACAAAGCGCCCAGTCCATGGCACACTCCGATAGCCAGTAGCTCCTCATTTTACAGTGCCTTCAGGAGGAACTGGACTCTCTGCAACAAAGGTTGTTTATTCACCCTTGCACAGGCAACATTATTGCCAAGTCTCCACCACAATTAACACAGACTCTCCCTCGCAAGAGGCAGATCACATTTGAAGAGCAATTGGTGTAGGCGCCTCCTCCATCTCCTAAGCAGAAAAAGATATGAATGGGGGCACCAGTCCACTGCCCCCTCTTTTTCTTCCTTATTGCTCCCCTCATACTCGTCGCCTACTTCCTCTTTCCCCACCACTGCCACCTCCACTACCTCCTCCTCCTCCACTTGTACCACCACCACCACCACCGCTTTCTTCGCCACAGGGGTCTTCCCATTTATCATATGGGGAGGGAAGTCTTCCACTCTAAGGTTCCTATGAGGTCCATTATGACCAAGGTTCCCAGGATGGCCCCTGGGATGGTTTTGAAGTGATCCACCGGGCCCAACGACCCTGACACATACCTGGCCAATCCCTCCTGATCTGACAACACCACCTCTTACCATGAAGTTATTCAGAGAGCAGCCACCTTCCACAAGTTGGATTTACACTTCATAAAAGAAGAGGACTTCTTGGTGGAAATGCTGTACTACACGCAGCGGGCCACACATTTCCTGCCAATGCTTAAGGGCATGCATTAGCCAACACAGGATGTGTTTAAGGACCCAGTGAAGACCAGAGTTGTCGCCCAAGGGTTGCCAAAAAAGTATAAACCCCCGCCATTTCACCCTCTCTATATTAGAGGGCAACTCCTTCTGGACAACTGGAATCTCCCCAGGGCACCGGGGATACCCTTGGTAAAGAAAGTGAAAAAAGTTAACGTGGTGGGAAAAAGAGTTGTCGCCCAGTCAACGACTCATTGGCGTATGCGTATTGCTAATTCTGTAGGTAAGTTAGCATGGTATGACCATGTTCATTAGTATCAAATGGAGGAACGTATACAACATCTTCCTGATCAGTACAAGCAGCAGGCTCAGGAGTTTGTGTTAGATGGGCAGACTATCTCCAGCACCTCTATTAGATGCGCTTTGAGGTGGATCACACTGCGACAAGGGCAACAAACACCTGTATCCTCATACACAGACGTGCTTGGCTTCCTGTATCTGGCTTGAAGTTGATCAGGTGCTGCAGAAAATAATAGACAATGAGACAGCCAAAGCGATGGGTGTTCTCCAGTCACCATCCCATTGTTCCAGTTTTTGCTGTACAGTTTTGTGGCAGTGCCAAAGCCACCTCCCCAGAGGCAGCAACCTCAAGCATCCGGAGGATATGCCAGGGGTTTATACAGGGGAAACAATTCCAAAGGCAGGGGTAGAGGAGGTGAAGCAGCTAAGGCTTCTTGCATCACCATAGCTCCACATTCCTGGTTACACATGCCTTTGCTCCAAGAGTGCATAACAGCACAGTGCTCCCAAATTAAGGGTCTCTGGGGAAAATCTTGTGTTGGTAACAGCCAGCACCGTTCGTCTCTGCAGTGGTGGAACATCAACAATTTGTTGCTGGGCCAACCTTTCCTAAACTCCATTCCACAAGTGACCATCACCATGGACGTCTCCCTCATGGGCTGGGTAGCACATCTACAGGACATCGCTGTTCAGGGTTTGTGGACTCACCTCCAGCAGACCCTCTGCATAAAATATCTGGAGTTGCTGGCAGCCGAGTTGGCACTCAAAGCATAGTTCTGCCACATTCACCACAAAGCAGTCCCGATCAAGACAGACAGCAAGACTGCCATGTACTACATTCAGAAACAGGAGGGGACGCACTCATCCCCACTGTCAAGGTTGGCACAAGACACTTGGTGGTGGGCAATTCTGCACAAGGTCCACCTCCTGAAGTAGTACCTTCTGGAAGAGGACAGCAACTTTTCATATCTGCTCAGCAGGATGCAGCAACAAGTCCACAAGCGGGAACTCCTCCCATAAGTCCTCCTCTCCCACTTTCAACTTTGTGAGTTTTCCAACATAGATATCTTCACAGCTGCCAAAACCCCAAATGCCCAAGCTTTGCTTCCAGGTTTCCACACTCAGTCCATGGAAAATTCAAAGTTGTGGTAGACCTCCCTTACCTAAATATTGGTGCCTACCACATGGGTCAGACAACCTTGGTTCACAACCCTCCTCCTCGAACTCCCCATAGTTGCTCACAAGAAGCTCCCCAACAGGCTGGTCGTTCTCACACAACACCAGGGTACCCTGAGATATCCCAACCCCAGACAGCTCAATCTAGCGATCTGGCTCCTGAGGCTGTAGAATTTGGTTATCTAAATTTATCCCCTTGAGTGCATGGTCCTCTTCAGGGAAGCCAGACACCACACTACTAGGGCCTGGTATGCTGCAAAGTGAAAAAGGTTTGTTCGCTACTGTACCTAAACACATTGACCCTTTGAAACCAACAGTGCAAGAGATTGTCTGCTACATGTTGCACCAGCAATGCTAGGGACCGACTTGCACATCCATTTGCCTACATTTAGCTGCAGTGGCAGCATACTTGCAAAACAAGGAGTACTGCTCTCTGTTCACAAACCCTGTTATTAAAGGTTTCATGGAAGGCCTCAAGAGGGTTATCCCTTCCAGAACACCCCCGAACCCACCCTGGAATCTCAATATAGTCCACACAGGAATTGTGGGTGGCCCCTTTTGAGCTCTTTATTTTTGCCCTTTACATGTTTTATCCTGGAAGGTGGCCTTCTTTGTTTCTGTCACTTCCCTTAGAGGGGTAAGCAAGATTCAGGTGCTCACGTCCGAGGAATCTTTTCTTAAGGTACATTATAATCCTAAAAGTAACCCATAATTTCTGCCCGAGGTGATCTCTTCTGTCCACCGTAGCCAGCATTAGAAGTACCAATCTTCTTCCCACATCCAAACCTGATAGCAGAAAGGACACTTTATACACTAGGCGTAAAGAGGGCCCTCATGTTAAACATTGATAGGACAAAAACATTTTGTAAAAGCAGTAGCTATTTTAAGCTTTTATAAAACCACTCAAAGGCACCGCCATTTTCAAAAGCAGGAATAGCTTGCTTCTTACTCAATTGTATTCAAACCTGCTTTGCCAAAGCCAAAATGCAGATCCCTGCTCCACCAAGAGTGCATTCTACACTTAAAAAAGCAGCTTAGATCTTTCAGTATCCGAGATCTCACTCACATTCACCAAACACTATTGTGTGGATGTCCTAGACAAACGGCAAGCCCAAGTGGGTCAGGCTGCCCTACATGCTCTTTACCAACACTCTACAACATCTTCTGGCTAAGCACTTTCGTATAGGGTGAACTGCTTTACATTCTCTGCACAGCATTTGTATCTACAGCTACACATGCCATGAACAGAAAATGTTAACCTGTAAGCATCTGTGAGCTATAGATTCACATGTGCTATCCTCCACCCAGGAAACCCTCGATTGTTGCAGGTAACGTTCCCTTTTTTCATGCTCTTTTTTTTTATTGCATTGGCATCTTTACACATGCTCATGCTCTGTTGCCATCCTAACCCGCTGTTTGGGAAAACAATCTACCCATTGAGTTGATATCCCTGTGCATTGCCAACTGAGGGAGGAGTCACTATACCTCGTGACTCAAAAGACTAATACGAACAAAAACAAGTAGTAAACATCCGAGCCCAACCCTGGATGGCAGGAGCTTGCACAGCTTTTGAATGTTCACCACTAAAAGCCATAAACCAATGCTAACAAGGTAACATTTTTCTTTCTGTACTTCCCTTGTGGCTTGCACATTGTGCTGGGTCACACTCTGACATCTGCCTCCATCTATTAACATATGGTACAGAGTCCCTTCCCAAGAGCCTAGGGCAAAGGTACGAGCACTAGTCCACTTCAGTGAGTCTCCTGTCCACCTCCAAGGAGCCAGTTCAAGAAAGTCGGACGGGCTGTCATTCTAGAGTGCTGGACAGGTTGTCCAAACCTCAGGGGCAGCAGTTCAAATCCAAGAGCAGTAGCATAGATGGATCAAACGGAGAAAACACAACCGACTTGCCTGTGGCTTCGCTGTTTGGCTAATTGTGTCACCACACTGAGGTTTCCCACTTTCATGTTAGTCTACCAGCCTCTATACCCAGGCTGATGCAGCTTCTAAACAGCATGTGCTGTTGCCAAACCTCCTCAGCACCATTGTACCCCTGTGCTGATGTTAAGATAAGGTAGGTTATGATGGAGGAAATGTGCACAGTGCTGAATGGCTGCTCTGGGAAAAACACCCTCCGCTGCCTGAAGGACACTGCATTCCCAGGCTTGGTAATAAACTGTGGGAAATCTGGAAAGGTCTCAGAGTGCTCTCTCCTGTTATGAGGCTATTGTATCCGCTTGTCAGACCATGCTCTCTGCGTCCTTCCTTTGTTTAAATTGTTGCTTTGATTAGATGGTCAACCAGCAAGAGTAAAGAGGTAACATGGCATGATAGGTTTTAACACGGGTGTGAGAAACTGTGGTTGACTTCATTTACCACTAGTGGTCAGGAAAGATTCTTGGATTAGCAGTAACTGTCATCAGAAAAGTATCTTTATTTTTTTCTTTTTTATCCTTATAAATAGTTCTCTTTTTTTCCTCAGTGTGGGGATATGTTGCTACTGAAACTGAGTTGGTGTAGTCTTTGTTCTAAATAACAGCGCCTGAAAAGTTAATTTGTTTTTCAGAGAGGTTGCCAAGTTAGCAGTAAAAACATTATCCAGATATTTTACTGTATCCTGTCCTGCTTTGTTTGGGTGTGTGTTGTTTTCAGTTACAGGTGTTTGTATGTGACTCTGGATTTTTCATGTTTTAGCTGACGAAAGGGCTGTATGGTATGCTCTGACTTTACTAGAAGAAGGGTTAGCTAATAGCCCCTCAAATTCACAATTCAAGTTGCTGCTTATACGAATCTACTGCAAGCTGGGTGCCTTTGAGCCAGTTGTGGACCTTTATTCCAGTCTTGATGCAAAACACGTACAACATGACACAATAGGGTAAGTGACACACACATTCAATTTTATAATTGCAACTGTTGTCAGTCATGTTTAGTTGACATGTCAGCGTAACATTTCTGCATCTTGTAAGTCTTCTACTGGATGGTTAGTGGAATGAATACTTTATACTCATTTTTATTATCCAGTAAAGGTATTGCTGTTTAAACCATGTTATCCTTATTTACACCTCTTTCTGTCTTTCTTGTTTAATTTTATGTACTTTATGTGGGTTATGTCCCTGTGCGTCAGTAATTATAAAAAGAAAAATGTTAATCCATCTTGTGCACTAATGGACACCTTCAGCCCATACACCATCAACCTGCTCGGGTTCAAGACAGGTTATTCTGTTTCTGGCCTCTGTCACATTTGGCTCATACTCCACTTGTTTCAATTTTGCATTTGTACTTTGTTCTAAGAAGGAGTACTGTTGATTCCCTCTTCTCCATCTAACTATATCCTATTGCCTATACCCTTTTCTCTCTTCATGTTACTAGAATGACTGGTCTTTAATTGTCTCACACTGTAACCATTCTGTGTTAACTCGATTCATCTACTCCATTCACAATTCCTCATCCTCCACTCGCTGGAAACTGCATTTTCAGATCTATCCAACTTCATCACTGCTGCATATCATAACCACCCACTTTACATCCTCATTCTCCTAGACCAGTCTACTGTTTTTAACACTGTTAATCATACTACACTGTAATTTCAGTCACTAGTGATCAGAGAACTAGCTCGTAAGTAGCTCATTGATCCCTCGATCTATACTCTTTCTCATTTACCTTAGACTCCAAATCTTTAGCACTGACCCCTCTGAGTGGCTGTGTGCCACAAGGCTGTGTCGTTTTTCTGCACATCACCTAACTTGTGACATTAACTCTTCATTTTTTTTCTCAGACACCATTTCAATCTCGCATACCTTTTAGTCATTTCCTATGTTTGCCTCCAACCTTCAGTTATCTATCTTGGCTTGCCTCACTGCCATTAGTCACTGTATGTCTACTGTAACTCATGGTTTGTGGCATTTGCTGCTGTTAATCACATACTTACACAACGTGCAATCTAGTTTTGAGAGTGGGTGTTGCAAGATGTGGTTTTTTTTTTTTTTGAAGAAGAAGAGGTTTTGGTGTCAATGCGACTCCTGATGCCTTTCCCAAAACCTACAGTGTAGAGGACATAGACGCCACCTTTTTTTTTTTTTTCTTCAAGTGTTTTGGGACTGTCATGGTGCAGAAGCCAAGACACTGGACGTGTAGTTCTCACACACAAGATCTGTGTGCTACTTCTTCAGCAGGAGATTTAAATTCTGCATCAACTGCGCTAATTCCTGTGATCAGTAGCTAATGTGTAACTTCTTTCTCCAGAGGGACCAAAGCAAGTCTGTTTTTTTCAGTTTGTAATTTTTTCAGTGAAAGAAGGCAATCTGGGACCAAAGGCACCAATGGTGGGCACTTTATTAGATGCAAAACTGAGGCTCTCTGGATCCACCATATGGACAGGGCACTGATTAAGTCTAAGGTAGTTGATCATACAGCAAACGGTGTGGTGCCTTCAGTACTCCGTGGACCTCTGAGAAGTGGAGTGCAGAGGATGTTGTCTAATGACTCCAACTTTGGACACCAATCCTCTCAAAGGCCTTTGGCAAAACTCATATCCAGTACAAAGGCCATAGGTCTTGAAGTTCCTCATCCTTCCAATGGCAGTTTTGGCACTGAAGACACCAGACACAGTCCTCAATGCTGATAAACTAACTCTCCACATTGGGAGACTGCCCAGCACGTATCAGAACAGATGTAGACTCCGAAGACACCGGCCTAGAGTGCAGCTCACTCCCATCCTACTTAACATAGGTGGTGGATGGGGGCTTGGTGGATCAACTGGGTGTAGAGCAGAATTACATTGACCCTGTCTCTGACTACATCCTTGCACAACATTCATAATCCAATCAGGCCTAGACCAAAGAACAGACTTCATTTCGAAGATGCAATTTTGTAATAACTCAAGGCTTTCACCAACCCAAAAAAAACCTAAAGGCCCACACTGCCATCAAGAGACACCCTAAGTCTTCATAATTCCCATCTCCTTCTAGCAATACAGATTCAGACCAGGACCTCATTGACCAAAAATCAAACCTAAGTCTTATCCTGTAAAACCCTCCCCACCCGGAGACAAACTGGATTCCATTCAGTTATCTGATGGGTGGCAGACTGTCAAAGGCAACCTCCACATAGAGGAACATGAAGTTGATTTCCTTATTGAGGCCGTCTTAAGAACTGAGTGTTGAATTCTTGCCCTTGCTTGATAAAGTGCAGCAGCTGCTGCCTGGATTTTCACACCACTTCTCCAACTATCCCATCACACTGACACAACATTGGCTAGGACCACCAATGGCTGGTTGGAAGAGGAAGTGCAAGCTCAGCTCCAAAAGGAAGCAAATATTCCTGTTCCTTCACAATACTGAGGAAACTGAGTCTATACCCTGTATTTTCTCAGTGGAAAAAAGGGCTGTATTTGGGGCCAACATTTACCCTACACCCTTTGAATGGATACATCACGTTAGAGCACTGCAAAATGACTCCAGTTCTCCTGCTTTGTGTTGGCAGCTACTTGACGATTTGAAGGAAACCTAAATGCTCATTCCCATTCACAGAGCTGCCAGTATCTTACTAGTTCAAACTCCTACCATTAGGGGTAACAGCCCCTCAGATATTTCTCAAATGCCTTGCAATGGTAGCAGCACTTCTTCTGCACAGCCAAATTCATGTATTTCTATTTACTAGTTGATAGAGTAGTAGCTGAGTGTAATGCACGCAGCACGCCATCTTACTTCTCCACACATTAGGGTTCACTGTTGGGGCCAAAAAACTCATCATTGCCCCCAACAGATACAACTGTTTTTGGTGCCAATACTCACTACTGTAGGAGGAATGACCTACCCAAACAATCTAGCAGAGGTACCTCCTTCTCCACACAATGACTCGCCATCGGTCCCCTCCCAATCATACAACACCTGTTAGGGACAGACTAGGGAACTTCCTTCACCTCTGATCAGTGGGTCCTCACAGTGGTAAGAAAAGGCAACACCTCAGAATTACACTCCACATTAGAAGTACTTCTTGTGAAGGTACCATTGAACTGCGCCTTCTGTATACTGGATGACCCTCTAGGGCATCATACCGCTGATATGCCAATAGAATGATGGTGCTGGATCTAAAGGATGCTTACACTAATATACTCTCTTTTTGCAGGCCCTACTTTGGTACCTTCGCTTTGCAGGAAGTGAACAAAACTGGCAGTTCAAAGTTCTGCCCTCTGGGGCCTTTACAGCTCCAACTGTGTTTACAAAGTTCATATCCTTGATGGCCACCCATTTGCACAAATGCCATACACGTCTTCCCTTACTTAGGCTAACTGATAGAGGATCAGCAGACAACATTTCCCAGCACTCACCCTAATAGCAGCGTCCCTTCTCTACAGTTCAGGGTTTACTATCAATGTCAACAGCTCCCACCTTTAACCACAACAAATCCAGACTTGCTATGCTCCATCATTAACGCTGTTATGAACTGAGCATACCCAAACTAGTGAAGGGTGGTGGCATTGAAACAGCTGATACTTTTTTTTGTGTGTCAGCACATCCCCTTACAATAAGGATGCTAAAGACTCTTGATGCTGATGGTCCCATGTATTGCTATTGTGCTGCACGCAGGACTCCGCATTAAGACCCCCCAAACCCCAGCCCACCTACTCCCTGAAAGAGCACCCTGCACAATAATGATCTCCAGCGGAAGGGGTTAATGAAAAGATCTGATGTTGGTAGAGGCTAGAGTTATAATAAAGCAATAACCTATTGCTCAGCAGGCCTTTAATCAACCCTTTCCATTAAGTGCCCATTACAGCTAACAGCTCATTTTTGGGGTGGGGCACATAGTGCCCAAGGCCTAATGACTCCTTGTGGTCCATCTAGCCTGCAAAGCCTTCTCAAGCTCAACCAGGGGAAGAAAGTCTTCATAAGGTTGAACAATATAACCTCTATGTACTTCATTTGGGATCAGGGGTTGGAATGGGGGAGGAGGTAGTTGCTCTCCTCAGCTGTCTGCACTGGCTCAGGAGGTCTAGCAGTCGGTCATCGGCACCAAGATTCAACTGTTAGCATTGCACTTACTGGGGTGGACACCATTTTTGCAGATCTCCTCAGTAGGATGCATCAACCGGTCCATGAGTGGGAACTCCTTCCACAAGTTTTCCAAATGTACTTAATCCATTGAACACCCCAACTATTGACCATTTTGCATCTCCAAAAACGCAAAATGCCCAAACTTCTCCAGGTACCTTCACCCACAGCTCCTGGGCAACGCTATATGGATGAGGTGGTCAGGGATATTTGCCTAAACTTATCCCCCTAGCCCTCTCGTCCCATACTTGGTGAAGAAGATGCACCAGCTGTCCATGACATTCATTATTTTACAAATCCCTGGGTGTGAACATGAAAGGAAAGATCTGGGTAATTATAGTAGTTTTTTCTGCTTCCCACAAAATAAAATGTCACTATTAAAGTGAACTATGGAAAAGATTCAGCACCCTAAAATAGGAACACAGAATAAAGCAGTGATAATGCCTGTATAAAAATAAATGCATATTTACCAGTTACACACTGCAGTGTTCCTGCCTTATTCCTCCATTGAGTGGTTGGGTCCAGAATTGCCTTTATTCTGCCTTTTTTTGTGGGCGTAGTCTAGAACCATTTGGTGGTGGTGTCTGTCTTCTGTGTGACATTAGACAGCGTCCAAATGTTTCTCTGCGCAGCAGCTATATTCAGATAATTTTTTTCAGGTTTGGAGTTTGTTTTTAGTCTGTCTATTCCCTTCCCACCTGATTGCATTGTTTCCCATTTCTGGGGAGGTAGGTGGGTTCGCATGGGAATCCAGAAACCCCTTCAGGCTACAAAACTACTCCTACTGGTAAGTAACCATTTCGTTTAGCAACATGAATCCTTTTCTGGATTCACATGTTGTGCATTAGATTATGTAGCGGTATCCCCTTCTTTGGTTTGGCTCAGTTGAAATGAGGAAGAACTTGCTAACAAGTGCTGCAGTATTTTATGTCCCATTTGTGCTTCCTTGTTCATTTGTACATCCACACAGTAATGTTTCACAAATAAGTGAGGAGAGGCCCGTGTTGCTGCTGCGCAGATTGTGTCTATGGTCACATTTGCTAGGAAAGCTAGAGTTGTGCCCTTCTTTCCCGTTGAGTGGACTTTAGGGTGTGATGGGAGTGCCTTCCCTGCGGCTGAGTAAAATGTGTTGGTTCCACAGTCCATTGTGTGATTGTTCCCTTTGTTACTGGTGACCATTTGGTTAATCTTGAGTAGAAGACAAATAATTGTTTTTTCTTGCAAAACTGTTTAGTTTCTTGCAAACAGTATATTAAAGCTCTCCTTTCATCCAGGGTGTATAGGGCGCTTTCCATTTGTGGTTGCTGAGGAGCTCCGGTGGCCCTTCGGGGTTTTCGATTCCCCGGCGGGGCCTGGTCGGCCCGACCTTGTGCGTCTTCAAGGCTAATGGAACGGACCCCATTCCGCTTCTGCCCCGAATGTCACAACAAGTATCCTTATACAGATCAGCATCTGGTCTGTGATTTGTGTTTGTCTCCCGAACACACAGAGGATACCTGTGAGGCCTGTCGAGCGTTTCGGTCTAGGAAAACGCTAAGAGACCGAAGAGCAAGAAGACTACAAATGGTGCCGGCAGGACAACAACATTTGGAAGAAGAAACCTTCTCCATCGCGGATTCGGATTCGGACTCGGACGAGGTCGATCCCGAACAGACGCCGAGAACCGTGAGTAAGACACCAAACTCACGGAAAAAACACTAAAGCCCAGGGGACGCCACCGCCAACAGGCCATGGCTTAACCCGAAAAATCAGTGACCAACCATCGTCACCGAAAAAGGGCACGCATGTGTCGAAGTCATCCGACTCCGGTCGAGATACCGGCACAGAACAGACTTGACCCCGGGTCAGAGCAATTTCGACACTGAGAAGGCGGCATCGAAATCAGTTGGCATCGAGATATCGGTACACCGAAAGGAAAAAAGTGTCTTCGGAGCCGAAGAAGACGGCTGAAAAGGTTTCCATACCGAACCATCCGGCCTCGGAACCAAAACCAAGTTCCTACACCGAGGAACAGGGCCTGTCCTCACAGATGCAAGGACACAGATTCAGACAGGAGCTAGAGGCAGGGGAGCCAGATTACACTCAAAGGAGGCTCCACATTCAGAAGGACACAGGGAAGATCAGTACTCTCCCTCCAATCCGAATTAAAAGAAAACTTGCCTTCCAAGAAAAAGACAAGCAGCCACAAGCAAAGGTGGCAAGACAAATAACTCCGCCACCATCTCCACAACGCTCACCACAACCATCACCGGTAGCCACTCCACCAATGATGCCGTCTCCAACTCATACAGGAATGAGTCCGGATGATCCAGACGCATGGGATCTTTATGATGCGCCTGTATCAGACAACAGTCCCGACTGTTATCCAGCGAGACCATCACCAGTACAGTACTGCATACACACAGGTGGTGTCAATAGCAGCTGTGTTTCACAATGTCACCCTGCACGCAGAACCAATAGAAGATGACTTTCTCTTTAATACACTGTTGTCCACACATAGTCAGTACCAGAGTCTCCCTATGTTACCGGGAATGCTGAAACACTCAAAACAAGTGTTTCAGGAGCCTGTGAAAGGCAGGGCCATTACTCCAAGGATGGAGAAAAAGTACAAACCGCCACCAACAGACCCTGTGTACATCACGCAGCAATTAACACCAGACTCAGTGGTAGTAGGGGCAGCTCGCAAAAGGGCGAACTCACACACCTCAGGAGACGCACCACCTCCAGACAAGGAAAGTTGCAAGTTCGACGCAGCGGGGAAAAGAGTCGCGGCACAGGCAGCCAATCAATGGCGCATTGCCTACTCACAGGCCTTGCTGGCTAGATATGATAGGGCTCATTGGGACGAAATGCAACATTTCATAGAACACCTACCCAAAGAGTTCCAAAAGAGGGCACAACAAGTGGTGGAAGAAGGCCAGAGTATCTCTAACAATCAGATATGGTCAGCAATGGATGCAGCCAACACAGCTGCTAGGACTGTAAATACAGCAGTCACCATACGG
Organism: Pleurodeles waltl; assembly: GCF_031143425.1. NCBI lineage: Eukaryota > Metazoa > Chordata > Amphibia > Caudata > Salamandridae > Pleurodeles > Pleurodeles waltl. The sequence goes on from NC_090450.1 coordinate 901,632,530, forward strand.
AGACAGGCATGGCTACGCACCTCAGGATTCAAGCCGGAAATTCAACAAGCGGTGCTGAATATGCCCTTTAACAGACAGCAGTTGTTTGGGCCAGAGGTGGACACTGCTATCGAAAAACTTAAAAAGGACACAGATACGGCCAAAGCCATGGGCGCACTCTACTCCCCACAGAGCAGAGGCACATTTCGTAAATCACAGTTTAGAGGGGGGTTTCAGGGTCAGAGCACAGAACCCTCAACCTCACAACAAAGACCCACTTACCACAGTCAATATCAGCGGGGATGTTTTCGGGGACAATACAGAGGGGGACAGTTCCCAAAGAATAGAGGGAAGTTCCAGAGTCCAAAACTCCACAAAATAAACAGTGACTTCAGCGTCACCAATCTCCAACACATAACACCAGTGGGGGGGAGACTAACCAATTTTTACAAAAACTGGGAAGAAATAAGACACGTGGGTCCTAGCCATTATCCAACATGGTTATTGCATAGTATTTCTACAATTCCCTCCAAATGTCCCACCGAAAACACACGTCCAAACAACACATGGATCTTCTACAACTGGAGGTTCAAGCGTTGTTGCAAAAAGATGCAATAGAGCTAGTACCAATTCATCAGAAAGGAACAGGAGTTTACTCCCTGTACTTTCTCATACCCAAAAAAGACAAAACTCCAAGACCTATCCTAGATCTCAGAACATTAAACATCTACATCAAATCAGATCACTGTCACATGGTGACACTGCAAGACGTGATCCCATTGCTCAAACAACAAGACTACATGACAACACTAGACCTCAAGGATGTGTATTTCCATATACCTATGCATCCTTCCCACAGAAAGTACTTAAGGTTTGTAATCCAAGGGGTACATTACCAGTTCAAAGTGTTGCCATTCGGGATAACAACAGCACCAAGAGTTTTTACAAAATGCCTGGCCGTAGTGGCAGCTCATATCAGAAGGCAGCAAATACATGTACCCGTACCTAGACGATTGGTTAATCAAAACCAATACGCAAGAACGGTGTTCACAACACACAAAGTATGTCATAGAAACCCTTCACAACCTAGGTTTCTCACTCAACTACAACAAATCACACCTACAGCCGTGTCAAATACAACAGTACTTAGGAGCAACAATCAACACAACAAAAGGGATTGCCACTCCAAGTCCACAAAGGGTACAGGCATTCCAAAACGTAATACAAGCCATGCACCCAAAACAAAAGTTACAGGTAAAATTAGTGATGAAACTACTAGGCATGATGTCCTCATGCATAGCCATTGTCCCAAACGCAAGATTACACATGCGGCCCTTACAACAGTGCCTAGCATCACAATGGTCACAAGCACAGGGTCAACTTCAAGATCTAGTGTTGATAGACCGCCACACATACACCTCGCTTCAATGGTGGAACAATATAAATTTAAACATGGGGCGGCCTTTTCAAGACCCAGTGCCTCAGTACGTAATCACAACGGATGCTTCCATGATAGGGTGGGGAGCACACCTCAACCAACACAGCATCCAAGTACAATGGGACAATCATCAGAGACAGCTTCACATAAATCACTTAGAACTACAAGCAGTATTTCTAGCACTGAAAGCATTTCAACCTATAATAACCCACAAACACATTCTTGTCAAAACAGACAACATGACAACAATGTATTATCTGAACAAACAAGGAGGGACACACTCGACACAGTTGTGTCTCTTGGCACAGAAACTATGGCATTGGGCGATTCACAATCGCATTCGCCTAATAGCGCAGTTCATACCAGGAATTCAGAACCAGTTAGCAGACAATCTCTCTCGGGATCACCAACAGATCCACGAATGGGAAATTCACCCACAAATACTAAAGACTTACTTCCAAAGATGGGGAACACCGCAAATAGACCTATTTGCACCAAAGGAAAACGCAGAATGCCAAAACTTCGCATCCAGGTATCCACAAGATCAGTCTCAGGGCAATGCGTTATGGATGAGTTCGTCAGGGATATTTGCATACGCTTTTCCCCCTCTCCCACTCCTTCCATATCTAGTAAACAAATTGAGTCAAAACAAACTCAAACTCATACTAATAGCACCAACTTGGGCACGACAACCTTGGTACACAACACTACTAGACCTCTCCGTTGTGCCTCATATCAAACTGCCAAACAGACCGGATCTGTTAACTCAACACAAACAACAGATCAGACACCCAAATCCAGCATTGCTGAATCTAGCAATTTGGCTCCTGAAGTCTTAGAATTCGGACACCTAGACCTTACACAAGAATGTATGGAGGTCATAAAACAAGGTAGAAAACCAACCACAAGACATTGCTACACAAATAAGTGGAAAAGATTTGTTTATTACTGCCATATTAATCAAATTCAACCATTACACGCATCCGCTAAAGACATCGTAAGCTACCTACTACAATTACAAAAGTCAAAGTTAGCTTTTTCATCCATTAAAATACATCTCACTGCAATTTCAGCTTATCTGCAAACTACGCAATCAACTTCATTATTCAGAATCCCAGTCATAAAAGCATTTATGGCGGGTCTGAAAAGAATTCTCCCACCAAGAGCACCACCAGTTCCTTCGTGGAACCTCAACATTGTATTAACACGACTCATGGGTCCACCTTTTGAACCCATGTGAAATACAATACTTAACATGGAAAGTAGCATTTCTAATAGCTATCACATCTCTAAGAAGAGTAAGTGAAATACAAGCCTTTAGCATACAAGAACCCTTTATTCAAATACACAAGCATAAAGTAGTTCTAGGAACAAATCCAAAATTCTTACCTAACGTCATTTCACCGTTCCACTTAAATCAAACAGTGGAACTCCCAGTGTTCTTTCCAGAACCAGATTCTGTAGAGAGAGCATTACATGCATTAGACATCAAAAGGGCACTATTGTACTACATTGATAGAAAAAAACAAATTTGCAAAACAAAACAATTGTTCATTGCTTTCCAAAAACCTCATACAGGAAGTCCAATATCAAAACAAGGCATTGCCAGATGGATAGTTAAATGTATTCAAACCTGTTATATAAAAGCAAAAAGAGAACTGCCTTTTACACCAAATGCACACTCAACTAGAAAGAAAGGTGCTACCATGGCCTTTCTAGGAAACCTACCAATGACTGAAATCTGTAAGGCAGCCACATGGTCTACGCCTCATACATTTACCAAGCATTACTGCGTGGATGTGTTAACAACATAGCAAGCCACAGTAGGACAAGCAGTACTACGGACTTTATTTCAAACAACTTCAAATCCTACAGGCTGAACCACCGCTTTTGGGGAGATAACTGCTTACTAGTCTGTGCACAGCATGTGTATCTGCAGCTACACATGTCATAGAACGGAAAATGTCACTTAACCAGTGTACATCTGTTCGTGTCATGAGACGCTGCAGATTCACATGTGCCCTCCCAACCTGTAGCCTGTAGCCGTTTGAAGTTTATCTTGAACATTTGTAAATTTGTAAATATATCACTTTTAACCACATTATGTACATACATATTTACTCCATTGCATGGGAACTATTACTATATACACAACTCCCACCTCACCCTCTGCGGGGAAAACAATCTAAGATGGAGTCGACGCCCATGCGCAATGGAGCCGAAAGGGGAGGAGTCTCTCGATCTCGTGACTCAAAGACTTCTTCGAAGAAAAACAACTTGTAACACTCCGAGCCCAACACTAGATGGTGGGATGTGCGCAGCATGTGAATCTGCAGCGTCTCATGCCAGGAACAGATGTACACTGGGTAAGTGACGTTTCCATATGTTCGATGGCATGTGTAGCTGCGGATACACATGCTGTGCACATCCCGCCATCTGGTGTTGGGCTCGGAGTGTTACAAGTTGTTTTTCTTCGAAGAAGTCTTTTCGAGTCACGAGATCGAGGGACTCCTCCCATTTCGGCTCCATTGCGCATGGGCGTCGACTCCATCTTAGATTGTTTTTTTTCCGCCATCGGGTTCGGACGTGTTCCTTTTCGCTCCGTGTTTCGGGCCGGAAAGTTAGTTAGAATCTCGGAAAAATCGTCGGTATTGTTTGCGTTCGGTATCGGGTTAGTTACAACAGATCGACACCGACTTTTGAAGAGCTCCGGTGGCACTTCGTTTTTTTTTTTGATCCCCCGTCGGGGCCTGGTCGGCCCGGCCACGTGTCTCTTCCAGGCTGATGGAACGGACCCCATTCCGCTTCTGCCCAAAATGCCATAACAAGTATCCATATACAGATCAGCATCTGGTCTGTAACTTGTTTGTCACCAGAACACAAGGAAGATACTTGTGAAGCCTGTCGAGCGTTTCGGTCCAGGAAGACACTAAGAGACCGAAGAGCAAGAAGACTGCAAATGGTGTCGGCGCCGACAGGACAAGGGCGTTTCGAGAAGGAGGAAACCTTCTCCATCCAGGAATCGGACTCGGATGAGATCGATCCCGAAGAAATGCCGAAAACCGTAAGTAAGACGTCGAAACATAAAACTCACGAAAAGACCACAAAAGCCCAGGGGATGCCACCGCCAACAGGCCATGGCTTAACCCGAAAAATAGGTGACCGATCATCGGCACCGAAAAAGGGCACGCTGGTGTCGAAGTCATCTGACTCCGGTCGAGATACCGCCACACAGCAATCTCGGGCCCGAGATAGCGGCTCCGAGCAAGTTCGGCACCGAGACAGCGGCACCGAAATGAGTCGGCACCGAGAGACAACGACGCCGAAAACAAAAAAGGTTTCGCCGGAACCGAAAAAAGTAGCCGAAAAGGTTTCGATACCGAAACATCCGGCCTCTGAACCGAAATCAAGTTCCTACACAGAGGAACAAGGACTGTCCTCACAAATGAAGATACATAGATTTGGACAGGAATTGGAGACAATGGAGCCAGACTACACCCAAAGAAGGCTCCACATCCAAAAAGAAACGGGGAAGATCAGCACTCTCCCTCCTATTAGAATGAAACGCAAACTTGCATTCCAGGAGAAAGACAAGCAGCCACAGGCAAAGGTGGCTAAACAAGTAAGCCGCCACCGTCTCCACAGCGCTCGCCGCAAACATCACCGGTAGCCACTCCACCTATGATGCAATCCCCGACCCATACAAGGATGAGTCAAGATGACCCTGACTCGTGGGACCTTTATGATGCACCAGTGTCAAATAATAGTCCTGACTGTTATCCAGCTAGACCGTCGCCACCAGAAGATAGTACAGCCTACGCACAGGTGGTGTCGAGAGCAGCGGCATTTCATAATGTCAGCCTGCATGCAGAGCCCATTGAAGACGACTTTCTATTTAACACACTGTCGTCCACACACAGCCAGTACCAGAGTCTTCCCATGCTACCCGGAATGCTAAAACACTCCAAACAAGTGTTTGAGGAGCCTGTAAAAGGAAGGGCCATTACTCCAAGAGTGGAGAAAAAATATAAACTGCCACCAACAGACCCTGTGTACATCACACAACAGCCAACAACGGACTCAGTTGTAGTAGGGGCAGCTCGCAAGAGAGCGAACTCACATACTTCAGGAGATGCACCACCTCCAGATAAAGAAAGTCGAAAGATCGACGCAGCAGGCAAAAGGGTGGCGGCACAGGCAGCAAACCAGTGGTGTATTGCAAACTAACAGGCTTTGTTGGCCAGATACGATAGGGCTCATTGGGACGAAATGCAACACTTTATAGAACATTTGCCCAAGGAGTTCCAGAAGAGAGCACAGCAAGTAGTAAAAGAAGGACAGAGTATCTCCAACAATCAGATATGGTCAGCAATGGATGCTGCATACACAGCTGCTAGAACTGTCAACACAGCAGTGACAATAAGGAGACATGCATGGCTACGTACATCAGGATTTAAACCAGAAATACAGCAAGCTGTGCTGAATATGCCATTTAACGGACAGCAGTTGTTTGAGCCGGAGGTGGACACTGCTATCGAAAAACTTAAGAAAGACACTGACACGGCCAAAGCCATGGGCGCACTCTACTCCCCACAGAGCAGAGGCACATTTCGAAAAACACAATTTCGAGGGGGGTTTCGAGGGCAAAGCACAGAACCCACGACCTCACAAACAAGGCCCACTTATCAGAACCAATATCTGCGGGGAAGTTTTCGGGGACAATATAGAGGGGGACAGTTCCAAAAAAGTAGAGGGAAATTCTAGAGTACCAAAACTCCTCAAAATAAGCAGTAACTTCCAAGTCACACATCCCCAACACATAACACCTGTGGGGGGGGGGAGACTAAGCATATTTTACTAACATTGGGAGGAGATAACAACAGACACTTGGGTACTGGCAATTATCCAGCATGGTTATTGCATAGAAGTTCTCAAATTCCCTCCAAACGTCCCACCGAAAACACACAATGGGGGTCATTCCGACCCTGGTTCCAAGACTGCCAGGGCCGGGGACCAAGGAAGCACCACCAACAGGCTGGCGGTGCTTCCCAGCCCATTCTGACCGCGGCGGTAAAGCTGCGGTCAGAAAAGGGAATCCGGCGGTTTCCCGCCGGATTTCCCCTGCATGGGCTGAATCTCCATGGCGGCGCTGCAAGCAGCGCCGCCATGGAGATTCCGACCCCCTTCCCGCCATCCTGTTTCTGGCGGTTTTTACCGCCAGGAACAGGATGGCGGGAACGGGTGTTGTGGGGCCCCTGGGGGCCCCACCATGATTTTCACTGTCTGCTTAGCAGACAGTGAAAATCGCGACGGGTGCAACTGCACCCGTCGCACCCCTGCAACTCCGCCGGCTCCATTCGGAGCCGGCTTCATTGTTGCAGGGCCTTTCCCGCTGGGCCGGCGGGCGCTCCTTTGGCGGGCGCCCGCCGGCCCAGCGGGAAAGCCAGAATGGCAACCGCGGTCTTCTGACCGCGGAGCGGCCATTTGGCGGTGACCGCATGGCGGGCGGCGACCGCCGCGGTCAGAATGACCGCCTAAATGTCAAAACAACATATAGATCTTCTAGGACTAGAAGTTCAGGCATTGCTACAGAAAGAGGCAATAGAATTAGTACCAAACCAACAGAAAGGAACAGGAGTTTACTCTCTGTACTTTCTCATACCCCAAAAAGACAAGAGTCTGAGACCTATATTAGATCTCAGAACATTAAATACCTACATCAAATCAGATCACTTTCACATGGTGACATTACAGGACGTAATCCCACTGCTCAAACAACAAGACTACATGACAACACTAGACCTAAAGGATGCATATTTCATATACCGATACATCCTTCACACAGAAAGTACTTAAGGTTTGTATTCCAAGGGGTACATTACCAATTCAAGGTGTTGCCATTCGGAATAACAACTGCGCCAAGAGTTTTTACAAAATGCCTGGCAGTCGTAGCTGCACATATCAGAAGGCAGCAAATACATGTGTTCCCGTACCTAGACGATTGGTTAATCAAAACCAATACGCTAGAACGGTGTTCACAACACACAAAGTATGTCATAGAAACCCTCCACAAACTAGGTTTCTCAATCAACTACACAAAGTCACACCTTCTGCCGTGTCAAACACAGCAATACTTAGGGGCGACAATCAACACAGCAAAAGGGACTGCCACTCCAAGCCCACAAAGGGTTCAGGCATTTCACAATGTAATACAGGCCATGTATCCAAAACAAAAAATACAAGTCAAAATGGTGATGAAACGCCTAGGCATGATGTCCTCATGCATAGCCATTGTCCCAAACGCAAGGTTGCACATGCGGCCCTTACAACAGTGCCTAGCATCAATGGTCACAGGCACAGGGTCAACTTCTAGATCTGGTGTTGGTAGACCGCCAAACATACACCTCGCTTCAATGGTGGAACAGTATAAATTTAAACCAAGGGCGGCCTTTCCAAGACCCATTGCCACAATATGTAATAACGACAGATGCCTCCATGATAGGGTGGGGAGCACACCTCAATCATCACAGCATCCAAGGATAATGGGACACTCCGCAAAAACAGTTTCACATAAATCACTTAGAACTATTGGCAGTATTTCTAGCGCTGAAAGCTTTTTAACCCATAATAAGCCACAAACACATTCTTGTCAAAACAGACAACATGACAACGATGTATTACCTAAACAAACAGGGAGGGACACACTCAACACAGTTGTGTCTCCTAGCACACAGAATATGGCATTGGGTGATTCACAACCACATTCGCCTAATAGCACAATTTATTCCAGGAATTCAGAATCGGTTAGCAGACAATCTCTTTCGGGATCACCAACAGATCCACGAATGGGAGATTCACCCCCAAATCCTGAACACTTACTTACAGAATTGGGGAACACCACAAATAGATCTATTTGCAACAAAGGGAAACGCAAAATGCCGAAACTTTGCATCCAGGTACCCACAAGATCAGGCTCGGGGCAATGCGTTATGGATGAGTTGGTCAGGGATATTTGCTTACGCTTTTCCCCCTCTCCCACTCCTTCCATATCTAGTAAACAAGTTGAGTCAAAACAAACTCAAACTCATTCTGATAGCGCCAACATGGGCAAGATAACCTTGGTACACAACACTACTAGACCTCTCAGTAGTGCCTCATGTCAAACTACCAAACAAACCAGATCTGTTAACGCAACACAAACAACAGATCAGACATCCAAATCCAGCATCGCTGAATCTAGCAATTTGGCTCCTGAAGTCCTAGAGTTCGGACACTTAGACGTTACGCAAGAATGTATGGAGGTCTTAAAACAAGCTAGGAAACCTACCACTAGACATTGCTATGCAAATAAGTGGAAAAGGTTTGTTTATTACTGCCATAATAATCAAATTCAACCCTTACATGCATCTGCCAAAGACATCGTAAGATACTTACTACATTTGCAAAAGTCAAAGCTAGCTTTTTCTTCCATTAAGATACATCTTACCGCAATTTCAGCTTACCTGCAAATTACGCACTCAACTTCACTATTTAGGATACCAGTCATAAAAGCGTTTATGGAAGGCCTAAAGAGAATTATACCACCAAGAACACCACCAGTTCCTTCAGGGAACCTCAACATTGTCTTAACACGACTCATGGGCCCACCTTTTGAGCCCATGCACTCTTGTGAAATGCAATACTTAACATGGAAAATTGCATTTTTAATTGCCATCACATCTCTAAGAAGAGTAAGTGAGATTCAAGCATTTACCATACAGGAACCATTTATTCAAATACACAAGCATAAAGTAGTTCTACGAACAAATCCTACATTTTTGCCAAAAGTCATATCACCCTTCCACTTGAATCTTACAGTAGAATTACCAGTGTTCTTCCCACAGCCAAATTCTGTAGCTGAAAGAGCACTACATACATTAGACATCAAAAGAGCGTTAATGTACTACATTGACAGAACAAAACTAATTCGAAAAACAAAACAATTATTTATTGCTTTCCAGAAACCTCATACAGGAAATCCAATTTCTAAACAAGGCATTGCCAGATGGATAGTTAAATGCATTCAAACCTGTTATCTTTAAGCAAAAAGAGAACTGCCTATTACACCAAAGGCACACTCAACTAGAAAGAAAGGTGCTACCATGGCCTTTCTAGGAAATATTCCAATGACTGAAATATGTAAGGCAGCTACATGGTCTACGCCTCATACATTTACCAAACACTACTGTGTAGATGTGTTAACGGCACAACAAGCTACAGTAGGTCAAGCAGTACTACGAACATTGTTTCAAACAACTTCAACTCCTACAGGCTGAACCACCGCTTTTGGGGAGATAACTGCTTACTAGTCTATGCACAGCATGTGTATCTGCAGCTACACATGCCATCGAACGGAAAATGTCACTTACCCAGTGTACATCTGTTCGTGGCATTAGTCGCTGCAGATTCACATGCGCCCACCCGCCTCCCCGGGAGCCTGTAGCCGTTTAGAAGTTGATCTTGAACATTTGTAAATATATTACTTTAAACTACATTATGTACATACGTATTCACTCCATTGCATGGGCACTATTACTAGCATACTCAACTCCTACCTCACCCTCTGCGGGGAAAACAATCTAAGATGGAGTCGACCCCCATGTGCAATGGAGCCGAAATGGGAGGAGTCCCTCGATCTCGTGACTCGAAAAAGACTTCTTCGAAGAAAAACAACTTGTAACACTCCGAGCCCAACACCAGATGGCGGGATGTGCACAGCATGTATATATATATATATATATATATATATATATATATATATATGTGTGTGTGTGTATTCAATGGCATGTGTAGCTGCAGATACACATGCTGTGCATACGTCCGCCATCTAGTGTGGGGCTCGGAGTGTTACAAGTTGTTTTTCTTCGAAGAACTGTTTTTGAGTCACAGGATCGAGTGACTCCTCCTATTCGGCTCCATTGTGCATGGGCATCGACTCCATGTTAGATTGTTTTCTTTCCGCCATCGGGTTCGGACATGTTTCCTTTCGCTCCGATAGTTCGATTTGGAAAACTTTGAAAATGCTTCTTTTTTCAACGCTATTGTATCAATCGTGTTACATCTTCTATCGACTCTTCGGCACAGTCTGAACAGAAATCTCTACTCGCCCTTTGGGGCGCGCGCACCAAGTCGGACCGGGTTGAAGCCTCATGGATCAGACTCCATTCCGATTCTGTCCTCGGTGCCACACTAAATTCCCTTATACGGACCAACACCTTGTCTGTAGTCTCTGCCTTTCCCACAACCATCGGGAAGAAAATTGCGAGGCCTGCAGATCCTTCCGGTCGAAAAAGACGCTCCAAGACAGAAGAGCACGGAGACTCGAGATGGCATCAAAAAGCACCGAACATCTCGACATCGAAGAGGAAAAAATCATGCAGACTGCAGTCTCTGTTTGAGGATCTGACTGACCAGGATTCCGAGGAGGACAACACCGGTCACAGCAGGACAGCACGTGAGTATGCCTGCCCCTGTGTCATCTAAGCCCAAACATAAGGCCTTGGGAACGCCACTGCCGGAAGGCCATGGCACGATCCTAACGAAAACGCCCGGTGACCAACCCACCAGTTCGGCACCGAAAAAGGCACCCCTTCGAAGCCATCGGACTCGAGCGGAAGCTCTGTCTCCGAACCGAGCAAACATCGCTCTTTTGAGTCGAAATCTTGAAAATCATTTTCGGAGCCGAGACCATCCTCAACCCCAACATTTTCGATACCGAAAAAGCCAGCTTCGGAGCCGAAAAAGCCTATTTATACTGAGGAGCATGGACTTTCACAAGCACTTAAAGAAAGCCTCAAACCCACTGAGGAGGACTCACAAATAGAGGCAATGGATGAAAGGCAAGCCAGGATTCATATCCATTAAGAGACTCGCAGACTTTTAACCGCACCTCCTCCAAAACCAAAGAGGAAATTAGCCTTTCAGGAGGAATTGGACACTACACAGCCTCCAGCTAAAGTGCCAAGAACAAAGGAGAGACCTCCACCTCCTCAATTTTCTCCTCCTCAGTCTCCTCCTCACTCTCCACATTGACATATCGCTCCTGCTACCAGTCCTACACCTATGCAGTCACCATCGCACTCATTTGATTTGCCGCAGGCCAATGTGGATCCATATGATCCAGACCCCATTCCAGACAATAACTCAGATTGCTATCCCTCTAAGCCTTCAGCACCAGAGGATAGTACAAGGTGCACTCAAGTGATAGCTAGGGCGGCAACATATCACAATGTCACCATGCATACTGAGCCATTAAAGGATGATTTCCTATTTAATACACTCTCCTCCACGTATGCAACATATCAGTTGCTTCCTATGCTCCCCGGCATGCTAAAACATGCTGACCAGATATTTAAAGAGCCAGTAAAAGCAAGGGTAATTATTCCTTGATTGAAGAAAAAATATAAGCCACCTCCTTCTGATCCTGTCTATATTACCCAGACGCAGTAGTTGTAAGCGCTGCCAGGAAGAGAGCAAGTTTGCAGTTGTCAGGTGATGCACCCCCACCAGACAAAGAGAGTAGGAAGTTTGATGCAGCGGGGAAAAGGGTGGCATCTCAGGCAGCCAACCAGTGGAGAATAGCCAACTCTCAGGCATTGTTGGCTAGATATGACGGGGCCCACTGGGATGAGATGAGACATAATCCAACATCTCCCCAAGGAACAGCAAAAAATGGCACAACAGATAGTAGAGGAAGGGCAAGCCATCACTAATAATCAGATCAGGTCAGCCCTAGACTCTGCAGATGCAGCAGCCAGAACCATCAAAACTGCTATAACCATAAGGAGACATGCATGGCTTAGGTCTTCAAGATTCAAGCCTGAAATCCAACAGGCAGTGCTCAATATTCTGTTCAACCAAAAGCAACTTTTAGGCCCAGAGGTTGACACTGCAATTGAAAAGATGAAAAAGGATTCAGACTCCGCAAAAGCCATGGGTGCACTGTATACCACACAATACAGGGGACCCTTTAGTAAACCCCAATATAGAGGTGGATTTAGAGCCCAAACTGCTGAGGTATCCATCTCACAGCCAAAGTCGGCCTACCAACCTCAATACCAACAACGTGGTTTCAAAAGCACTTGCAGAGGCTGTAAGGAAATGCCTCCTTGGCATGGTTACCCCCTGACTTTTTGCCTTTGCTGATGCCAAGTTATGATTTGAAAGTGTGCTGAGGCCTGCTAACCAGGCCCCAGCACCAGTGTTCTTTCCCTAACCTGTACTTTTGTTTCCACAATTGGCACACCCTGGCATCCAGGTAAGTCCCTTGTAACTGGTACCTCTGGTACCAAGGGCCCTGACGCCTGGGAAGGTATCTAAGGGCTGCAGCATGTCTTATGCCACCCTGGGGACCCCTCACTCAGCACAGACACACTGCTTGCCAGCTTGTGTGTGCTGATGAGGACAAAACGAGTACGTCAACATGGCACTCCCCTCAGGGTGCCATGCCAACCTCACACTGCCTATAGGTATAGATAAGTCACCCATCTAGCAGGCCTTACAGCCCTAAGGCAGAGTGCACTATACCAGAGGTGAGGGCATACGTGCATGAGCACTATGCCCCTACAGTGTCTAAGCAAAACCTTAGACATTGTAAGTGCAGGGTAGCCATAAGAGTATATAGTCTGGGAGTCTGTCATGCACTAACTCCACAGCACCATAATGGCTGCACTGAAAACTGTGAAGTTTGGTATCAAACTTCTCAGCACAATAAATGCACACTGATGCCAGTGTACATTTTATTGTAACATATACCCCAGAGGGCATCTTAGAGATGCCCCCTGAAACCTTAACCGACTTCCAGTGTGGGCGGACTAGTCTTAGCAGCCTGCCACACACCAGACATGTTGCTGGCCACATGGGGAGAGTGCCTTTGTCACTCTGTGGCTAGTAACAAAGCCTGTACTGGGTGGAGGTGCTTCTCACCTCCCCCTGCAGGCACTGTAACACCTGGCGGTGAGCCTCAAAGGCTCACCCCCTTTGTTACAGCACCCCAGGGCACTCCAGCTAGTGGAGTTGCCCACCCCCTCCGGCCACGGCCCCACTTTTGGCGGCAAGGCCGGAGGAGATAATGAGAAAAATAAGGAGTCGTCACTGGCCAGTCAGGACAGCCCCTAAGGTGTCCTGAGCTGAGGTGACTCTGACTTTTAGAAATCCTCCATCTTGTAGATGGAGGATTCCCCCAATAGGATTACGGATGTGCCCCCCCCGCCCCCTCAGGGAGGAAGCACAAAGAGGGTGTAGCCACCCTCAGAGCTTGTAGCCACTGGCTACTAACACCCCAGACCTAAACACACCCCTAAATCGAGTATTTAGGGGCTCCCAGAACACAGCAAGAGAGATTCCTGTAACCTAAGACGAAGGACTGCTGAGCTGAAAAACCTGCAGAGAAGACGGAGACACCAACTGCTTTGGCCCCAGCTCTACCGGCCTGTCTCCCCACTTCAAAAGAACTGCTCCAGTGACACGTTCCACAGGGTCCGGCGACCTCTGAAGCCTCAGAGGACTACCCTGCATCTAAAAGGACCAAGAACTCCAGAGGACAGCGGCTCTGCTCCAAGAAAGAAGCATCTTTGCAACAAAGAAGCAACTTTGAAAGAACACATGTTTCCCGCCGGAAGCGTGAGACTTTGCACTCTGCACCCGACGCCCCCGGCTCGAATTGTGGAGAACCAACACTACAGGGGGGACTCCCTGGCGACTGCGAGCCCGTGAGTAGCCAGAGTTGACCCCCCTGAGCCTTACAGCGACGCCTGCAGAGGGAATCCCGAGGCTCCCCCTGACCGCGACTGCCTGCTTCAAAGACCCGAAGCCTGGTAAGGACACTGCACCCGCAGCCCCCAGGACCTGAAGGATCTGACCTCCAGTGCAGGAGCGACCCCCAGGAGGCCCTCTCCCTTGCCCAGGTGGTGGCTACCCCGAGGAGCCCCCCCTCTTGCCTGCCTGCATCGCTGAAGAGACCCCTTGGTCTCCCATTGAACTCCATTGCAAACCAGACGCCTGTTTGCACACTGCACCCGACCACCCTCGTGCCGCTGAGGGTGTACTTTTTGTGTCGACTTGTGTCCCCCAAGCCCCCCCCCCCCATGCCCTACAAAACCCCCCTGGTCTGCCCTCTGAAAACGCAGGTACTTACCTGCTGGCAGACTGGAACCGGGGCACCCCCTTCTCCATTGAAGCCTATGTGTTTTGGGCACCACTTTGACCTCTGCACCTGACCGGCCCTGAGCTGGTGGTGTGGTCACTTTGGGATTGCTCTGAACCCCCCATGGTGGGCTCCCTTGGACCCAACTTTGAACCCTGTAGGTGGTTTACTTACCTGCAAAACTAACAAACACTTACCTCCCTCAGGAACTGTTGAAAATTGCACTAAGTGCCCAGTTTTAAAATAGCTTATTGCCATTTGTGTGAAAACTGTATATGCTATTTTGCTAATTCAAAGTTCCTAAAACCCCTAAGTGAAATACCTTTCATTTAAAGTATTGTTTGTAAATCTTGAAACTGTGGTTCTTAAAATAAATTAAGAAAATATATTTTTCTATATAAAAACCTATTGGCCTGGAATTGTCTCTGAGTTTGTTCCCCATTTATTGCCTGTTTGTGTACAACAAATGCTTAACACTACCCTCTGATAAGCCTACTGCTCGACCACACTTCCACAAAATAGAGCATTAGAATTAACTCTTTTTGCCACTATCTTACCTCTAAGGGGAACCCTTGGACTCTGTGCATGCTATTTCTTACTTTGAAATAGTACATACAGAGCCAACTTCCTACAGAGGCCAGTACCCCAGAGGAAAATTTCAAACGTCAAAACCAGCCTCACAACAAACTAAGCAGTGACTTATGCCGTTCCTTCCCAATTCACACCTCACCTGTGGGGGGAAGACTGCAAAAGTTCCACAACAATTGGCTAGGCATTACCACTGGCAGCTGGGTATTATCAATTATCCGCAATGGCTATTGCATAGAATTGACTCAAACTCCACCAAATATTCCACCAAAACCACACAAGCTGTCCACAAACCATATCACTCTGTTGCAAGAAGTCGTCAAATCTCTATTACTAAATCAAACAATAGAAGCTGTGCCACAAAATCAAATAGGGACGGAGTTTACTCACTGTATTTCCTTATTCTCAAAAAGGATGGGACCTTAAGGCCAATATTAGATCTCAGAACTCTCAATCTTTACATCCTGTCAGAACACTTTCACATGGTGACACCACAGGATGTTATCCCACTACTTCAACACCACGATTTCATGGCAACATTAGACCTCAAAGATGCGTATTTCCACATACCCATCCATCCAGCGCACAGAAAATATCTCAGGTTTGTCATTCAAGAAAAGCATTATTAGTTCAAAGTGTTACCCTTCGGAATAACAACAGCTCCCAGGGTATTCACAAAATGCCTGGCGGTAGTCGCAGCTTACCTAAGACGACAGCACATTCATGTCTTTCCATATCTAGACGAGTGGCTAATAAAATTAAACAGTCAAACATAGTGTCAAAACCATGCACATTATGTAATACAAACCCTGAACACCCTAGGGTTCTCCATAAACTACCAAAAGTCACAACTACAACCTGTGCAAATTCAACAGTATTTAGGGGCGATACTAAATACTCAAAAAGCGCTTGCAAGCCCAAATCCACAAAGAATACAAGCATTTCACAATATATTAGCACAAATACAAACAGGACAACAGTACACTGTCAAATTTGTGATGAAAGTATTGGGCATGATGGGATCCTGTATTTTTTTATTTATTATTTTTTTATTGATTTTATCATATAAAACATACAAAAACACAAACAGCCTCCCCACATCACCACAGCAAAAAATATATAAGATAGCCATCAACGATTATACCAGTGTGTAAGGAAATGCCTCCTTGGCATGGTTACCCCCTGACTTTTTGCCTTTGCTGATGCTATGTTTTGATTTGAGAGTGTGCTGAGGCCTGCTAACCAGGCTCCAGCACCAGTGTTCTTTCCCTAACCTGTACTTTTGTTTACACAGTTGCCACACCCTGGCATCCAAGTAAGTCCCTTGTAACTGGTACCCCTGGTACCAAGGGCCCTGATGCCAGGAAAGGTCTCTAAGGGCTGCAGCATGTCTTATGCCACCCTGGGGACCCCTAACTAAGCACAGACACACTGCTTGGCAGCTTGTGTGAGCTGGTGAGGACAAAACGAGTAAGTCGACATGGCACTCCCCTCAGGGTGCCATGCCAACCTCACACTGCCTATGCAGTATAGATAAGTCACCCCTCTAGCAGGCCTTACAGCCCTAAGGCAGGGTGCACTATACCATAGGTGAGGGCACCAGTGCATGAGCACTGTGCCCCTACAGTGTCTAAGCCAAACCTTAGACATTGTAAGTGCAGGGTAGCCATAAGAGTATATGGTCTGGGAGCCTGTCATACACGAACTCCACAGCACCATAATGGCTACACTGAAAACTGGGAAGTTTGGTATCAAACTTCTCAGCACAATAAATGCACACTGATGCCAGTGTACATTTTATTGTAACATACACCCCAGAGGGCCCCTTAGAGGTGCCCCCTGAAACCTTAACCCACTACCCGTGTAGGCTGACTGGTTTTAGCAGCCTGCCACACTTGAGACATGTTGCTGGCCACATGGGGGAGAGTGCCTTTGTCACTCTATGGCTAGTAGCAAAGCCTGTACTGGGTGGAGATGCTTATCATCTCCCCCTTGCAGGAGCTGTAACACCTGGCGGTGAGCCTCAAAGGCTCACCCCCTTTGTTACAGCACAACAGGGCACTCCAGCTAGTGGAGTTGCCCGCCCCCTCCGGCCACGGCCCCACTTTTGGCGGCAAGGCCGGAGGAGATAATGAGAAAAACAAGGAGGAGTCACTGGCCAGTCAGGACAGCCCCTAAGGTGTCCTGAGCTGAGGTGACTCTGACTTTTAGAAATCCTCCATCTTGCAGATGGAGGATTCCCCCAATAGAGATAGGAATGTGACCCCCTGCCCTTGGGAGGAGGCACAAAGGGGGTGTACCCACCCTCAGGGCTAGTAACCATTGGC
Organism: Pleurodeles waltl; assembly: GCF_031143425.1. Taxonomy (NCBI): domain Eukaryota; kingdom Metazoa; phylum Chordata; class Amphibia; order Caudata; family Salamandridae; genus Pleurodeles; species Pleurodeles waltl. The sequence goes on from NC_090450.1 coordinate 901,650,045, forward strand.
TACTAACCCCCCAGACCTAAACACGCCCTTAAATTTAGTATTTAAGGGCTCCCCTGAACCTAGGAACTCCGATTCCTGCAACCTAAGAAGAAGAGGACTGCTAAGCTGAAAAACCCTGCAGAGAAGACGGAGACACCAACTGCTTTGGCCCCAGCTCTACCGACCTGTCTCCCCACTTCTAAAGACACTGCTCCAGCGATGCTTTCCCCAGGACCAGCGACCTCGGAATCCGCCGAGGACTGCCGTGCTCTAGAAGGACCAAGAACTCCAGAGGACAGCGGCTCTGTTCAACCAAGACTGCAACTTTGTTTCCAAAGAAGCAACTTTAAAACAACTGCGTTTCCCGACGGAAGCGTGAGACTTGCTACTCTGCACCCGACGCCCCCGGCTCGACTTGTGGAGAACAAACACTTCAGGGAGGACTCCCCGGTGACTGCGTGCATCGCTGAAGAGACCCCTTGGTCTCCCATTGATTTCCATTGGAAACCCGACGTGTGTTTGCACACTGCACCCGGCCGCCCCCGTGCTGCTGAGGTTGTACTTTCTGTGCTAACTTGTGTGTCCCCCGGTGCCCTGCAAAACCCCCCTACTCTGCCCTCCAAAGACGTGGGTACTTACCTGCTGGCAGAGTGGAACCGGGGCACCCCCTTCTCCATTGAAGCCTATGTGTTTTGGGCACCACTTTGAACTCTGCACCTGACCGGCCCTGAGCTGCTGGTGTGGTAACTTTGGGGTTGCTCTGAACCCCCAACGGTGGGCTACCTTGGACCCAAACTTGAACCCCGTAGGTGGTTTACTTACTTGCAAAAACTAACTCTTACTCCCCCCAGGAACTGTTGAAAATTGCACTAAGTGTCTTGTTTTAAAATAGCTATATGTGATTTATTTGAAAACTGTGTATGCTATTTTGATTGTTCAAAGTTCCTAAAGTACCTACCTGCAATACCTTTCATTTAAAGTATTACATGTAAAATTTGAACCTGTGGTTCTTAAAATAAACTAAGAAAATATATGTTCGATGGCATCTGTCGCTGTAGATACACATGTTGTGCATAGCCCGCCATCTGGTGTTGGGTCGGAGTGTTACAAGTTGTTTTTCTTCGAAGAAGTCTTTCGAGTCACGGGACCGAGGGACTCCTCCTCTTTGTCTCCATTGCGCATGGGCGTCGACTCCATCTTCGATTGTTTTCTTTCCGCCATCGGGTTCGGACGTGTTCCTTTCGCTCCGGGTTTCGGAACGGAAAGTTAGCTAAATATCGGAAAAATTACGTCGGTATTGTTGCCTTCGGGATCGGCTTAGTTAGAATCGACACCGAATCGAAGAGTGAAGAGCTCCGGTACCCTTCGGGGTAGTTTTCGATCCCCCTTCGGGGCCTGGTCGGCCCGACCGCGTGTAAAACAACGCTGATGGAACGGACCCCGTTCCGTTTCTGTCCTAAATGCCACAACAAATACCCGTATACAGACCAACATTTGGTCTGTAACCTGTGCCTGTCGCCTGAGCACAGTGAAGAGATTTGCGAGGCCTGTCGTGCGTTCCGGTCCCGAAAAACACTCCGTGACCGTCGAGCCAGAAGACTGCAGATGGCGTCCACGCCGACAGCTCACCGAGAGTTCGAGGAACAAGAGGAAGAAGAAACCTTCTCGATCAATGATTCGGACTTCGAAGAATTCGACGACCAAAAAACTGTGAGTAAGACGTCGATGCCAGCACACAAGAAAAGTGACAAGGCCCAGGGGACGCCACTGCCACCAGGCCATGGCTCGACCCATAAATTCGGTGACCGACCATCGGCACCGAAAAAGTGCCGAGATCGTCCGACTCCGGTCGAGACACCGGCGCACAGCCTTCTCGGGACCGAGAAAGTGCTGCTGAAAAACATCGACGCCGAGATATCGGAGCCGAAACTGCTCGACGCAGAGACAGCGGCACCGAGGAAGATCAACGCCGAGAGGGTTCGACTCCGAAAAAGAAGGTCACTTCGGAGCCGAAAAAGAGTACAGACAGGGTTTCGGTGCAAAAACAACCCGCAACCGACCCACCTACCCGTTCCTATTCAGAGGAGCAATCACTGTCCTCTCAGATGCGAAAGCATAGATTTGAGGAAGAGTTGCAATCCACCGAAGTGGACCACACTCAGAAACGTATTTTTATACAGGAAGGAACAGGGAAAATAAGCACCCTTCCCCCTATTAGGAGAAAAAGGAGACTGGAGTTTCAATCAGATCAAGCACCACAAACAAAAATGGTGAAAAAGGTAACTCCGCCACCCTCTCAAAAGGTAACTCCGCCACCCTCTCCTCCACCTGTAACTAACGTTTCACCGGCACAGACTCCATCACATTCCCCGGCTCACACCACCATGAGCCAAGGTGATCAGGACCAAGACGCTTGGGACTTATACGACGCCCCAGTGTCGGACAACAGTCCAGAGGCGTACCCTACAAAGCCCTCACCACCGGAAGATAGCACAGCATACTCACAAGTGGTGGCTAGGGCAGCAGAGTTCCACAACGTGTCCCTACACTCGGAACCAGTCGAGGATGACTTCTTATTCAACACCCTCTCCTCCACCCATAGCTCCTACCAAAGCCTGCCTATGCTCCCAGGAATGCTTCAGCACGCAAAGGAAATCTTCAAGGAGCCGGTCAAGAGTAGAGCAATAACACCAAGAGTGGAAAAGAAATATAAAGCACCTCCCACAGACCCTGTTTTCATCAGCTCACAGCTGCCACCAGATTCCGTCGTAGTAGGAGCAGCTCGCAAGAGAGCCAACTCCCACACATCTAGGGATGCACCGCCCCCAGATAAAGAGAGCCGCAAGTTCGATGCAGCCGGAAAGAGAGTCGCAGTACAAGCTGCAAACCAGTGGCGCATCGCTAACTCTCAAGCACTACTTGCGCGCTATGACAGAGCCCATTGGGACGAGATGCAACACCTCATTGAGCATCTACCCAAAGAGCTACAAAAGAGGGCGAAACAGGTGGTTGAGGAAGGACAGAACATATCTAATAACCAGATACGCTCCTCTATGGATGCAGCGGACACAGCTGCAAGAACAATTAACACATCTGTGACTATCGGAAGGCACGCATGGCTACGAACGTCTGGTTTTAAACCAGAGATTCAGCAGGCAGTGCTCAATATGCCATTCAATGAGAAACAACTGTTCGGACCAGAAGTGGACACGGCGATTGAAAAACTCAAAAAGGACACTGACACTGCTAAAGCCATGGGCGCACTCTACTCCCCGCAGAGCAGAGGCACTTACAGCACCTTCCGCAAAACATACTTTAAAGGGGGATTTCGGGGTCAAGCCACACAAGCCAGCACCTCACAGGCCACACCGTCCAGCTACCAGGGACAGTACCAAGGGGGAGGCTTTCGGGGCCAATACAGAGGACAATTCCCTAGGAATAGGGGAAAATTTCAAAGCCCCAAAACCCCTACAACCAAACAGTGACTCACATGTCACTCATCCCCTCCACACAACACCAGTGGGGGGAAGAATAGGTGAGTATTACCAAGCATGGGAGGAAATAACTACAGACACTTGGGTCTTAGCAATTATCCAACATGGTTATTGCATAGAATTTCTGCAAATCCCTCCAAACATACCACCAAAAGCACAGAATTTATCAAAACAATATTCAGACCTTCTGGAAATAGAAGTTCAAGCATTATTGCAAAAGAACGCAATAGAACTAGTACCAAAGACACAAATAAACACAGGAGTTTATTCCCTGTACTTCCTAATACCAAAAAAGGACAAAACACTGAGACCAATCCTAGACCTCAGAACACTAAACACCTACATCAAATCAGAACACTTTCACATGGTCACGCTACAAGAAGTGTTACCATTGCTAAAGCAACAGGACTACATGACAACCTTAGATCTCAGACGCGTATTTCCACATACCAATACATCCGTCGCACAGGAAATACCTAAGGTTCGTATTCAAGGGAATACATTACCAATTCAAAGTATTGCCCTTCGGTTTAACAACTGCACCAAGAGTCTTCACAAAGTGCCTAGCAGTAGTGGCTGCACACATCAGAAGGCAGCAAATACACGTATTCCCGTATCTAGATGACTGGCTAATCAAAACCGACTCACTGACAAGGTGCTCGCACCACACAGATCAAGTCATGCAAACCCTCTACAAACTCGGTTTCACCATCAACTATGCAAAATCACACATTCTGCCGTGCAAGGTACAACAATACCTAGGTGCCACAATAGATACAACAAAGGGGATAGCCACTCCAAGTCCACAAAGGGTTCAAAATTTCCAAAAGATTATACAACGCATGTATCCAACACAAAAAATACAAGCGAAGATGATATTACAACTACTAGGCATGATGTCCTCATGCATAGCCATTGTCCCACACGCACGGTTGCACATGCGGCCTTTACAACAGTGCCTAGCATCACAATGGTCTTAAGCACAGGGTCAGCTTCTAGATCTGGTGTTGATAGACCGCCTAACATACCTCTCGCTTCTATGGTGGAACAACATAAATTTAAACAAAGGGCGGCCTTTCCAAGACCCAGTGCCACAATACGTGATAACAGATGCTTCCATGACAGGGTGGGGAGCACACCTCAGTCACCACAGCATACAAGGACAATGGGACGTACATCAAAGAAAGCTGCATATAAATCACCTCGAACTACTAGCAGTTTTCCAAGCATTAAAAGCATTTCAACCACTCATAACTCACAAATACATTCTTGTCAAAACAGACAACATGACAACAATGTATTATCTAAACAAACAGGGGGGGGACACACTCGACACAGCTGTGCCTGCTGGCACAGAAAATATGGCAATGGGCAATTCACAACCACATTCGCCTAATAGCACAGTTTATTCCAGGGATCCAGAATCAGCTTGCAGACAATCTCTCTCGAGATCACCAACAGGTCCACGAGTGGGAAATTCACCCCCAAATTCTAAACACTTACTTCAAACGTTGGGGAACACCTCAAATAGACTTATTTGCAACGAAGGAGAACGCAAAATGCCAAAACTTCGCATCCAGATACCCACACAGGCAGTCTCAAGGCAATGCCCTATGGATGAACTGGTCAGGGATATTTGCGTACGCTTTTCCCCCTCTCCCTCTCCTTCCATATCTAGTAAACAAATTGAGTCAAAACAAACTCAAACTCATACTGATAGCACCAACATGGGCAAGGCAACCATGGTACACAACACTGCTAGACCTATCAGTAGTACCCCACGTCAAGTTGCCCAACTGGCCAGATCTGTAAACGCAACACAACCAACAGATCAGGCATCCAAACCCAGCATCGCTGAATCTAGCAATCTGGCTCCTGAAATCCTAGAATTCGGACACTTAAACCTCACACAAGAATGTATGGAAGTCATAAAGCAAGCCAGAAGACCATCCACTAGACACTGCTATGCCAGCAAATGGAAAAGATTTGTTTGCTATTGCCATCATAATCAAATTCAACCATTACACGCATCTCCAAAAGATGTAGTGGGTTACTTACTACACTTACAAAAAACGAACCTGGCCTTCTCTTCCATTAAGATACACCTAGCAGCAATAGCTGCATACCTGCAGATTACCCATTCAACTTCACTATTTAGGATACCTGTCATTAAAGCATTTATGGAAGGCCTCAAAAGAATTATACCACCAAGGACACCACCCGTTCCTTCATGGAACCTTAACATCGTCTTAACCAGACTCATGGGTCCACCCTTTGAACCTATGCACTCTTGCGAAATACAATTCCTAACCTGGAAAGTTGCATTTCTCATCGCCATCACACCTCTAAGAAGAGTAAGTGAAATTCAGGCGTTTACAATACAAGAACCTTTTATCCAACTACACAAAAATAAAGTAGTCCTAAGGACCAATCCTAAATTTTTGCCAAAGGTTATTTCACCGTTCCACCTAAATCAAACGGTAGAGCTACCAGTGTTCTTCCCACAGCCAGATTCCATAGCTGAAAGGGCACTACATACATTAGACGTCAAAAGAGCACTAATGTACTACATCAACAGAACTAAAAACATCAGGAAAACTAAACAACTGTTTATTGCATTTCAAAAACCTCACGCAGGAAACCCAATCTCGAAACAGGGTATAGCCAGATGGATAGTTAAGTCCATCCAAATCTGCTACCTTAAAGCAAAAAGACAACTGCCCATTACACCAAGGGCACACTCAACCAGAAAGAAAGGCGCTACCATGGCCTTCCTAGGTAATATTCCAATGCACGAAATATGTAAGGCAGCCACATGGTCTACGCCTCACACATTTACCAAGCACTACTGTGTAGACGTGCTATCAGCACAACAAAACACAGTAGGTCAAGCCGTACTAAGAACCTATTTTCAGACTACTTCCACTCCTACAGGCTGAGCCACCGCTTTTGGGGAGATAACTGCTTACTAGTCTATGCACAACATGTGTATCTACAGCGACAGATGCCATCGAACTGAAAATGTCACTTACCCAGTGTACATCTGTTCGTGGCATCAGTCGCTGAAGATTCACATGTGCCCACCCACCTCCCCGGGAGCCTGTAGCCGTTTGGAAGTTAGCTTCAACTTTGTACATTTGTAAATATATTCAATCTTAGTTAGGTACATACTTATTCACTCCATTGCATGGGCACTATTACTAACAAACAACTCCTACCTCACCCTCTGCGGGGAAAACAATCGAAGATGGAGTCGACGCCCATGCGCAATGGAGACAAAGAGGAGGAGTCCCTCGGTCCCGTGACTCGAAAGACTTCTTCGAAGAAAAACAACTTGTAACACTCCGACCCAACACCAGATGGCGGGCTATGCACAACATGTGAATCTTCAGCGACTGATGCCACGAACAGATGTACACTGGGTAAGTGACATTTTCATTTTCTATACAAACACCTATTGGCCTGGAATTGTCTCTGAGTGTGTGTTCCTCATTTATTGCTTGTGTATGTACAACAAATGCTTAACACTACTCCTTTGATAAGCCTACTGCTCGACCACACTACCACAAAATAGAGCATTAGTATTATCTCTTTTTGCCACTATCTTACTTCTAAGGGGAACCCTTGGATTCTGTGCATACTATTCCTTACTTTGAAATAGTGCATACAGAGCCAACATCCTACATTGGTGGATCAGCGGTGGCGTACAAGACTTTGCATTTGCTGGACTACTCAGCCAATACCTGATCACACGACAAATTCTAAAAATTGTCATTAGAAATAGATTTTTGCAATTTGAACTATTTTTCTAAATTTTTAAAAGTCCTGCTAGGGCTTTGTGTTAGTCCCTGTTAGCATTTCTTTTAGAGTTTAAAAGTTTTGTGAAAGTTTGAATTAGGTTCTAGAACTAGTTTTTAGATTCTTAAAAAGTATTCCAACTTTTAGAAACATAATGCCTGGTGCAGATGAGAATGTGGTGGAACTCGACCTCACACCTTATCTCCATCTTAAGATGAGGGAGCTAAGGTCTCTGCAAAATAAAGAAAATCCCAGTTGGCTTAAGACCCTCCAAACAACATCTCCAGGAGCTTTTGGCAGTTTGAAAAAGCCAACCCCTTTGAGGATGACAACCCAGAGGATGATGATAGTGACTTGGAGGAAAATTCCCACCTTCCAGTCCTAATTAGGGAACCCAGGGACCCTCAATCCCTGATTCCAACTGTGTTAGTCAGAGATGCTGCTTCCCTCACAGGAGGGGCCAGTACCTCTGAAATCACTGAGGATAGCCTCAGTGAAGAGGACCTCCTGTTAGCCAGGATGGCCAAAAGATTGGCTTTGGAGAGACAGCTCCTAGCCATAGAAAGGGAAAGACAAGAGATGGGTTTTGGTCCCATCCATGGTGGCAGCAACTTAAATAGGGCTTTGGATTCTCCACTGAGGAGTATAGAATTAGATTCAGGGGGGGTCAAAAATCCTCGAGCCAGACCTGGGTTGATTTTGTGGACTACTCAGTGAAAGCACTGGATGGTTGGATTCAAGGCAGTGGTGTAAATGATTATGATGGGCTGTACAATTTATTTGTGAAAGAACACCTATTGAGTAATTGTTCAAATGATAAACTGCATCAGCATCTGGTAGACCTAGGACCAATTTCTCCCCAAGAATTGGGAAAGAAGGCGGACCATTGGGTCAAGACTAGGGTGACCAAGACTTCCACAGGGGGTGACCAAAAGAAAGGGGTCACAAAGCCTCCACAGGGGAAGAGTGAGACATCCAAAAACAAAAATAGTAAAGAGTCTTCTTCAGGCCCCCAAAAACCTGCACAGGAGGGTGGGCCCAGAGCCTCTTCACAAAACAATTTTGGGTACAAGGATAAAAACTTTGATCCCAAAAAGGCCTTGTGTCGTAGCTGTAATCAGCCTGGACACCAAACTGGAGACAAGGCCTGTCCCAAGAAAAGTACCACTTCTAACTCCACTCCAGCTAACACTGGAATGGCTAGTCTCCAAGTGGGATCAACAGTGTGCCCAGAGCAAATCAGGTGTTACACTGAAGCTACATTAGTCTCTGAGGGTGGGGTGGATTTAGCCACACTGGCTGCCTGGCCTCCTAACATGCAAAAATACAGGCAGCAGCTCTTAATTAATGGGACAAGTGTAGAAGGCCTGAGGGATACAGGTGTCAGTGTCACCATGGTGACAGAGAAACTGGTTTCCCCTGGTCAATACCTGGCTGGACAAACTTATCCAGTCACCAACGCTGACAATCAGACTAAAGTACATCCCATGGCTATGGTAACTTTAGAGTGGGGAGGGGTCAATGGCCTGAAACAGGTGGTGGTCTCCTCAAATATCCCAGTAGACTGTTTGCTTGGAAATGACCTGGAGTCCTCAGCATGGGCTGAGGTAGAACTGAAAACCCATGCAGCCATGCTGGGTATCCCTGAACTGGTGTGTGTCAAGACAAGGGCACAGTGCAAGGCTGAGGGTGAAAAAGTAGAGCTGGAGCCTGGAAAAAGGGCCCAGCCTACCAAGAGAAAAGGAAAGACAACTGGTAAACCAGCTGCAACACAAAAACAAAAAAAGAACCTCTCTTCTCAGGAAGAAGTTCTGCCCTCTGAGGGAACTGAGCCTATGGAGTTAGAACCTTATCAGGTTGAGTTCTTAGGCCCAGGGGGGCCCTCAAGGGAGCAGTTGTGTAAGGGTAAGAAACCTGTCCCTCTCTTGAAGGCCTTAGACAGCAAGCTGCTGAAGAGTCCAATGGCAAGAAAACTGGAACACATAGGGTCTATTGGGAAGATGGACTCCTTTACACTGAGGCAAGAGATCCGAAACCTGGTGCCACTAGGAGAGTGGTAGTGACTCAGGAGTTTAGGGAGTTCATACTGACCTTAGCCCATGATATTCCTCTTGCTGGGCATTTGGGACAAACCAAGACGTGGGAGAGACTAGTCAACCACTTCTACTGGCCCAAAATGTCCCAGAAAGTCAAGGAGTGTTGTGTCTCCTGTACCACCTGTCAAGCCAGTGGTAAAACAGGTGGACACCCAAAGGCCCCCCTCATTCCACTTCCAGTGGTGGGGGTCTCCTTTGAAAGAGTGGGTGTGGACATAGTGGGTCCACTTGAACCTCCCACAGCCTCAGGGAATATGTACATACTAGTAGTAGTGGATCATGCTAATAGATACCCTGAAGCTACTCCCCTTAGGTCGACTACTGCCCCTGCAGTAGCCAAGGCCCTCATTGGTATTTTTACCAGAGTGGGTTTCCCTAAAGAGGTGGTGTCTGACAGAGGTACCAACTTCATGTCAGCATACCTGAAACACATGTGGAATGAGTGTGGAGTGACTTATAAATTCACTACACCCTACCATCCACAAACTAATGGCCTTGTTGAGAGATTCAACAAGACATTAAAAGGCATGATCATGGGGCTCCCTGAAAAACTCAAAAGGAGATGGGATGTCCTCTTGCCATGTCTGCTTTTCGCTTACAGAGAGGTGCCTCAGAAGGGAGTAGGGTTCTCACCCTTTGAACTTCTGTTTGGCGACCCTGTAAGGGGACCACTAGCAATTGTGAAAGAAGGCTGGGAGAGACCTCTTCATAAGCCTAAACAAGACATAGTGGACTATGTACTTGGCCTACGTTCAAGGATGGCAGAGTACATGGAAAAGGCAAGTAAAAAAATTGAGGCCAGACAACAGCTCCAGAAGTTTTGGTATGACCAAAAGGCTGCAATGGTTGAATTTCAACCAGGGCAGAAAGTCTGGGTTTTGGAGCCTGTGGCTCCCAGGGCACTTCAGGACAAATGGAGTGGCCCTTACCCAGTGCTAGAGAAGAAGAGTAAGGTCACCTACCTGGTGGACCTAGGCACTAGCAGGAGCCCCAAGAGGTTGATCCATGTGAACCGCCTTAAGCTCTTCCATGATAGGGCTGATGTGAATAGCTACATTGCAAACCCGACGCCTGTTTGCACACTGCCCCCGAGGGTATACATTTTGTGCTGACTTGTGTCCCCCCCGGTGCCCTACAAAACCCCCCTGGTCTGCCCTCCGAAGACGCGGGTAGTTACCTGCTGGCAGCTTGGAACCGGGGCACCCCCTTCTCCTTTGAAGCCTATGTGTTTTGGGCACCACTTTGACCTCTGCACCTGACTGGTCCTGAGCTGCTGGTGTGGTAACTTTGGGGTTGCCCTGAACCCCCAACGGTGGGCTACCTTGGATCCAACTTTGAACCCTGTCGGTGGTTTACTTACCTGCAAAACTAACAAACACTTACCTCCCCCAGGAACTGTTGATAATTGCACTGTCCAGTTTTAAAATAGCTTATTGCCATTTGTGTGAAAACTGTATATGCTATTTTGCTAATTCAAAGTTCCTAAGTGAAATACCTTTCATTTAAAATATTGTTTGTAAATCTTGAACCTGTGGTTCTTAAAATAAACTAAGAAAATATATTTTTCTATATAAAAACCTATTGGCCTGGAATTGTCTTTGAGTGTGTGTTCCCCATTTATTGCCTGTGTGTGTACAACAAATGCTTAACACTACTCTCTGATAAGCCTACTGCTCGACCACACTACCACAAAATAGAGCATTAGAATTATCTCTTTTTGCCACTATCTTACCTCTAAGGGGAACCCTTGGACTCTGTGCATGCTATTTCTTACTTTGAAATAGTGCATACAGAGCCAACTTCCTACATCGGTGGATCAGCGGTGAGGTACAAGACTTTGCATTTGCTGGACTACTCAGCCAATACCTGATCACACGACTAAATTCCAAAAATTGTCATTAGAAACTGATTTTTGAAATTTGAGCTATTTTTCTAAATTTTTAAAAGTCCTGCTAGGTCCTTGTGTTAGTCCCTGTTAGCATTTCGTTTTAGAGTTTAAAAGTTTTGTAAAAGTTTGAATTAAGTTCTAGGGATAGTTTTAGATTCTTAAAAAGTATTCCAACTTTTAGAAACATAATGTCTGCTGCAGAAGAGATTGTGATGGATCTCAACCTCACCCCTTACCTGCATCTTAGGATGTCAGAGTTAAGGTCTCTCTGCAAAATCAAAAAGATTAAAACTGGTTCAAACCATACCAAAGTACAGCTCCAGGAGCTTTTGGCAGAGTTTGCTAAGAACACGCCCTCTGAGGATACCATCCCAGAGGGGGAAGCTAGTGATGTGGAGGATTTCCCACCCCCACTCCTAGTTAGGGAGAACAGGGTCCCTCAAACCCTATCTCCACAAGTGATAGTCAGAGATGCTGCTTCTCTCACAGGAGAGTCCAGCAACTCTGGAAGCATTGAGGGCAGCCTCAATGAAGATAACCTCCTGCTAGCCAGGATGGCCAAAAGATTGGCTTTGGAGAGACAGCTCCTAGCCATAGAAAGGGAAAGACAAGAGATGTGTTTTGGTCCCATCAATGGTGGCAGCAACATAAATAGGGTCAGAGATTCTCCTGACATGTTGAAAATCCCAAAAGGGATTGTAACTAAATATGAAGATGGTGATGACATCACTAAATGGTTCACAGCTTTTGAGAGGAGAGGGCTTGGATCTCACTGGGGTGCTCTCCTTTGGGAAATGTTCACTGGAAAGTGTAGGGATAGACTCCTCGCACTCTCTGGAAAAGATGCAGAATCCTATGACCTCATGAAGGCTACCCTGATTGAGGGCTTTGGATTCTCAACTGAGGAGTATAGAATTAGGTTCGGGGGGCTCAAACATCCTCGAGCCAGACCTGGGTTGATTTTGTTGACTACTCAGTAAAAACACTGGATGGTTGGATTCAAGGCAGTGGTGTAAATGATTATAATGGGCTGTACAATATATTTGTGAAAGAACACCTGTTAAGTATTTGTTTCAATGATAAACTGCATCAGCATCTGGTAGACCTAGGACCAATTTCTCCCCAAGAATTGGGAAAGAAGGCGGACCATTGGGTCAAGACTAGGGTGACCAAGACTTCCACAGGGGGTGACCAAAAGAAAGGGGTCACAAAGACTCCCCTGGGGAAGAGTGTTGAGATATCCAAGGGAAAAAGTTAAAAAAAATTCTATAGGTCCCCAAAAACCTGCTCAGGAGGGAGGGTCCAGAGCCTCTTCACAATCCAATTTTGGGTACAAGGGTAAAAACTTTGATCCCAAAAAGGCCTGGTGTCGTAGCTGTAATCAGGAAGGACACCAAACTGGAGACAAGGCCTGTCCCAAGAAAGGTTCCACTTCTAACTCTACTCCAGCTAACACTGGAATGGCCAGTCTCCAAGTGGGATCAACAGTGTGCCCAGAGCAAATCAGGGTCCACACTGAAGCTACATTAGTCTCTGAGGGTGGGGTGGATTTAGCCACACTGGCTGCCTGGCCCCCTAATATGCAAAAATACAGGCAGCAACTCTTAATTAATGGGACAAGTGTAGAAGGCCTGAGGGATACAGGTGCCAGTGTCAGCATGGTGACAGAGAAACTGGTTTCCCCTGGTCAATACCTGGCTGGACAAACTTATCCAGTCACCAACGCTGGCAATCAGACTAAAGTACATCCCATGGCTATGGTAACTTTACAGTGGGGAGGGGTCAATGGCCTGAAACAGGTGGTGGTCTCCTCAAATATCCCTGTAGACTGTTTGCTTGGAAGTGACCTGGAGTCCTCAGCATGGGCTGAGGTAGAACTCAAAACCCATGCAGCCATGCAGGGTATCCCTGAACTGGTGTGTGTCAAGACAAGGGCACAGTGCAAGGCTCAGGGTGAAAAAGTGGCGTTGGAGCCTGGAAAAAGGGCCCAATCCTCCAAGAGAAAAGGAAAGAAGACTGGGGAACCAGCTTCAACACCACAAGAGAAAGAGAACCTCTCTTCCCAGGAAGAAGTTCTGCCCTCTGAGGGAACTGAGCCCATGGAGTTAGAACCTTATCAGCTTGAGCTCCTAGGCCCAGGGGATCCTCAAGGGAACAGTTGTTTAAGGGGCAAGAAACCTGTCCCTCTCTTGAAGGCCTTAGGCAGCAAGCTGCTGAAGAGTCCAAAAGAAAAATAACAGGACCACATAGTCTATTGGGAAGATGGACTCCTTTACACTGACGCAAGAGATCCCAAACCTGGTGCCACTAGGAGAGTGGTAGTGCCTCAGGAGTTTAGGGAGTTCATTCCGACCTTAGCTCATGATATTCCTCTTGCTGAGCATTTGGGACAGACAAAGACGTGGGAGAGATTAGTCAACCACTTCTATTGGCCTAACATGTCCCAGAAGGTCAAGGAGTTTTGTGTCTCCTGTGCCACCTGTCAAGCCAGTGGTAAGACAGGTGCACACCCAAAGGCCCCCCTCATTCCACTTCCAGTGGTGGGGGTCCCCTTTAAATGAGTGGGTGTGGACATAGTGGGTCCACTTGAACCTCCCACAGCCTCAGGGAACCAATACATACTAGTAGTAGTGGATCATGCTACTAGATACCCTGAAGCAAGTCCCCTTAGGTCGACTACTGCCCCTGCAGTAGCCAAAGCACTCATTGGTATTTTTACCAGAGTGGTATTTCCTAAGGAGGTGGTGTCTGACAGACGTACCAACTTCATGTCAGCATACCTAAAACAAATGTGTAATGAGTGTGGGTTGACTTACAAATTCACCACACCGTACCATCCACAAACCAATCATCTTGTAGAAAGATTTACCAAGACATTGAAAGGCATGATCATGGGGCTCCCTGAAAAACTCAAAAGGAGATGGGATGTCCAATTGCCATGTCTGCTTTTCGCCGACAGAGAGGTGCCTTAGAAGGGAGTAGGGGTTTCCCCCTTTGAACTTCTGTTTGGCCATCCTGTAAGGGGGCCACTAGCTCTTGTAAAAGAAGGCTGGGAGAGAGACCTTCATGAGCCTAAACAAGATATAGTGGACTATGTACTAGGCCTACGTTCAAGGATGGCAGAGTACATGGAAAAGGCAAGTAAAAACCTTGAGGCCAGCCAACAACTCCAGAAGATGTGGTATGACCAAAAGGCTGCTATGGCTGAGTTTGAGCCAGGGCAGAAAGTCTGGTTTCTGGAGCCTGTGGCTCCCAGGGCACTTCAGGACAGATGGAGTGGCCCTCACCCAGTGCTAGAAAGGAAGAGTCAGGTCACCTACCTGGTAGACCTAGGCACTAGCAGGACCCCCAAAATGGTGATCCATGTGAACCGCCTCAAACTCTTCCACGACAGGACAGATGTGAATCTGTTGATGGTAACAGATGAGGACCAGGAAGCTGAGAGTGAACCTCTCCCTGATTTCCTCTCCACAGACCCTAAAGATGGCTCAGTTGATGGAGTGATCTATTCAGACACCCTCTCTGGCCAACAGCAATCTGACTGTAGGAAGGTCCTGCAACAGTTTGCTGAGCTCTTTTCCCTAACCCCTGGTCAGACACACCTGTGTACCCATGATGTGGACACAGGAGACAGCATGCCTGTCAAAACAACATTTTCAGACAGTCTGACCAAGTTAAGGAAAGCATCAAGGTGGAAGTCCACAAGATGCTGTAATTGGGAGTCATTGAGCATTCTGACAGCCCCTGGGCTAGCCCAGTGGTCCTAGTCCCCCAACCTCACACCAAAGATGGAAAGAGAGAGATGAGGTTCTGTGTGGACTACAAAGGACTTAATTCTGTCACCAAGACAGATTCCCATCCCATTGCAAGGGCAGATGAATTGATTGATAAGCTAGGTGCTGTCAGATACTTAAGTACCTTTGACTAGACAGCATGGTACTTGCAAATCAAAATGGCACCAGGAGCAAAATAAAAGACAGCATTCTCCACACCTTATGGGCACTATCAGTTCGCTGTGATGCCCTTTGGTTTAAAGAATGCCCCTTCCAAAGGTTGGTGAATCAAGTCCTTGCTGGCTTGGAGTCCTTTAGTGCAGCTTATCTTGACGATATTGCTGTCTTTAGCTCCAGCTGGCAGGATCACCTGGTCCACCTGAAGGTTTTGAAGGCTCTGCAAGCAGCAGGCCTCTCTGTCAAGACATCCAAATGTCGGATAGGGCAGGGAACTGTGGTTTACTTGGGACACCTTGTAGGTGGAGGCCAAGTTCAGCCACTCCAGCCCAATATCCAGACTATTCTGGACTGGGCAGCTCCAAAAACCCAGACTCAAGTCAGGGCATTCCTTGGCTTGACTCGGTACTACAGGAGGTTTGTGAAGGGATATGGATCCATAGTGACACCCCTCACAGAACTTACCTCCAAGGAAATGCCCAAGAAGGTAAACTGGACTGTAGAATGTCAGCAGGCCTTTGATGCCCTGAAACAAGCTATGTGCACAGCACCAGTTCTAAAAGCTCCAGATTACTCCAAGCAGTTCATAGTGCAGACTGATGCCTCTGAACATGGGATAGGGGCAGTTTTGTCCCAAACAAATGATGATGGCCTTGACCAGCCTGTTGCTTTCATTAGCAGGAGGTTACTCCCCAGGGAGCAGCGTTGGAGTGCCATTGAGAGGGAGGCCTTTGCTGTGGTTTGGTCCCTGAAGAAGCGGAGACCATACCTCTTTGGTTCTCACTTTGTAGTTCAGACTGACCAAGGCCCTCTCAGATGGCTAATGCAAATGAAAGGTGAAAATCCCAAACTGTTGAGGTGGTCCATCTCCCTACAGGGAATGGACTTTATAGTGGAACATAGACCTGGGACTGCCCATGCCAATGCAGATGGCCTTTCCAGGTTCTTCCACTTAGAAAATGAAGACTCTCTTGGGAAAGGTTAGTCTCATCCTCTTTCGTTTGGGGTTGGGGGGGGGGGGAAGAGATTGTGTAAGGAAATGCCAACTTGGCATGGTTACCCCCTGACTTTTTGCCTTTGCTGATGCTAAGTTATGATTTGAAAGTGTGCTGAGGCCTGCTAACCAGGCCCCAGCACAAGTGTTCTTTCCCTAACCTGTACATTTGTTTCCACAATTGGCACACCCTGGCATCCAAGTAAGTCCCTTGTAAATAGTACCCCTGGTACCAAGGGCCCTGATGCCAGGGAAGGTCTCTAAGGGCTGCAGCATGTCTTATGCCACCCTGGGGACCCCTCACTCAGCACAGACACACTGCTTGCCAGCTTGTGTGTGCTGGTGGGGAGAAAATGACTAAGTCGACACGGCACTCCCCTCAGGGTGCCCTGCCAACCTCACACTGCCTATGGCATAGATAAGTCACCCCTCTAGCAGACCTTGCAGCCCTAAGTCAGGGTGCACTATACCATAGGTGAGGGCATAGGTGCATGAGCAATATGCCCCTACAGTGTCTAAGCAAAACCTTAGACATTAGACATTGTAAGTGCATGGTAGCCATAAGAGTATATGGTCTGGGAGTCTGTCATGCACGAACTCCACTCCACAGCACCACAATGGCTACACTGAAAACTGGGAAGCTTGGTATCAAACTTCTCAGCACAATAAATGCACACTGATGTCAGTGTACATTTTATTGTGAAATACACCCCAGAGGGCATCTTAAGAGATGCCCCCTGAAACCATACCCGACTTCCACTGTGGGCTGACTGGTTTTAGCAGCCTGCCACACACCAGACATGTTGCTGGCCACATAGGGAGAGTGCCTTTGTCACTCTGTGGTTAGTAACAAAGCCTGTACTGGGTGGAGGTGCTTCTCCTCTCCCCCTTTGTTACAGCACCCCAGGGCACTCCAGCTATTGGAGTTGCCCGCCCCCTCCGGCCACGGTCCCACTTTTGGCGGCAAGGCCGGAGGAGATAATGAGAAAAACAAGGAGGAGTCACTGGCCAGTCAGGACAGCCCCTAAGGTGTCCTGAGCTGAGGTGACTCTGACTTTTAGAAATCCTCCATCTTGCAGATGGAGGATTGCCCCAATAGGATTAGGGATGTGCCCCCCTCCCCTCAGGGAGGAGGCACAAAGAGAGTGTAGCCACCCTCAGCGCTAGTAGCCATTGGCTACTAACCCCCCAGACCTAAACACACCCCTAAATCGAGTATTTAGGGGCTCCCAGAACCTATCAAGATAGATTCCTGCAACCTAAGACGAAGAAGGACTGCTGACTTGAAAGCCCTGCATAGAAGACGGAGACTCCAACTGCTTTGGCCCCAGCTCTACGGCCTGTCTCCCCACTTCAAGAAAAACTGCAACAGCGACGCGTTCAACAGGGTCCAGCGACCTCTGAAGCTTCAGAGGACTACCCTGCATCTAAAAGGACCAAGAACACCCGAGGACAGCGGCTCTGCTCCAAAGAAGAAACATCTTTGCAACAAAGAAGCAACTTTTAAAGAACACACGTTTCCCGCCGGAAGCGCGAGACTTTGCACTCTGTAACCAACGACCCCGGCTCGACCTGCGGAGAACCAACACCACAGGGAGGACTCGACTGCGACCCCGTGAGTAGCCAGAGTTGACCCCCCTGATCCCCCCCAGCGACGCCTGCAGAAGGAATCCAGAGGTTCCCCCTGACCGCGACTGCCTGCTTCAAAGAACCCTACGCCTGGTAAAGACACTGCACCCGCAGCCCCCAGGACCTGAAGGATCCGACCTCCAGTGCAGAAGCGACCCCCAGATGTCCCTCTCCCTTGCCCAGGTGGTGGCTTCCCCGAGGAGCCCCACCCTTGCCTGCCTGCTTTGCTGAAGAGACCCCTGGGTCTCCCATCGAACTCCATTGGAAACCCGATGCCTGTTTGCACTCTGCACCCGGCTGCCCCCGTGCCGCTGAGGGTGTACTTTTTGTGCTGACTTGTGTACCCCCCCCCCCCCCCCCCCCCCCCCCCCCGGTGCCCTACAAAACCCCCCTGGTCTGCCCTCTGAAGACGCGGGTACTTACCTGCTGTATGAACCAGGGCACCCCCTTCTCCATTGAAGCCTATGTGTTTTGGGCACCACTTTGACCTCTGCACCTGACCGGCCCTGAGCTGCTGGTGTGGTAACTTTGGGGTTGCTCTGAACCCCCCATGGTGGGCTCCCTTGGACCCAACTTTGAACCCTGTAGGTGGTTTACTTACCTGCAAAACTAACAAACACTTACCTCCCCCAGGAACTGTTGAAAATTGCACTGTCAAGTTTTAAAATAGCTTATTGCCATTTGTGTGAAAACTGTATATGTTATTTTGCTAATTCAAAGTTCCTCAGTGAAATACCTTTTCATTTAAAGTATTGTTTGTAAATCTTGAACCTGTGGTTGTTAAAATAATCTAAGAAAAGATAGTTTTCTATACAAAAACCTGTTGGCCTGGAATTGTCTGAGTGTGTGTTCCTCATTTATTGCCTGTGTGTGTACAACAAATGCTTAACACTGCCCTCTGATAAGCCTGCTGCTCGACCACACAAAAAAGATCATTAGAATTATCTCTTTTTGCCACTATCTTACCTCTAAGGGGAACCCTTGGACTCTGTGCATTTTATTTCTTACTTTGAAATAGTGCATACAGAACCAACTTCCTACAGTGCCCCACTTGCATAACCTGGTTTGCACCAGTCCAGGAACCCCCGGGTTCCTGCTCTCGTGCGAAAATGCATAAAGGACAGGGGAGTGACCACCCCCCTGTCCAGCCTCTCCCCTAGGGAGGTGCACAGAGCTCTGCCAGGTGGCCACTTGATTCCGCCGTCTTGGAAACAAGATGAGCAGAGGCCCCTGGGAGCATCTGACTTGTTAGGCCAGGTAGATAAATTCCCTGACCCCCTTCTGATAGGTGGGTCACTTCAGAGAGTGGCCAACCCCCTTTCAGGGTTACTTAACGGATCCTCCGCAGGTGGGTCCTCAGATTCGTCGAGCAAGACTCTACAAGGTACTCTCTGCAAGACATCTTCTGCTCCTTTCATCTAGAACCACTGCTGTTTTGCTTGGAACCGAAAGGACGTCTGCTTCTGGTGGAAAGGTTCCCATTGCAACATTGTTGCTCTGGATCCTGCAAGAATTCTGCAATATCCGAGGCTGTGCATCAAGGTCACAAGGACTCTGTTTGCACCAGGAAGCACAAAGGAATCTTCCTTGGAGTGAAGGGGTCACTCCCCTGCATCCACAGGCACCTCAAGACACTGTCGGCCGGCTAGTAGGGCCGGCTGTTCCACAGACATCGAAATGCTCCTCTTGTTAGCATTCCCCACAGATACACAAGCACTCCATCTTTTCCAGTTTTAACCTTTGGCAAATACCTCTCCTGTGCTCTTTTCTACCACCCTTGTTATGCAATTGAACTCCCCTCCTTCAACATTATCGATGTGAATTATTTGATTTTATTGACTGGCTGCCCTCGCACACCCTAGCCTGTTTATAGGTGTTTTTTGGGGGGGAGTGGGGCATTAGGGAATTCATGTTCAGATGTTACTTGTCTGATCGACAGACAGGCTGTGTTCGGATAAGTTGGATTACTACAACACCATTCTATTGTAGAATCTGTGCTGTTACTCTAGCTCTTCATCAGTGTATCAGTGGTGTCAACTGAAGCCATGCTGTTGATCACTGTACTGTTTACAAAATGCTAAATAAAATTTGACAAAAGAAATGTATGGGCCAAGGAAATATAAGAATTTCCACATACATCTGGTTAACTGCTTGCCGAGACCTGCAAAATGGTTTCAGGTTCACGTCTATAGATAATTACACACACTCAGCTATTCAGGTATGTGTACGGATATGTATATAAGTATATACATTTCCGTATGTGTGGAAATATGGATATGAACTATGTACACACAGTGGAGAACACATCTCTCAAAGAGAACAAGTAGTAGACCACATAGTTATGTTTTTGTGTTGGTACTATTGGAATTTCACTTCCTCCTACACAGTGGGTAAATACAGCTACGTAATCGATGCATAGTATGGAAAAAATTTAGAAGACGTCCATGTTGCCAAATAAACTAATTACTTACCTGTATCAATAGTTCTGCAGCTTGACTCTTGTAGATTCACATTGACCCTTTTACCTCCCCGGTGAAGGAAAAGACATAAGAATCAATAAAATAATTAAAAAAAAATACCCCGCTCAGTACAGGAGTCCTGAACCCGAGATGGTATATAAGTAAATCAGAAGGATGAACTAATAGCAAAAATAAATGCTACACTTATCCTCTTATTATACCAGGTGACATTACACATGTCCTGTTATAACAGCAGGTAACATTTCATAAAGATGTGTCACGGATTTCAGTTAATAAATAAAGGTATAAATAATACATTTGTAAACAAAGCATAAGAAAACAGATATTATTCTTTTGATTCTGGACCAACAATATATACTATGACATGGGGAACTCGCAACAAGCATTACTTTAAAAACAAAACAATAGAAAAAATGTGTGTATATACACTTGTCGGATGTGGTCAGTATTAAAAGTTTAATAATAATCGTAGCTGTGGATGATTTTCATTGAACATAAGTAGCTTTTACTACAGAAAACGTTTGAGACCACTGATATATATGCAGAGCTGCAGTTGCATTGTAGATTTAAAATAGGGAACATTTCCCCTCTTTAAAATCCCTGTGATGAAGGCCTTCATGAGTGTCTTAAGAGAGTGTTTCTTCCTATCATGCATCCTGACTCTTTTTGCTATCTCAACATAGTCCTCAGGCACCTTATGGGTCCACCCATAACCTTTCACTCATGTAACTAACCATTTCTGTCATTCAAGGTAGTTGTCCTAATAGCAATATAGTTGTTTAGTTGTATTAGTGAGCTTCAAGCTCTAACAATCCAGAAAACTTTCATCTTCAAGATGGTTTCTCAGGATCAACCCCAAATTTGTGCCCGAAGTAGTCTCACTTTTCCAAGGCAATCAATTAATTCACCTGGCAGTCTTTTTCCCACAACCATACCATGTAGCGGAAAGGGCCTTGCACACTCTAGATGTTAAAAGGGTGCTCATGTGCTATATAGACAGGACCAGGCGTTTTTTTAAAAAACAAATCAACTGTTTGTGGCCTTTGCCTAACCTAACCCTACAATGGACATCCCATCTCTAAATCTGTCATTGCAAGGTAGATTAAGTGCATCCAGACTTGTTTTGCCAAGGTGAAGCACATGTTTCCAATACTCCTTAGGGCACACTCCAAGTGTAAACTAGCTAACATACTGCTGATTTCTGTCTGCAAAGCTGCGACTTGGTCACCACACACTTTCACTAAGCAATAATGAACAGGCATTTTAGCCAGTCAACAGGCAGTGGTTGAGCAAAGTTTAAGGACTTTATTCCAAACATCTACATCATCTCCCTGCCAGCCACAAGTCTGGGAAACTGATCCACAGTATGTACAGCCACAAATGCTATGAACAGAAAACGTTCATTAACCTTTTAAGAATTTGTTCATAGTCTGTAGTGCTGTAGATTCACATGCACCCACCCTGTCCCCCAAAAACGGGTGATGATCAGTTGTTTCTATTTTTTATTCCACTTGTATATCAAAATGCACTTGTCTTAGATTCTACACTCCACTTACACTACTCATTCACAGGACGGAATACTATATAAGCTGGATGGAGCCTGTGTCCTTGTGCATTATGTACTATAGAAGAAATCATAATGGTTCTTGTGACGAAGGCCTTCAAAAACACATTGCCGTGTCCAAGATCAGCACTAGATGGCAGGACTATTCTGAGCATGTGAATATACAAAACACACTATGAACAGATGCCTTTTGATGGATACTTCTAACCTCACCTCTAGAATAATCACCAGGTGCCCCACTGGTTCTGGATCTTGTCATAGAAGTGCTTCGGCATGTCGCCATGTGGCTGTGTGTTAACATTCCCTCTGTGAAATGATGGAGCAGAGCCACATATAAGCACCACCACTACATGCTGGCATCTGTCATTTTCGTTCAGCATCTTCAAACGCGGATCCAGAGCTTTGATTCCTTTTTTCAATCAGTTTGAGTTTTTTCAAACTGAATTTTAGTGTAGACAATGTCCCCTACTAAGACTACAAGGTTCAAACCATGTTGTGACAGTCCCAAACTGATGTAGCAGACAGACCCACATAAATTTATGAAGCCAACCAAACACCAGAGGCACACCTTAAGTTGTGTGAGGAATCTGCACTTATGCACCCAAGGACAATCTTAAACTGTGAAGTTGTACATCATTGAACATAAAAAGAAACCTCACAAGACCCGCTCCTATCTTAAGTCTAGGTCACAGACCTGTTCTCACTCTTGAGACTGGTCCTGAAAAGGTGTCAAAGTGCCACTCTATCTTACCAATGATCTCTGATTGAGGAGCAGATCTCACGTTTGATCATGATGTGCACTGAGTTCCTTGGGCCATTGGTGATGCCTCAGCAGGTTGAGGCCTGTATCAAGGCCATGCTGCATGTTTGTGGCACTCCTCTGACTCTTCTTCAAGCCCAGGGATCCACAGGGACCTCCAGTCAGGTTACTGCTGGTGGATCTATCCTCTGCATCATCTGAGCCCCTGAAACCCACCTCCATTTGGGCTCCCTAGACATGCAGTGGTCCTTCCGTCATAGACCCCAGTTTCTGATATTACTGGCGCCAGACTCCGGTGACAAACCTAGAGCCAAATCTGCCTCGACCCCCCAGCTGAGGTTGCATCCTGACTCCACTCTCGTGCACCAGATTCCCATATATTCTAATTTAAATGAACTCCTCCTAACATGGAGCCTTCCTCAATTGCTTCACTAGCTTCTCATTTCTGACTCTCTTGCAGATTCTTTACCTTAGAATTTCCCTCAGGTATGAGTGTGGATCTAGAGATTTTTCTCGAGCAGTCCTCCTGCAAGTGTTTGGTGGTGTTGATGGGTTCCGCGTCATTGTCTGTGCTGAATGACATTTGCGGGTCCAATATAGGCGCCACACTGGTGCACTGACATCAGTTCTTTTCTTTCCACGCCAGCCAGTGCTGATCCAAAGAGAGCTATCCCTCAGTCTTTATTTTTTTTACTGGACTTTTTGTTGAAGTTTTTTTCGAGTTGCTGACTCCTTGCGTGTTGAGGATGTTATCTGGCAAGACTAGATTCAAATCCTGTGGATCCTGTCATTGGGCGATGTCAAGAACTGATCCGCACCTCATGTGTCTTTGGTGTTTGGAGCGCAACCACGACCCGAAATCCTGCTCCGACTGTCGGCCCATGCATCGAAAGGCTTCGAGGGAGTGGTCCCTGAAGCTGATGGTGGCCCGATACGCGACTCTGCACAAGTCAACGTCCTGGTCGAGAGGATGGTCCTGGGAGCGGTCGGTCGTTGATGTCCCTCTCCAAGTCCCCCGGATGATCAGGTAAGTCGAGGCACAAGAAGAAAGCAAAACGTTCTATGACTTTACCTTGTCCGTCGACCGATGAGACAAGGGAGCGTTGCCATTCTGAGCCTCCATCTGCGGAGCTTACATCTTTGGTGACTCTGCGCCTCCCTGAGTTTGCAGGGGCCAGAGCGACCTCTGCCCAGCTAAAGGTTTTATGGGGCCATGCGCCTCATTTTTGGGCAGTCTGACACTGTTGGAGCGCCTTCAGGACCTGCAAAGTTGGAAGGGGCTCCTTTGGGTTCTGCATCAGCAGCTTCAGCCTCAGCTCGGAGGGGCACCAGTGGATCCATACTTGGATCCGGGATGGCATCTATCGTTCCATCTCGACCTTCTCCAAACTTGGCCCCAATGATCCCATTCCCATCCTCATTGTCATCTCCGACACGAATGGGTGTCGTACTACAATGACTCTGGTGCCAACAGAAGCCACGCCTCCTATGTTGGATACTGAGCCTGTTTGTTATTGGCTAGGGTATGGTGAGGAATGGGAGGTGTCGCTGGTCCTTTGTAATACCAGCTCCAAGATCCTATGGACTTTGGGTAAGTCAGTGGACTGGATACCTCCCAAGATACTGTCAAGTTTTCTCCTCCTACTGTTTCTACAGTGGAGGGTGCTTCACATTGCATGGTGTTGGGAAGAGCAGCTGGGGTCCTGGACCTTGAACTGCTTTGGTGGCAGTCTGGACTAACCTCCTGACAGAGGTGCTTCAGCCTGGAACTTCATCCTCCAAACTCCTGCTCCCCTTCGATGAAGCCCTTCTAGATGGCCTGTTGGGCACCTGGTCTAAACTTAGCACAGACTCTTGTGAACAGGACAATTGCCATTGCCCTACTCCAGGTGACCCAAGTTTCCTAACCAACCCCCCACTACTGAGATCTTCGTTATCCAAGCCTCCACTTCCCAGGGTGTGCTCCCTTCCGCACCCCTGAATAGTGAACCCAAGAGACTGGGCTCACTTGGGAAGAAGATTTTCTTCTGCCAGGCTGGCATTGCGGTCTGTGAACATTGCACGGCTTTTGAGCCGTTATTGCCTCACCCTGTGGGATATGGTTCTGCAGGTGCTGCCACAAGTCTCGGAGCAGGCCCAGGCTGTACACTCCCAAGCAGTTGCTGATGAGAGACATGCAGTAAAGTTCATGATCTGATGTGGACTGGACATGACCGACTCACTGGACAGGACAGGGCGGTTGCATGGACACTGGCCCTGAGGCAACATGCCTGATTGAGGATATTTGGCATTTTTTTGTCCACACCAATCTTATGAACATGCCCTTGATCTTGATAGCACGCATCGCTTTGGAGAAAAAACAGACTTGCCGCTCAAAGGATTCTCATGTTACAGCCAGATCCTTGGGACTCGCGGCAGCCCCTCATCCCCCTCAGTCTGATTTTCACTCCTTCCATTTTTACAGTAAACATGCCCTACCATGTCAATTCCCATCCAGGCACCACCGCACATGCTGCTCAGACTGTGTGGCTGGGGACGTGGGATCCATTGACCTTGTGGATCAGGGAGCCAGCGGTCTGACAACAACCCCCTCCTCTCCCCCACCCCACCACCACAAGCTTCCTCCAAACTTTACTAGTCTGACTCTTCCCCTCAAGGGAACAGTCAATGGCATGATCTGCCATCACCTGCTCTGCTGGCAGTCCATCACGTCAGACAGGTGGGTTTGAAAGATAGTCCAAAGGGGCTACACCCTCCCGTTTGAGACCACCCCTCCTTCCATGGCACCATCCTATGATCGGATGATGGAGGATCATTTAGCTCTTCTTCGCAACAAAGTTATGGTTCTCTTGGCTAAGAGAGACATAGAGTGAGTTTCCGTTCTAGAAGTAGGTCATGGCTGCTATTCCTGTTACTTTCTGGTACCCAAAAACGACAAGGGTCTCCACCCTGTCCTAGACCTTCGGGCCCTCAATCTATTTGTCAAGAAGAAGTTCAAAATGCTCACTCTGGCTCCGGTTTTATCTGCCCTGGACCCAGGAGACTGGATGGTAATGTTGGGCTTGCAGGATTCTCATTTCCACGTTACGTCCTTCCTGTCCACAGACATTACTTGTGGTTCTCGGTGGGCCACCGGCACTTTCAGTTCACCGTGCTCCTTTTTGCCTCCCAGCACACCTCTGCTGATTTACCTAGGTGATGGCGATGGTTGTAACACATTTGTGCAGGTCAGAATTTCAGTCTTCCCCTACCTTAATGACTGGCTGTTGAAGGATAGCTCACCCCAGGCTGTCGTCTCCCACCTCCAGACTACTGTGGACCTCCTTCATTCTCTGGGGTTCACTACAAATGTGCCAAAGTCATACCTAACTCCCTCTCATACACTCCCTTTTATCTGTGTTCTTCTGGACACAGTGCAGTTTCGGGCTTAACCCCCTGAGCAACAAGTCCAGGATATTTGGGCTATGATGATGGTGTTTTAGCCTCTGTCCTGGATTTGGGTGAGAGTGACTGAGGCTGCTGGGCCTCCTGCTTCCTGCTGGTGACATGTGCCTTGGACCCAGAATCAGGAGAATCTTTCTGATATGGTCCAGATCTCTGGGGATACTGCGCAATATCTGCATTGGTGGCTAACTAGCCATGATTGGGTCAGAGGTAGATCCCTCTCCCTTCCCCAACCAGAGCTGACAGTAGTGACAGATGCTTCACTGCTGCGCTGGGGCAGCCATCTGAGAAAGGCAGTGGTCAGAGGCATCTGGTCTCCCATGGAGTCTAGACTCCACATCAATCTGTTGGAGCTCTGTTCGATCAGACTAGCACAGAAAGTCTGGTATCCAGAGCTACTGTGCATGGCCATCGATCCCCCAATCAGACTGTCCCTTTCGGAGGATCTTCTGTTGCATCAGCAGGAGAGGGTTCTTCCCCCGAAACTGTCTAGCCTTCACATTCTTCCATTGAGATTGAGCAGTGACAGTTGACACCTTTTGATCTTCTGTCCGAAGTCTGTAAAGAAATCTTGGCAGCTAGGTGTCTGTCCACCAAAATGGCATGCGCCAGTCATTGGAATAAATGAATAGCATGGTGCACTGACAAGTCTGTTGACCCCTCTCTGTCCCTCTCTTTGAGGTCCTGTTTATCCTTTCTCAGGCCCAGCAAAGCTCTGCTATGGGCACTCTAAAAGGTTATTTATTTGCTATCTCTTCGTTTTTGAGGATGCCTGATCAACCTTTTTTGTGTATGTCTCCTATTGTAAATAGGTTCCTTAACAATCTTGCTCATGTTTTCTCCATCTCCGTTCATTATGCCCCAATGGGATTTGAATTTGGTTCTGACATTCCTAATGACCGTTCCTTTTGAGCCTCTATTCAATTGTCCTCTCGGGTGTCTAACGTTAAAGACTGCCTTCCTTTTTGGCCATTACATCTGCCCACAGGGTAAGTGAACTGCAGGCATTGTCATTTAAGCAACCCTACCTTTCCACCTACCCTGCCAGTGGTGCTTCCCACAAGGGTCTCCTTTCTGCCAAAAGTGGTTGTGCTGTTTCATGTCGGCCAATCAATCACCTTGCTTATTTTTTTACACACCCTCACATCCTTCTAAGGAAGAGGAGAGATACCACTGACTGGGCTCAAAAAGAGCATTGGAGTTCTGCCTTGATCGTACAAAAGAGTTCTGGGTGGGTGGTCAGCTCTTTGTCGGTTATATGGGTGTGAATAACCGCCGATTACATTGGGTGCAAAACCAGGTGGCCAGACTGATTCTGCATAAACCTAGGCGATGCCATATCACCCCTTTCCTGAGGGAACTGCATTGGCTATGAGTGAAACAGCGTATAGTATTTAAGGCTGGTTGTCTCATCCTTAAAGTTCTACACAATAACAGTCCTGTATTCATGTCAGTCAGCTCTCAAACATACTTACCAAATCGCAACTTAAGATCTTCTCACTTGAATCTTCTTGCCATTCCCTGCTTCAAAAAACAGAGACTTTGTGGTTCCAGGTTCTCTATTTTGGCCCCTCCATAGGGAATTCCCTGCCACTAGAAATCAGGCTGACCCCTAATTGCACCAAATCAGATTCAGACAGCTTCTGAAAACGTAGCTGTTTAAACAGGCACATGACTAGGTTGAAGACGTAATACTGGCAGGTTCTGTTTTCTAGCACCAAGAAACAGTCTTGTGAATGTGCGCTTTTACAAATATCCCTAACATAACATAACAAGAAAGGTCAGGCAGTGCAGAAGCAAGCCATCTCCCAATGTGTCTTACTCTGCATTAAAATCTGCCACCACCTGAAGGTTTGGGTGCTCATTCTGCCAGAGCTGCAGCTGCAACCACTGCGTTAGCACTTGGAGTTCCAGTCCTTGACATCTGTCAGGCTGCAACGTGGGCATCTCTGCACACGTTTACCAAACACTTCTGCCTAGACAGTCGGGTCCGTAGGGAGGGGAACTTTGCCCGTACGGTCCTGCAGGGCTTCCTAGAGTGACCCTAGTTCACAGACCCACCTCCTGTGAGGGTATTGTTTGGGTATCTATTGTAAGATAAGGAGTTTGCAACTAGATCTCTTTATCAGATGGACAAGTTATTTACCTTTGTTAACGTCTTATCCGGTAGCGACAATAACTAGTTGCAGATTCCTTACCAACCCGCTCATCTTCCCACCTCTACAGACTGATTTCTAAGGCCAGGGACTCCCCTTTCAGGGCCTTAGTTTTGATGCACTAGTAGCCAGTTTCTTTATGGTGCTCCGCTTTTGGAGTGGAAAGACGTGAAAAGAAACTGATGTCAGTGTGCTACCTACATAGGACCTGTGACGTCATATCTGGCTCAAGCGAAGACGGATGCGAAGCCAATCGATGCCACATAACAGTGTGCAGGGGTACTGCTCAAGAAAAAAACTCTAGATCCAGACTGACGCCTGGGGGAAATTCTAAGGTAAGGAATCTGCAACTAGATATTGTCTCTACCAGATACCTTCCTGATAAGAGTGCTGTGTTCCCCTCTTGAGCCTCCACTGAAAGAGAGCAAGTGCTTCCTTTGTGGTAGTCGTCACACATGCTTCTAAGATCCTGCATATACAGCTTTTCTACGTTGAGTTTGAAGAAATTGTGAGAAAATGTTGTGTATTATATTTTGTGGTTGTGTGACCTCACCATGTAGTACACTTATCACCCCCTTTAGAACCAGTAGGTTTAATGTCTGAAAATGTAAGCTCCAAACTGGGTAGCTGTGGCCCTGTGCTGCAAAGACTTGAACAAGTGTAAAACATTTAAACAGCACCAAAGCAATAGAAGCAGAAATCAATAAGACACTTAAGAAATCTGTCACCAGTTTATAAAAATCAACAATTTTTGTGCATCTTTAGACACCACAACGAAAAAGATCCACTGGAGTGTTCCAGAGAGATAGAATTTACACTGTATGGTAAATCAAAGCATTTCACTTAACTGAGAAGAAACTTTGCCAAATTCAGCGAATTTGACACTTAGAAACGTTTTTACTAAAAACTTGAACTGGTTGTATTGATGTTATTTTGAATCACTTTAGGCAATCAACTCCATTTGGGAGCCAGTCATGGGGACCACCTAGGTCGTCAAACAGTTGCCTCAGCAGGTGATGCAGTTCACAGTCAGTGACAGGCACTTTATCCTCCTTCCAATGTATTCCTATGGAAGTGGTTCTGATGCAAGGGATGAAGGATACTGAAGATGCTCAAGGATGCTGTGGGTGACAGTGGTCTTCTTGCAACTACTCCTTGGTCCACGAGGTGCATGAGAGGGTTCTGGACACAGATTCAACGTCCAGTGAAGTCCTCTTGGTGTTTGTTGTCCTATTGCCAGTGGGCTACCAGTATCCCGATATCGCAATCACAGTCAAATCCTCCCCTGGGTGATAACTCTGCTTCTGGGCGACCAAGCAGCAATCCGACAACTCTTCTGGGCTAGTGAACTCAAATGTGACTTTGCGTGTTGGGTCCTGGGCACAGCAGCAGTCTGAAAATTCTGGGTTACCAACCTGCCGCAGCAGGCTTCTCAGCAGTTGTGGCCCTGTGCTGTGAACAGGTCAGCCAACAGACTTTTGGGGTCTCTTTGCTTTGTCTGTGCTCTGGAGATCGATTCTCCACAAGCAGGACACAGCAGGTACAGTCCCTCTTCTTTGGTAGTCACCAGGTTCAGCAGGTGCATTCAGGGCTAGTACAGCCTGTCTTTGTCTGGTTCCACGGTATAGCAGTGCAGTCCTACTTCAGTCCTTCGTCCAGTCAAGATCTGAGCCTTAGGTGCCCTAGTTGTGCTCAGAAAATGCTGTTAGGATAGGATGCGGCTGATAGCCAAATAGTTAAGTTTCCTTCCCTCCTGATTACCACTTCCAGGGTAAGTGTGGCATCTAGCTTCATTCTGCCCACTCCCAACATGGCAGAATCCCTCTCTCGGCATCCAAAGCTCCTTAGCCCAACCCAGAGGTGTAGCTGCCAAGGGGGCTGCTCGCCCCTAGGAAACCATTTTGACAACAGGTTTCCCCTCCTTCCCAAGTGCCATCTAGTCTGCTTAAACAGTAAGTCTGCCCCTCTCCACTTGCTCTTCAAAGGCTGCTTCCGCTGTGATGTTTGCTTTTGGGGCCATCACTTGTGTGGCTTCTTGCAGGAGGGTGGTCTCACATCTCTCCAGTGCAGGCTCCTATTGTCCTCTTTCCTGGGAGTAGTTAGCACGTCTCATGGGAGAGCAGAAGGCTCTCTCGGATTCACGTTCCATGTCCAACCGTTAAGATCACAGAAGATTGAAGGAAACAAAGTGGTAGCTCTGTAAAACTTGCACACTGTAACTGGTTACTTTAGTTTCAACTTGAGAACCAAGTTGGGTTTAATTCAACAAGATGTTTGATACCTTGGAGTATCAACTTTGGTTACACATTCAGGAGGTGTCAACCTGTAGTCCTGCACTCGTTGACATCTTTTCACAGTAAAAATGTTAGTTTTGAGTTTTTGCTGTCAGAATGATCTGCATGTGAAATATGGTGCACTCCACCTTAGGGCTTGGTAGGGCTGCCATAGAGGTGCCTTTCACCAGTCTTTTGGGGACCTTTGACTTTGTCATGGCAAAATTGGACTAGCTGTTCAAAACTGCTCTTCCAGTCTGCAATGTTGGTTTACCTTTGTCACACCCAGGAACACAATCAGTGCTGCAATCTCTGGGGTGACTCTGTTACAGGCCCAGGGTACCCTGACTGGATACCAAATACTAGTGACTTACAAGTTAGTTAGTCTATGCCAATTGGTTATAGCCAATGTAACATACATGCTTTGGGGTTAGGGTACTGACATTGAGGTCTGGTTAGCAGGCCGTAGATAGCACAGCAGCATCAGTCAAAAAACCTGGGATAACCATACAAAAAGAGGCATTTTCTTACTGAAGTTTTTTTCAGCCTGGGCTGACTTCTTTTGAGTCCTTGCTACCACTCAGTGATGCCTTAAATGACATCCATATGGATGGGCACTTGGTCTATATCTTGCACTTGCCAACCAGTGAAAAAACAGGTGGGCCGAAACCACAGATCTGTGCCTGCAACCCTGATTAACTTAATTCGGGTCCTACTTCTGAGTTTAGTCCAAGCTTCCACCAGCAAGTTGAATCTTAATTTGTGCCTCACAACCCCTCCTGAGAGGGAGTAAAAAATCCTTGCAATATTTGGGAAATGTTTGGTCTCTTCATCCACCCTAGTCTTGAGGTCAGTCAGGGCCATTTGCCAAGTAGACTACAACCTCTGGGGCACGTCCAGCAAGATTTTGTGGGTGGTCCAGAAGAGTTTAGGGCCTTTATGAGTCAAACCATTCAAGGTGTACAGGATACAGCTAAATGTGGTCCACTCTTGTCTGGACACTACTAGATTTTTTGCAGTGAGCAGTTAACACTACAGTGATGCTTTGTTGCCAAGCATGGATGAAATTCACTGCTTTTTGTGGTGATTTAAAGGCATTACTCATGGATACGCCTTTTGATGAATCCCATCTTTGGAGCGAAAAAGCTGAATCTGCTCTTGAAGAAACGTCTGGCTCTTTGAACCTTTTGAACCCTGCCTGAGTCTCCTCTTCAGTCTCTGGCCTTCTCCAGCAACTCCAGAGGGTCATATAGACCACTTCAGGCAGCCTAGCCCCTGCTGCAGTCATCTCAGTCCTTTCATGGCTGGGGATTAGGCAGACCTAGGGCAGGGCCGGTCACAAAGAGCACCAATCTTCACAGTTCCTGTCCCCTGCAGCATCAGCCTCCAAGCCACTTTAGTTTGCCTTTAGTGGTGCACAGACACCCTGTTGGAGGCAGTCCATCACATCTGACATGGAACCCTCAGAACGTCTGGCAGAGCTATGCCCTTCTGTTTCTTTCAAACCCACAACAGCTTCTGACCACATCAGAGTGGCTTTCAGAGGAGCAGCTATCCATCTTACCACAAGAGATACAAGTTCTGCTGTCCAGAGTGGCCATTGTTAAGTTGCCAGCCTCGGACATGGGGACAAGTTGTTACTCCCACTATTGTCATATGCTGAAAAAGGATTGACTTCTTCATCCTATTTTTGATCTTCTCCCTCTGAATGCCTTTCTGCTGAATCTCAAATTCAGAATGCTTACAATGTCCTCTTTTCTTTCTGCCCTTTATCCGGGTGTCTGTATCATAGCCTTGGACCTGCTAGACATGTACTTTCATGTGCCATTCCTGCAGTCCCACAGATGTTAACTGTGGCTTATGGTTGGCCAAGTGCATTTTCAGTTTACTGTGTTCCTCTTCGCCCTTACTGGCCCCCCTGGGGTGTTCACAAAAGTTGTGGCAGTGGTCACCATACATCTTCAGAGGTTTTGGATGCAAAGTTTCTCCTACCTTGAAGACTGGCTATTCAAGACTGGGTCGGTCTTAGGCATCCTCCAATGCAGAAAGAGTAAAGTAACAAACTGATGTTTGTGGGCGGATATGGTGCTTGTATGCAGCTCTGTCCCTTCACTTGTTCATCCTTATTGGTAAATTGCGTGCTTAAAAACATGACATCAAGATTGTCAAAACATTTTTATTTAATTTTTTTATTGTTGGCAAATCTGTGCAATAAGCATTACATGTTGAAATGTAATGAAAAGTAAAATGCTCCCATGTGATGCATTTGGTTGGAAAAGAGAAAGTGAAAAAACCCATCTCAACATAAATAAAACAAGGCATGAAATGAAAGAAGACAATAACGTACAAGTCCTTGCACTGAAGTGGAGTACCTTTTAGGTGAATGCAAAATGTGAATTAAATTTGAAAAGAACAGCGGCTGAAGAAATCTGACCAAGAGCATGTGTGTATATATATATGTAGTTTCATTGCAATTTTTTCGGAAAACATGAGGGTGGCGAGACAGCTAAAGCTGCTAATAGGTAACACCTAAAAAGTGAAGACTATCTAGATGCCATATGAGAAATTCACATATATCTTTCGCAGGATAACTACTGTTATTCTTTGGGGAACATTTGGACTCAAAAGGTTTATCCCGCTGTATGGTTTTGTTAATAGATCTGATTCTTTGACTTATGTTTACTTTCTGAGGTAATGTGTTCGGATCATCAACCAAACACTACAGTACAGTTGTGCTTCATTTAGTAATCAGACTAAAAGTGACTGCTTGTAAGCCTTTTGTCGAATTTTTGAAAGAAACTTTATACTTTGGTTCTATCCTTTTGTTTGTCTTCAGATTCCTTTTGACACGATATGCTGAGTCACTGGGACAGTTTGCTGCAGCTTCACAGTCCTTTAATTTTGCACTCAGGTTTTTTCACTCAAACCAGAAAGATGTAAGTAAAGAATATCTCTTGCTCACTAACCATTTGCTACCTTTGCACACTTCATTTCCAGTTTTTTTAATAATTTGGTTAGCATGTTTTTGTTTTTTTCTAGTATTGCTGCTAAAATACCTTTAGCTGTTCACAGTCTTGTGTCAATTTAGTAACCTGTTATTTTTCTGTGAAAGAAGGTAATTTGGTTGCCATGTCTGTAGACTGCTATCCACCTATCTGAATATTTGCTTTCGATATTGCTGCTGATGCAAGATTTAACTCCTAAAATGTTTGAGGAAATCTCCCTTCCATGTTCAGAAAGGGTTTTCCTTTTCTAATGTAATATAGTATATGTGCAGAGTGTAGTGCACTATTCTGATAGATACTTCTACCTGCAGATTCCTCTCTAGTTGAATATCCACACGTGTCAGGTTGGATCCATAAACCTTTCATGGTTTCAGGTGGTGCTGGCTGCATCTGAGCCCTGGAAATGGTGTTGTGGCACTATTACTAGATCCCTATAGTTCCCTCCCCGGCTCACCAACAGTTCTCCGTCCATTTTTCTGTGCCCTTTGAGAAGAGTGAATGACTGATCAATTGTGGAAGTGCAGTGCCCAAACTAGATTGGAACATTTTTAAATGGTAGTCTGTGACCATCCTTCTGCGTGGGAAGGTGGGTGGGATTGATGAGGAATCTGCAAGTAGTTAGAGTATCCACCAGAAAGATCATTGCCTAAAATAAATAAATGTGTCTTCTGATTGATAATTCTACCTGCAGTTTTCTAACCTCTTTAATATATTAAAAAGCAGTAATGTAGGACTGTCACCATGTGGGTAAGACTGCTGAGTTTAGGGCGGCAGCACCATTGCGTGTGGGTGACTTGGTCAGTCCCACACCGACTGGAAGCTGTCACCCCTGACCACCTCGGCTAGTCAGCAGCACCTCACCCAAACCTAGAAAGGAAAAGGTGTGATTTGTGGCAGTCTAAAAACATGACACTCTGACTCCCCAGGAAAGTCGTGGTGGGACAGATCTTACTTCTTTCTCTCATTTGCACAAGTCACACAAGCGAAGGCAGACAGAGATTCAAGGTAAGTTTCAATACATGTATTGAATAAACTGCATTCTATGAAAAGAAAAGGCATGAGCTGTGATTGTTGGGAAGATGAAACATTATACAGTGATGATTGTGGCCATTAGAGTAAAACATATAAACAGTCCCAACATCCTGACATAATCACAAGTCTAAGAATTCCTACCTACACTCTAGCATCTAACATGAGAGCTTTGCAGTGTTAGCCCATCCGGCCATCCCAGTATTCTAGAAGGAACTCTGACCCTATACCTGAAAAAAGGCAAGGGTCTGCCTGTTCTTTTGCTGGCAGTCATCCTGGGTGCCTGGAGAGACAAGGGCAAGATCAGCAAAGCTATAGACAAAGTGGCGCACAGCATAAGATGACTGGCTGGAATGCCCCCTCTACCCTTCTTCAGTCTGTGTGATGTTTAATTAACAAAACTTGTTCTAAGAACAGGCCTGACGTGATAATATGTCTATGGTTAGAAGGTTCACACTGTAACTCTTGGATTGGCAATACCCGGTAAACTATTGTTTATAAATATGTTTGAGCAGGACACAGAGTGAAAGCGTGCAAGGACCAAATAAATGTGGACCACAAACAAGTATGTTTTCTAAGAAAGGCAGATAAAATATAAAACAACAAACTAAAAGGGAGCTATGCTAAAATATAAAATGATTTAAAGCAAATAAAATATGTTTGTTGCTTAAATGAACAGACCGTGTTCCTAACCAAGGGCCTAAGAGCTAAAATATGGCTGCCCAATCTAAGTGCTAAAAGGAACCACAACTGCACGTTCTTTCAGGTGGCTGATCAAAAGGAATTGTCAGACACGGGAATCCTGGAGCACAGAGTGTACAATAGAATTATACCTCCTCACTTCCGAATCCAAGCAGTAGTGCTTAGTGAAAATGTTAAGAGATGCCCACGTCGCCATAAAACAAATCTCAACAACTGATACTCCTTGATCACTGTAAGTGTAGATGACGTTCCTTTGGTGCACGGATGCCATTTAGTGTTTCATTATTGAATCGATAGTGCATCTTAATGCAAAAAAATAATCCAATGCAACAAAGTCATTTTATGTACATATTGGCTTCATAGCCCATTAATAGCTGGGGCTAGACCTGCACCTCCATAGTGCAGCCAATGTAATAACTTACTCACACCTTTGGGTCCAACAGGTGTCATTACTCCTCCTCCCTGCAGTTTCCACTGGCCATAAAGTATCCACTAGAACAGTGGTTCCCAACCTGTGTTCTGGGGGTCCGGGAATCCTCCTCAGGGGGTCCGTGACTGCTTAGAAAATAAAATAATATTAACAGTTTAATAAAGTGTACAAAAATAAAGTGGCTAAATGTACAACTGAAATTTTAAAAAATAGTGTAAATTTCAAGGAATTTGAAATTGGAGGCTAAAAATTAAATTAGTATCCCCAGATTGATTCAGTGGAGAAGTGCAGGTGCATCAAGCAAAATATAGTGTGGGTAATGTGTGGCTTCAGTTGAATTTAGAAAAGTGCAAACCTTCTTATTAAATTTTTTTATTTTTATTTTATTTGATAGCAAATAAATAAAATGTGTTATTATTTGTTATGCGTTTGATGGAATGCTTGTTTCATTATTTTTGTATATTGGTTTGCATTTCAAATCCTTAACAATGTATAGGCCTGGGTCCCCTACTTCCAGTAATGACTCAGTGGGGGTCCTCGGATTCCAGTAATGTTTCAGAGGAGGTCCACGGCCAGCAATGATAGGTGGGGAACCTCAGCACTAGAAATAGTGTTAGATGTTACGTAACCTTTTCTATATTGTTAAGTATATTGAGGGGCCATAACCCATTAATCAAAGCCTTGCGCTAGTCATGGTGCCCCTCCTCTACCTCAACAGAGTAACAAGTAGCATAACTGACACACATGCACACACTCTCGAATTTGAAAAAGGACATGCTGTCCTCTGGTAGGCCGCGGTGTGAATTGGCAAATCAGCGACATGCAATGCAGTACATGGTGGACATCTTTAGTTATTATGTTGCATTACTTTACGTTCTTAAGGATCCTTGGTGTAGCAGTTAGATGCCCAATTCAGTCAGTTTAAACTGTCATGTAACAGGTATTGCTTCATTGCTGACCATAAATGGTGGAAGCTGGGCGACGCACCAAAGACTATAATCATCTAGTCTTTTAGTATTCACAGATTCTGCTACTCTCATCAAACCTTAATATTTTTACCTACATGTCCTATCATCTGCTCTTAGACTTTTGATTCTTGCCATTGCCTTCCAATACCCCACCTCGCATCCCCTTACAGTTAAATGGGTGGGTATTGATTTACTCAGCAGTGTAGTCTTTCTGTATTTTATTTTCATCCTGTGTCATGTTTTTGATGATTTTATTTCGAAGAAATTAATGACTACATTTTTGTTTATTTTTTTTCTTTTTGCAGACCTCAGAATACATAATTCAAGCTTATAAATATGGCGCATTTGAGAAGATCCCAGAATTCATTGCTTTCAGAAACAGATTGAACAATTCTCTTCATTTTGCACAAGTCCGCACTGAACGCATGTTATTGGACCTTTTACTTGAAGCTAATATGTAGGTATCCAAACTAATTTTTTTTAAATTGTGTACTTTTAGTCTGTGGCACAGTACCAAACCTATTAGCCTTATGTGACTTATTGTAATATATCAAATTATTTTATCTGATAGAAAACTAGCAGCAGTTTCCTTGTCTTACAATTCTCCCCAAGCGTCAGACTGGATCTGGACATTTTTTCTCAGCAGTACCTCTGCGCTTCAGTAGAGGGCGTCGAGCCGCTCCTCAGCGACGTCGTCCCTGAACATGACATCAGCGGAGTCCATATATTTCCACCTCCGACGCACTGACGTCAGTTTTTTCTTTTACACGCAGCAACGCGGATCCGGTGTATTGAGTACATCGAGCCCTTCTGATGGATACAACTACCTGTGGATTCCTCACCTAATGAATACTCCCATGGCGCCAGCATTCAACGGAAATCTTCTTCCTAGTCTCTGCACGTCGACGAGGACGTCACTCTAGCCCACGCGACGCCGTCTGACGTCATACAGGCAATAAGAGGTCCTCGACGACGTGCCGACGTCAGTTCCCTTTTTTCCGTGCATTCGAAACGGTTATCTTCGAGGGAGCAACTGTTACTTTCGTGGTTACAGTGTATTTTTTGCTGCGTAGTCCTTCGCTGCAGTAATAATGTCGCAGAGAAAGTCGGGTTTTAAGCCTTGTCGTGAGTGTGGGGGCAAGATGTCAGTTACGGATCCTCACTCCGACTGTCTTTGGTGTTTAAGCTCCGACCACGACGTCTCGACTTGCGATTCATGTCAGCACATGAATCCAAAGGCCCTCAAGGAACGTGAGGCGAAGTTGTTTATGGCGAAGTCGAAGAAAGAAAAACATCATAAGAAGTCTTCTTCGCCAAGGCATCGGCGTCATCGAGACACCCGGCGCCGTAGAGAATCACGGCGCCATTCGAGCAAGGAGACTCGTTCCAGGTCTTCGGATCGGCGCCGGAGGACTTGGGAGGTCAGTCCCACGGTCACGCCGCATCCATCGACGCCGTTGCCCTCTCCGGCGTCACCGACTTCACCTGGACAGGCGTCGGTGATTGAAGTGGTGCAGCCTCTGGTGTTGTCCCCGGCGTCGCAGACATCGAGGCCGGCGTCGGGGTCGCCTTCGATACAGGCACCCCAGTATCCGGCTTTTCCCACCCCTGGAGCCGATAGTACCGCATTCCTAAATGCGATGTATACCATCTTCCAACAGATGGCTCCAGGGGGTGCTCCGGCTGGCCCTTTGGCCTTTTCATTGGGTGATCCTGCGCCTCTACGGCCGGCACCCTTTATGCCCTTTCTCCCTTTTGGGAACGTGGGCTCGGCGCCGGTGTCGGTGCCGGTGGCCGCTCCGGTGGCTTCGGAGGGATTGGCCCCGGAGATTTCCATCCCGTCGACGTCGGGATTTCGTCCTGTGACTCCGGTGGGTCCATCCGCTCAGAGTGCTCTTTCATCGGCGCCGAAGTTACCTGTGGCGCCGGATGCGGCGTCAGTGGCTTCTGAAGATCGGCGCCGATCTTCGGCTTCGGCGGAGGCATTGTCGACTCCGCGTATCGAGCAGAGGCTTCATTCGAGGAGACGTGCTCTCCGTTAGAGGAGCAGGAGTACCAACGAGTCCTGGAAGAAGGAGAACTAGAGGACTCGGTTGATGGACTGCATGGTCTAGATACAGCCAGTGGGCTGGACACTTCCCCTGAGTGGGATCTTTCGTCTCCAGGGGAATACACGGAGGAGGCTGCTTCCTTTCACGCAGTGGTACGGAAGGCAGCTAGTTTTCTGGACCTGCCTTTGCCGGTGGCAGAGACAAAACAGAACCTTCTGACAGAGGTGCTTCCTCCGGCCTCAGCTGCGGCAGAGCCTCTATTGCCCTTTAATGACGCTTTGCTGGATCCGGTGCTAGAGGTGTGGAAGAGACCAGTATCTTCCCCAGCGGTTCATAGAGCCGTAGCCAGGAGGTATCGAGCTGCACCAACTGACCCTGGCTTTCTTTCTAGGCACCCTACACCGGAGAGCTTGGTGGTGCAGGCCTCCTGTTCATCCAAATCAGCGCCTGGTTCTTTCCCGACGGTGCCTGGGGACAGAGACTCGAAGAAACTGGATGCGCAGTCCAAGAAAATCTTTTCGTCCTGCAGTCTGGCGTTGAAGGCCACCAACGCAACTTGTATCCTGGGGAGATATGTTCATGCTCTTATGGAGGACATTTCCTCATCATTTACGGAGCTTCCCCAGGGTCTTTTGGATGTTGTTTCAGATGCCCAGGCTGCTGCGACCCAGATTATTCAGGCTGGGCTGGATACGACCGACTCGGTGGCCAGAGCAATGGGCACGACTGTGGTGGCAAGGAGACAGGCCTGGCTCCGTAATTCGGGGTCTTCTGCAGATGTGCAGTCAACCCTATTGGATCTCCCTTTTGATGGGGACAAGCTGTTTGGCTCCAAGGCAGATTCGGCCTTGGAACGTTTTAAGGAGAGCAGGGCCACAGCCAAATCGCTAGGACTCCAAGCTCCTTCTTCCTCTGCCTCTTCCAGGATTTTCAGGAGGTTTCGGGGATTTGGGCCTGGCTCTTCCTCCTCTTCCTTTCGGGGGAGATTCCAGCAACCTGCCTCTTCCCATCCCTATAGATCTTTTAGAGGGAGAGGGAGGGCCCGCACCAGAGGAGCCTCTCAGCAGCACTCTGCCTCTTCCTCGTCCTCTGGAGGGGTGCAGCAGGGAAAGCAGCCTTAGGCTTCCACCATTTCCCACTCACTCCTCTCCTGTAGGGGGAAGATTACAGCATTTTCTCCGCAAGTGGAAGACTATTACAACGGACACTTGGGTTCTCAGTATTGTGGGAAAAGGCTACACCCTTCCCTTTCGGGAGTTCCCGCCCCTCATCCCGCCCCGCCCATCTTATTGTTCAGAAGAACACCTCCTGTTGCTAGAACAGGAGGTACAAGTCCTCCTTTCAAAGGGCGCGGTAGAGTTGGTCCCAGAGCAGGAAAGGGGTCGAGGTTGTTACTCAAGGTATTTCCTGATTCCCAAGAAGGATGGTCGGTTGAGACCAATCCTGGACCTGAGGATCTTGAATTGGTTCCTCAAACAGGAAAAGTTCAAGATGCTGACCCTAGCTCAGGTGCTTTGGGCGTTGAACAAGGAAGATTG
Source organism: Pleurodeles waltl (assembly GCF_031143425.1). Lineage (NCBI taxonomy): Eukaryota > Metazoa > Chordata > Amphibia > Caudata > Salamandridae > Pleurodeles > Pleurodeles waltl. The sequence goes on from NC_090450.1 coordinate 901,690,273, forward strand.
GATGGTGTCTGTCGACTTGCAGGATGCTTACTTTCATATCCCGATACTCAAGTCACACAGGAAGTTTCTCCGGTTTATGGTGGGATCGCAGCACTATCAGTTTGCGGTCCTTCCGTTTGGTCTTAATTCAGCACCTCGTGTCTTCACGAAGGTGATGTCGGTGGTTGCGGCAGAGCTCAGAAGGAAGGGGATAGCAGTATTCCCTTACTTGGACGACTGGTTGATCAAAGCCAAGTCGCCGGAGCTTGTGTCGCATCATCTGCAGTCAACGACTCAGTTGTTGTTCGACCTGGGTTTTTCGGTGAACGAGCCCAAATCTCACCTGGAGCCCTCTCAGCGCCTCCTGTTCATAGGGGCAGTACTGGATACAACATTGAGTCGAGCCTTTCCTCCGCCTCAGCGGATTCAAGATATTCAGGAATTGGTTCCAATGTTTCGAAATGGAGCGGTAGTTCCAGTCCTCAAGGTCCTTCGTCTGCTCGGTCTGTTTGCCTCCTGCATTCTGTTGGTCACGCATGCTCGCTGGCACATGAGGGCTCTTCAGTGGTGCCTCCGTAGGCAGTGGTCTCAACACAAAGGAGATCTAGAAGGTGCTGTCAAGATCTCCAGAGATGCTGCTGTGGACTTGAAGTGGTGGATTGCGAGCAACAATCTTTCACAAGGAAAGCCGTTCGCGCAGTCGCCACCAGTGGCCACGGTCATAACGGATGCTTCCACTCTAGGGTGGGGAGCTCATCTGGGGGATCTGGAGATCAAAGGCCTTTGGTCTCCAGAGGAGCAGATGTTTCATATCAATCTGTTAGAGTTACGGGCTGTACGTCTGGCTCTCAAGGCCTTCCTCCCTTCCCTTCGTGGTCAGTCGGTACAGGTCCTGACGGACAATACTACCACGATGTGGTACATAAACAAACAGGGAGGAGTAGGGTCGTACCTTCTCTGCAGAGAAGCTCTTCGACTATGGTCTTGGGCAAAGGACCATCAGATTTGCTTGGTAGCAAATCATCTGGCCGGGGTCTTGAATGTACGTGCGGACAGTCTCAGTCGCCAATTCTCGGCCGACCACGAGTGGCGTCTCCATCCAGATCAAGTCCGTTTAATCTTCCAGATGTGGGGGTTTCCTCGGATAGATCTGTTTGCCACTCGGGAGAACACGCATTGTCCGTTATTCTGCAGCCTCCAGTATCCGATGCAGGGAGCGTTAGGGGACGCGTTTCAAATAACCTGGTGCGCCCAGTTGCTTTACGCGTTTCCTCCCATACCCTTGATTCCTCGAGTATTGAGGAAGATTCGCCAAGACCGGGCACTAGTCATCTTAATAGCTCCGGATTGGCCAAGGAGGGTGTGGTACTCCGACCTTCTCCAACTCTCAATGTGCCCTCCGCTCCGTCTCCCTTTCAGGGCAGACCTCCTCTCGCAGTCGCAGGGGCAGGTTTTACACCCCAACCTCCAGAGTCTGCACCTACATGCCTGGAGATTGAACGGGGCAACCTGAGTTCCTTCTCTCTCCCGCCTGATGTAGTGGATGTTATTTTAGCGGCCAGGCGACACTCCACTAAATCTATCTACGCTAATAGGTGGTCTAAATTTGTTGCGTGGTGTGGAGAGAGGCAGATTGATCCCTTACATGCTCATCTATCGGACGTTTTGTCTTTTGCTCTCTCTCTAGCGCAGAAAGGTTGTGCAGTGGCTACCATTAAGGGTTATTTGTCGGCCTTGTCAGCCTTCATTTGTCTTCCAGACCAACCATCGTTATTTAAATCCCCTATTGTTATCAGATTCTTGAAAGGTCTTCTAAATAAATATCCTCCAAAACCATTCGTTATGCCGCAATGGGATTTGTCCTTGGTCCTGACTTTCCTTATGGGGTCCCCTTTTGAGCCTATGCATTCTTGCCCCTTAAGGTATTTGGTTATAAAAACAGTTTTCCTGGTAGCGATAACATCTGCAAGGAGAGTGAGTGAGTTGCAGGCCTTATCGGTAAAGCCCCCTTATACAACTTTTTATGGGGATAAGGTGGTGTTGAGGACCAAGGCTGCTTTCCTCCCGAAGGTTGTTTCACCCTTCCATTTGGCTCAGACAATTACTTTGTCCACGTTCTATCCTCCGCCTCATCCTTCTAAAGAGGAAGAAAGACTGCACCGTCTGGACCCAAAGAGGGCGTTGAGCTTCTTTATTGATAGAACAAAGGATTTCAGGCTGGAGGATCAGCTGTTCATCGGGTACGTGGGCAAGAGGAGAGGAAAGGCAGTCCACAAGAGAACACTCTCCAGGTGGGTGGTTCTTTGCATTAAAATCTGTTACTCTTTGGCAAAGAAGGACCCTCCTGAGGGCATTAGAGCTCATTCCACCAGAGCTAAGTCGGCCACTTCGGCCTTGGCCAGGGGTGTTCCTGTGGTTGACATCTGCAAGGCCGCAACTTGGTCGTCCCTTCACACTTTTGCGAAACATTACTGTTTGGACTCTGAGGTCAGAAGGGACGGCCATTTTGCACGGTCAGTGCTGCAGGATTTCTTGGTTTGACCATTTAGGCACCCGCCACCGGGCGTGTTACTGCTTTGGGACTCTATTCATTAGGTGAGGAATCCACAGGTAGTTGTATCCATCAGAAGAACGAGTTACTTACCTTCGGTAACGACTTTTCTGGTGGATACATTAGCTACCTGTGGATTCCTCACAGTCCCACCCGCCTCCCCGTTGCCTTTCTGGTCTTACCAAGTAATCCTTGAGTGCGCTCCTCTTGGTCTTCAAGGTTGCAATAGACGTTGTATATATGGATACGTGTGTATATTATCTGTATATATATATATATATATATATATATATATATATATGTATATATCTTTGTATATATCTTTGTGTACATACATGATTTGCATATATTTGTTCGTTATATTAAATTTACAGCTATTCATTGCAATATTGTGTATTTTATAAGGTTATGGGATGTTGCCTTGCTCTTTCATTGCATTGGGTGGTTGTTCTCA